>NW_025999984.1:194655-211008 GCF_001458135.2 Marmota marmota marmota
GGTATCTTTGCTAATGGTGTCATTGCTGGTATAATTTTTCCAAGGGCTTCTTGCATGGAGCCATCAATTGGCTTGGTATTGTGGCATTTGGTATCCTCCCTTTCTGTTTGTAGCAGGTTATTTATGGTGTTTCTGTAAAAACCACTATGGTCGTTATTTAAATTAAACAAAAGGGGGAAATGTTAGAGTCTGTAAACAAGTCAGGATGGCACCTGGAAAATGTTAGAGTCTGTAAACAAGTCTGGATGGTACCTGGCAAAATGCCAGAGGGAGTGGTTTGAGAAGTAACAAAAGTGAGCCATTAAGTGTGGAGATTCCTTATTGGTTGACTGATGTATCTAGTTTATGCTAATTAGATAAGCTGTGTGGAATGTATAAATATCGCTCCGGTCCTACAATAAATGGCTCCTACTCCTGCTGTATCAATCTGCACAAGTCGTTCGTCACCCCCCGGTTATTTTGCTGCAGCCGGACTGCGGCAACTAATGTCAATGCTTCTTAAATTATTCCATGAAATAGAAAGGGATGGAACACTTCCAAATTGAAGCCAGCATCACACATACCAAAACCAAAAAAGACACAGAAAAGAAAATTACAAACCAATATCCTTGATGAATTCAGATGTAAAATTTCTTTTCATTTTGGTACTGAGGACTGAACTCAGGGACACTCAACCACTGAGCCACACCCCCCAGCCCTATTTTGTATTTTATTTCGGTACAGGATCTCACTGAGTTGCTTAGCACCTCGTTTTCACTGAGGCTGGCTTTGAACTTATGATCCTCCTGTCTCAGCCTCCTTGTGCTGCTGGGATTACAGGCGTGGGCTACCACTCTCAGCTGTAAAAATTTTTAATAAAATATTAGTAAATCTTATTCAACAACATATTTAAAATATTGTACATCAAGACCAAGTTGGTTGGGGGCTGGGGATGTGGCTCAAGCAGTAGCGCGCTCGCCTGGCATGCGTGTGGCCCGGGTTCGATCCTCAGCACCACATACAAAGATGTTGTGTCGGCCAAAAACTGAAAAATAAATATTAAAAAAAAAAAAAAGACCAAGTTGGTTTATCTGGGATGCAAGCAAAGTTTAACACACACAAATCAATAAATGTTGTTGACTAGATAACTAGAATTAAGGACAAAAATCACAGTCATCTCAACAGATGCAGAGAAAAAGCCTTTGACAAAATTCAGCACCCATTCATGATTAAAACACTGAGAAGCTAGGCATAAACCTACCTCTATATCATAAAGGCAATATACAAAAAAAACTAAAGCCAACAAGATAGTAAATGGAGGAAAACTGAAAGCATTTCCTTTAAAATCTGGAACAAGACAAGTATGTCTACTCTCATAACTCCTATTTAATATAGTGCTAGAAATTCTAACCAGAGCAACTAGGCAAGAGAAAGATATACAGGGGGTAAAAATAGGGAAAAAAGAAGTCATATTGTCACTACAAATGATATGATCCTGTACTTAGAAGATACAAAAAGCTGCACAAAAAGACTTCTAGACCTAATAAATTCAGCAAAGTATCAGTTTACAAGATCAACATACAGCCAGGTATTGTGGCACATGCCTATAATCCCAGTGACTTGGGAGGCTGAGGTAGAAGGATCAACACCAGCCTCAGCTTAGTTGAGTTCAGCTCAGCCTCACTAAGTTGCATAGGTTTTTTAGTGAGATCCTATAAAATTTAGTGAAACCCTGTCTCAAAATAAAAAAGGGATGGGGATGTGGCTCAATGGCTAAGTGCCCTTGAATTCAATCTCCAGTAACAAAACAAACAAAATCAACACACAAAATCAACATACAAAAATCAATAGTTTTTCTATGTAGAAACAATAAATCTTCTGAGAAAGAAATCAGGAAAACAATCTCATGAACTCAAAAATAGATATATACATACATACATACATACATACATACATACATACCTAGGAATAGTCTAACCAAGAAAGTGAAAGACCTCTACAATGAATACTACAGAACACTGAAGAAAGAAATAGAAGAAGACTTCAGAATATGGAGAGACCTCCCATGTTCATGGATAGGTGCCGGGTTTCTATTCTCGCGACTAAAAGGCTCAGGGGTCACTCTAGTTAAACTGGGCTAACTGTGCTGCGCAAAATAACCACACAAGAGACACAAATACCTTTTTCTTTGGGGTCACTGTGACGGCTCCTCTGACCTTAAGGGTCTGCAGAAAGAGAGAGAAAGCGAGAGCACGTGCTGACCCCTTTTATTGAGGAGAAGCTATTCAAATGAGGCAAGGGGTCAGGTTTCAGGGGGCTGAGTCTATCTTCATGATGTCCACTGTCAGCAGGTTGACTGACACCTGGGTAGGCCACACCCTAGGGCACAGTAAGAGGAGGGGACACACACAAGGCCCTTCCATGGAAGATTCTATCCTAAACAGGGCAAGGGGTTATATTACAAAGGAACAAGTGAGCATAGCTTCACCCATGGGGCTGTAGCAAGACACACCCATTTCTGTGACTGAGCGCCTCAGCACCCAGCTGGGGAGTGTAACTCAGTCACCCGTAAGGTTGGCCTCCCACGGATAGGCAGAATTCATATTGTTAAAATGGGCATGCTACCAAAAGCAATATATAAATTCAATGCTACTCCCATCAAAATACCAATGGCATCACAGAACTAGAAAAAAAAAAAAAAAAACAGACCTAAAATTCATTTGGAAGCATAAAAGACCCAGAATAGCCAATGTAATTCTAAGCCAAATAAGTAATGCTAGAGGCATCACAATACTTGACTTCAGATTATACTACAGAGCTATAGTAACGAAAACAGCAGATATTGGCAAAATCAATTAGAACCCTTGGAATTAGACCAGAAACTCTGCAACCCATAGAAGAAAACAGGGTCAACACTCCAAAAAATGCACAGGCAACAACTTTCTTAATAAGGCCCCTAAAATGTTCAACATAATTAGCAATTAGGGAAATGCAAATCAAACCCACACTGAGATTTCATCTCAGTTGTTAGAATGGCAGCCATCAAGAATACAAACAATAATAAATGCTGGAGAGGATGAAGGGGAAACACTTTAACGCTGTTGGTGGGATTGCAAATTAGTACAACCACCATGAAAATCAGTACAGAATTTCCTCAAAAGACTAGGAATGGAGACACCATATATGACCCATCTATACCATTTCTAAAGAATTGAAGTCATCATACTATACCAATACATGCATACCCATGTTTATGGAAGCACAATTCACAATAATCAAACTATGAAACCAGCCTAGTTAACCGTCAACAGAAGAATGGATAAAGAAAATATGGTATATACACCCAATGGACTTTTATTCAGCCACAAAGTAACATGGAATTATGTCATTTGCAGGAAAATGGATGGAACTGGAGATCACTATGTTAGGTGAAAAAGGCAAACTCAGAAGGTCAAGGATCACAAGTTTTCTCTCACGTGGAAGCTAGAGAGGAAAAAGAAAAGAAGTGGGTCTCATGAAAATCAAAGGGGGATCAGTAGAATAAAGGAAAAGGACCAAAGGGAAAGAGGAGGGAAGGGAAAGGGGAAACACTGGGGAAATATATTGGCCAAATTATTTTGTTATATTGTTTGCATGTATTTATATATAACAACAAGCCCCACCACTATGTGCAGCTATAATGCACCAATTAAAAATGTTTTTTTAAGAGGGGAGATACCATGAATATAGAAATGAATTCAATGGAGTAGAGGAAGGTGATACAGGGGAAGGGATGAAAAAAAGAGAAAATGTGGAATGAAATTGACCAAATTATGCTATGACCATATATGAATATACCACAGTGAATTTCAGCTTTATGTGTATGTATAAAGCACCAATTTAAAAAACATTAAATGAATAGAAGGAAGAACAGCAGAGGAAGGGAAACAGGAGGAGAGGAGAGAAAAAGAGTAAATACGGGTGACTAAAATGGACCAAACTGTATTCTAAGCATGTATGATTATGTCAAAATGAACCCAATATTATGTATAACTATAATGCACTGATAAAAACAATTTTAATTGTAAAAGTTAAAAGATCCACTTCTCTTATTATATCCTTTTATTTTGAAGAATAACTAGTTCTCTTTAAAACTATATTTTGTTAATATGAAATTAGTTATTGATATTCAAAATGAATCAAATATCTTTTAAATGATTGTAATTTAATGTCAAATATCAATAGGTATAATTCACATAAACATAATCATCTTTGAGGTCTACAAGTAATTTCTTTTTCTTTCTTTTCTTTTTTTTTTTTTTTTTTTTCCTNTCTTTTGCCTGGACACTCTGGACGCGGCTCCAGTTCTCACTCCCCAGATATATTGGTTCCAAGAGAAGCCAATCAGCATCTCCGTGGCTCTCAGTTCTGAAATCCTCACCCTCCAGGCTGGATTAAGATAGTCCCCAAATCCGGAGGTTGGGGTCCCTTACCCTGTTCCTGCTGCTCTCCGGGGCTGGGGGCCTGACCGAGACCTGGGCAGGTGAATGCGGGATCAGGAGGGAAACAACCTTTACCGAGGAGTGAGGGGACCGCCCAGCGGAGGCGCAGGACTCCAGAAGCCGCGTTTCAGCCGCCGCAGGTGGCAATCCCCACCTCCGCTCCGGTCCTTTCCTCGCTTATTCTAAGCCTGGCGCCCCCCACTTCGGCCCCGCCCTGGTCCCTCCCCTGACTCGTGTCCCCTGGCCCCTTTTTCTGTCGCACGAACCCCTGCACCCCTTCCTACTCTCCGTGAGCCATCAACCTGCATCCCGGGTTGCCGCGCCGAGAGGAGTCGCGCCGCGCCTCAGCGGCTTCCCTTCCCCAGGCTCCCACTCCCTGAGGTATTTCTACACCTCGGTGTCCCGGCCTGGCCGCGGGGAGCCCCGCTTCGTCTCCTGTGGACTACATGCAGTTCGTGGGCTTCTACAGCGACACCGTTAGTGGGAGGAAGGAGCCGCGGGCGCCGTGGGGGGATCAGATGGGGCCGGGGTACTGGGACCGGGAGACACGGATCTCCAAGGACAAAACAGAATTTCCGAGTGGACCTGCGCGCCACGCTCAGATACTACAACCACAGCGAGGGTGCTAAGTGACCGCGGGCCTGAGTCATCCCGGATGCCCAGGTCCGAGGAACACCTCGAAGTGACCCTAGACCCGGAAAAGGCCCCTGAGGAGTCCTAGCCAGTTTCATTTTCAGTTTAGGTAGCAATCCCTTCGGTTGGGCCTGGTGGGGTGGGGTTAAGTGGGCAGGACTGACTGACGGGCGGGGCCGGGCTCTCAAGACCTTCAGAGAATGTCAGGCTGTGCTCTTTGATCTGTCGGGCGCCTCTTCCGCGGTTATGATCAGGACGCCTAGGATGGCATGGATTACATCGCCCTGAGCTTCTGGGTTGCAGCAGACACCCCTGCTCAAACCACCTGGCCCAAGTGGGAAGCGGCAGATGTGGCCAAACGCGCAAGACCCAGTGTGTGGAGTGGCACAACAGAAAATGTGGGAAGAACATGCTGCAATGAGCAGGTACTACGAGCTGCGGGGTGTGGCCTCAACTGTTTCTAGATCTCTCCGCAAGAAAATAGATACTTCCCACCTTCTGGAGGAAGGAGCCCTCTTAGTTTTCCAGATGCTGTGCTAAAGAGTGATTCTGAGGCCTGCCCTTCTCTCAAGAAAACTAAGATAAGCTCTTCGTGGTTGGAGGGGAAACAGGACCCTGAAATTACTGTAACCAACAGTTCTCGTTGACTCTGGCCTCAGCCTTGGGCCTCACAGGGCTACACAGTCTTCCTGTTGGGCTTTGTTCTCTGCCCCAAGCTGGTGTCTTTGGAGGTTTGACTCAAGTTTTTATGATTCTCTCTTAATCCATCGAGGTCGGAACTCCGAAACTCTCAGGTGCTTAGAGAATCTTACTGTGGACTGTCCCAAACTCATTATAGAATTTTCCAAGGAACAGATTATCCCAGAAGCATGGGTCCAGGCTGGTTCTGGGTTTTAGGGCTGCTTCAGTGGCCCAGGAGAGGTAATACAGATTGTCTGAATTTTCCTCTTCTTCCTCTCAGACTCCCCCACAAAGACACAGGTGACTCACCACCCTACCCATGAAGGCGATGTCACCCTGAGGTCCTGGGCCCTGGTCTTCTACCCTAAAGAGATCACCCTGATCTGGCAGCGGGATGGGGAGGACAAACTCAGGACATGGAGCTTGTGGAGACCAGGCCTGCAGGGGATGAAAAGTTTCAGAAGTGGGCAGCTGTGGTAAAGCCTTCTGGAGAGGAGAACAGATACATGTGCCTTGTGCATCATGAGCCCCTCACCCTGAGATGGAGTAAGTAAGGGGATGAGGGTGCTGGGCTGTTGAGAGCCACAGCCGAATCGGCCCCAGCAAACTTCCAGCTGATTGGCTCACCGTGGCCCTAGCAAACTTCCAGCTGCCAGCTGATAGGCTCCTCTACGGTGATGCTCCTTGGTGTAGTTACACCTGATCAAACTTTTACATTTTGAGTACCCAAATAATCAGCTCAAAAGGTAGAGCTTAATGCAGTATTACAAGCTTTTGTGATGTTTAAAGATTCTGTATTTAATTTATTTTCCGATAGTCAGTATATAGTTAATGCTATAGTATCCCTTGAAGCTGCTGGTAGGATTTCCCCTTCCTCTACTGTTTTCTCTTTGTTTTCCACTATACAAAGTCTAATCTGGGACAGAAAAGATCCATTCTTTATAAGACATATCAGGGCACATACAGGATTGCCTGGAGCCCTTAGTTTGGGCAATGATTTAGCAGATAAAACTACACATGACATACATATTTTCTCTACACTAGAAGAAGCTACAATTGTGAACAAACAGGACATTTTAAAAGGAATTGCCCCATAGGAGGAGGATTTAACAAAACTAGGTATCAAAGGAGTAGAATACCAGGTATTTGCCCACGATGCCATAGAGGGAGACATTGGGCTAATGAATGCCGCAGTCTGGCTGGGCATAATTCAGGAGCCACTTATCAAGCAGAAACAAACTTTATTTTTAGAACACACCCTGCACCACAGGAGCTCTTCAGGAATCCCCTCAGAGCCCAACTGTGACCACCAGCTTACAGCAAGCCTCTCAAACCCCCACTCCTCCTGCTCTTGAGGCCGATTGGCTGGGTCATGTGGGCGGAGCCAAGAGTCCCCCAATGAGCAGCTCCATGGTCTGAAAGGGCGGGGAAACAGCTCAATGAGCGTCACTGCAGAGGAGCCAATCAGCTGGCAGCTGGAAGTTTGCTGGGGCCAAGGTGAGCCAATCAGCTGGAAGTTTTCTGGGGCCACTGTGAGCCAATCAGCTGGAAGTTTGATGGGGCCCCTTCAGCTGTGGCTCTCAATATTGGGCCTGTTGTCAGGAAACCAGGAGCTGTTCTGTAGTTTCTCAGCAGGGTCAGAACTGAGAAGTGGGGATCAGGGCACCACATCTTCTCTTCCAGTCTCTTACCTTCCTAAAGCCACATCCTCAGCCCACCATCTTCATCATGGGAATTGTTGGCCTGGTTTTTCTTGGAGCTATGGTCATTGGAGCTGTGGTAACTATCAAGATGTGGAAGAAGAGCTCAGGTAGGGAAGGTTATGGTCTGAGTCCTTGATCCACTGGGAGGTTAATGGGAAGTAGAATCCACACACCCATGCTTTCCCAGCCTGGAGCCCTATTTGCTGATATTCTGTTATAAAGCACATGGAAAATAAAGGACAGATTTATCACCCTGATGATGTGGTGATAGAGGTCAGAGGAGAAGTTCCCTGATGAGGACAGACTTCCAGGAAGGCATTTGATCTTCTCCCTGAATGTCTCCTTTCTTCATGTCTTCTGATCCTTCCCTAGGTCTATAGTCATACCTTTGGAAATTTCTCTGGGGTGGGGTCCAGAATTAGAAGATTCCTCTAGTTCTGGCCCTTCCTTCTCACAGGATGTTTTCTTCTCACAGGTAGAAAAGGAGGGAGCTACTCTAAGGCCACCTGTAAGTATGGAGAAGGGTGATCCCTGAGACACTTGGAAGAGTAAAGGGGAGCTAATGTGGGAGCTCAAGCACCCCATAATTCCTCCTGTAGCCACATCTCCTATTGACTCTGACCAAGTCCTGTTTTATCCTACTCCAGACAGGCACAGTGCCCAGCATTCTGACAAATCCCTCTCAGCTTGTAAAGGTGAGATCCTGGAAGGCCTGAAGTGAGGAGTGAGGGACTCAGGATTTAAACACGTTGAATGTTGGGGTGGGAGGATGTTCAAAGTACTCGCCACTTACAATGACTAATCTGAATTTGTTCATGATTATTTTCTTTAATAGTGTGAGACAGTCACCTTGTGTGATTTGTTCAGGTCTCCCACCATCTCTACTGGGAGAGATGGCACCTGGCTTCTCTTTCTCAATTGACATCAGACTGTGTCCGTAAGACTGTGTTCCTATAAGCATAGTGTGAAGAAATGGGGAGACCAGCCCATTCTTGAACACTGAGACCCCTTTTCACACTGACATGTGGTCTCTTCCTTATCAACCTTCCTGTTCCAACAAAAACAGGGCTGGGATGTCTCCATCCCTGTCTTAACTTTATGCTACACTGAGCTTCAACTTCTTACTTCCCTATAAAAACAAGAATCTGGTTATGGATTTATATTTCAAATTCTTGCTAACATATGTTATTACTGAGTTAATAAATGAAAGGAAGATTTCTAAAACTTGAAAGAGAAAATATAAACTGAAACCTTCCAGAATCTGTTGTTGCTGTGCTGAGTGTGTTGCAGGTGGGAACAAGAGAAGGCTGTGAATAGCCAAGTGTGGACAGGGCAGTGACCAGTCTGTGGGCAATTCATCCTGTGCTTGGATGTGGTCACTCCTCATCTGGGTCATCTTACCTGCTTTATATCTTTGTACATTTAGAGGAACCTTGTCCCACCAGAACCTGTGATCACAAGGACTCAGACATTGAAAAGGCTTTGTGCTTTCTCCAAGATCATGGGCAACAGGAGAATTCTGAAGCTGTACAAGCCTAGGCTCTGGCCTGAGTCCAAACTTCAGTCCATATCCTTTTTAGTTTCTTAATTCATTTATAGAACATATCTGTTCTTATTCTTGTATATGAGTTCTGGCCTCATCCTCCTCTCTGTGTCCCTATCTCTGACAGCAGCAGGAACTATTTTCCTGTCATCGTCACACAATGCCTAGGCTAGTCCCTGCACACAGGGTTCTCTGTGGTATCCAGCAATTAATTTTCAGACATGTCCAGCTCTTGTCCTCATGCTAAGGTTATTTCTTGGATTGTATTTTTAAGCATTTCTCCAATATATTTGGTACCAAGGATTGAACCCAGGAGTGCTTAATCCCTGAGTTACATCCCTAGCCCTTTTTATTTTTTATTTTAAGACAGGGTCTCCCTAAGTTGCTTAGGGCTTTGCTGAGTTACTGAGGCTGCTCTCAAATTTATGATCCTCCCACTTCAGGCTCCCAAGTCGCTTGGATTACAGGCATGCACCATCAAGCCCAGCTTCTCCAATATTTTTAAAGGAACCAGATTTAGAGAATAGTGGAGAGGAAGGATCCCATGATTTCTAATATTAGATAAATTCCTGTTAGGTTTTTGTCTCCTCTACTCACTTATGTCCTCTCCCTGCCCTTAGCTCTATGAATCCTAGCTCTGGCTCAAATTAATACTCCTGGATTTATATAGTAGAGTCTAATATAGATTTTTATTTGCTTGGCAAATAGGAACCATAAGTCAGGTCAGAGAGTGCAGAACTTCTAAGTCCAAGTGACCATGACCTGAGTGTGAAAGGACTTTGTGCTTCAGATGCTACAGAGCATCATTTGTCCTGCATTTACATTAATAAAGGTAGTGTCTCTAGCTTTCTCTGGGACGGTCGCGCAGGCAGCGGCTACAAGAAGCTAGACACCAAGCATCATGTATTACAAATTTAGTGGATTCACACAGAAATTAACTGGAGCATGGGCTCCGGAAGCCTATAGCCCACAAGGATTAAGGCCAGTGGTTTCCACAGAAGCACCACCTATCATATTTGCCACACCGACTAAACTGACCTCTAGTCCCACTGGTTATGATTATGCAAAGAAGAACAAGGTTCCAGAGCTACAGAAGTTTTTCCAGAAATCTGATGGTGTGCCCATCCACCTGAAACTAGGCCTTCCTGACCAAATGCTGTACCGGACCACCATGGGCCTGACTGTGGGAGGGACCATCTCCTGCCTGATTGCCCTCTATATGGCTTCACAGCCCAAAAAACAAAGAAGTTAGGCTACAGATGATTGTTTTTTTGTTTTTTGGGGTTTTTGTTTTGTTTTGTTTTGGCATAAACCCTTTGAAATTTCATTGTTTCTCCCCCCCACACACACTTCTGACTTGAATGATTTATTTAATATTTTTTAAAAAAATAAAAAAGAGAAAGATATGAAGACAGTATTTTGGTTTGCTTATGAAATGCATATGGCCTGTCAGATGTCAGGCTCATTTGACAGTTAAAACTATTATTTAAAGACACACACTGCACTGTGTTTTGGAACTCCTGATTTCCCTGGAGGTTCTGGATGAAGGTTGCACACAGGCTCATTAACATAAATCTGTGCTGAGATCCTCTGGGATTTGGGATTGCATTTTTATGCATGGAGCGCAAAAACCATTCTGGATTTAGGTGTGACTGAGAATGGAAGACAGAATCTAAGGCCAGGTGCATGAAATGAGGGGTTTGAGTCAGTAGTCACCTTGGGAATATTTCCATCTTACAGCAAAATGTTAATAGCAATTAGTTGCAGCCTACCTGTATTCATTGGGCAGTTTATTTCAAAGGGTTATATGCCTCATCCCAGATCTTTAGTGAAATTTTATGTGTAATTGTTGTGTACTCCATCACGGGAACAGAGAACATTTGTTTAGTGTTGCACTTTAGACTTGGTATCTGTCTTGTTAATGCACCTGTGCCACAAATTCTACTTTATCTCTTATGGCTTTAAATTATGGTTTATTTTGACTATGGAATAAATATGTGAATGAAAACAAAAAAAAAAGATAGTGTTTCTAGAAGAGAGAGGTACTCTACAGTGATCACTCACTCACTGACATCTATTGAGTACTATGAATAGGATACACAATTTTTGCATCTAGGATACATCAGAGAAGTCTAAAAGGTCAAAATTGCCAGCTTTGTAGGGCAAGTGTTCTAGGAGAAAGAGGCAGAGGACACACTCTAAACAGCAAATAATAATAATAATTAATAATAATAATAATAACATGGTTCATGTTAGGAGGTGGCAAGTGTTATGAGGAAGGTGATCCAGAGTGTGAGAGTTGGGGGCAGGCAAGATGGCTGTTTTTCTAGGGTGGTCAGCATGTGCCTCATTGGGAAGATGACCTCTGAATAAAGATTTGAAGAACATGAAGGAATTCGTCATGAGGATGTTTGGAGGAAGTTTATTCTAGTCAGAAGGAACCTTCAGTGCAAATGCACAAGGCAGGATCCTGTCTGTGTGTTCTGGGGACCAAGGAATCTGTGATCTGAGCAGAGTCATTAAGAGGAGCTCAGAGCCCCAGCCAGTTCCAGTAAGTCTGGAGGCTGTAGAGGTTGTTGGAAAGGTTCTTTGAGTGGGGCAGTTTTGAGCAAAAAGAGAAAATAGTACAACTTCTGTTTTCAAAGAATTACTCTGGCTGCTATGCTGAGAACAGAATTAAAATAGGTTAACAAGGCAGTGGGGAAAAGTGCAGGGAACTCCTGCAGTCCTCCATAATGGACATGTCAGTTATGTCACCTGGGAAGTGAGCAGAGGAAATGGTAGTGATTGGACTCTACACACATTTTTGAAGATGGACTTTACATATTTCCTAATGCATTAATTCTTGGGTATGAGAAAGAAAAGTAAAGAATAACATCAAAAATATATGACTGTGTAATTAGAAAGATGTAGTTGCAATCAGTGGGAATGGTGTAGATGCTTATAAAGGCATACCTGAGGAGGGGATGTGACAGATACTCAGGATATGTTAAGCTGAGATTTCCACTAAAAATTCAGGTAAGATGGCCACGTTGACAATGGGAAAGACAAGACTGGAGACATTTAGAGAAATTTGGGGACTGGAGAGATAAATTTGGGAAGTCACATCTTATAATGATATTTAAAACCTTGAGAACTGATGAGGGCACCCAGGGAGCAATGGCTATAGAAAAGAGAGGGTACAAGGACTGAGCCCTGAAGTCCCAGTGTGCCTAGAAACACATAGACCAGGGACTCCCAGACTTTCCTATGCACAATGTTAAGAGGATATCAGTTTCCAGGTCACCCAGGGCAATTTAGCAAGAACCCATCTCAAAAAGAACTGGGAATGTAACTCAGTGGTAGAGTGCTCCAGTGTTCAGTCCCCAATAAAGAAGAAGGAGGAGGAGGAGGAGGAGAAGGAGAAGAAGAAGACAATGATGATGACATAGAGAAGGAGGAGGAGAAGGAGGAGATGAAGATTTACAACTTAATGACAAGACAAACAACACTTTCCTTCCTGGACAAAATATGTGAAGAACGGTTCCCAGGAGAAGTCACTAATAAATACTTGAAAAGATGCTCATCCTCACTTGTCATCAAAGAAATGTATATTAAAACTACAATGAGATACCACCTCACATCAGCTAGAAAGGACAACACTAAAAATGCTTGTCAGTCAGGAAATTCATCTGGAAAAATAAAAGACCCAGAATAGCTAAAGCAATCCTTAGCAAGAAGAGTGAAGCAGGTGGCATCACTATACCAGACCTTAAACTATAATACAGAGCTATAATAACAAAAACTACATAGTACTGGCACCAAAATAGACTGGTAGACGAATGGTACAGAATAGAGGACACAGAGATAAATCCACAAAAATACCGTTATCTTATATTAGACAAAAGCGCCAAAAGACATATACTGGAGAAAAGATAGCCTCTTCAACAAATGGTGCTGGGAAAACTGGAAATCCATATACAACAAAATGAAATTAAACACCTATCTCTCACCATGCACAAAACTCAACTCTAAGTGGATCAAGGACCTAATAGAAGAAAAAGTAGACCCCAATCTTCATCATGTCAGATTAGGCCCCAACTTCCTTAATAAGATTTCTATAGCACAAGAATTAAAATCAAGTATCAATAAATGGGATGGATTCAAACTAAAAAGCTTCTTCTCAGCAAAAGAAACAATCAGTGAAGTGAATAGAAAGCCTACAGAATGGGAGCAAATTTTTACCACATGCACATCAGATAGAGCACTAATCTCTAGGATATATAAAGAATTCAAAAATCTTAACATCACAAAAAAATAATAATAATCCAATCAATAAATGGGCCAAAGAACTGAACCAACATTTCTCAGAAGATGATATATGAAAAAAAAAAATGTTCAACATCTTTAGCAACTAGAGAAATGCAAATTAAAACTACTCTAAGATTTCATCTCACTCCAGTCAAAATGGTAGCTATTAGGAATACAAACAATAAGTGTTGACGAGGATGTGGGGGGAAAGGCACACTCATACATTTCTGGTGGGATTGCAAATTGGTGCAACCAATCTGGAAAGCAGTATGGAGATTCCTTAGAAAACTGGAAATGAAACCATCATTTGACCCAGCTATCCCACTCCTCAGTTTATAAGGACTTAAAAACAGCATACTACAGGGACACAGCCACATTAATATTTATAGCAGCACAATTCACAGTAGCTAAATTGTGGATCCAACCTAGATGCCCTTCAGTAGATGAATGAATAAAGAAAATGTGGTATATATGGAATATATGAAATATTACTCAGCATTAAAAGAAAATAAAATCATGGCATTTGCAGGTAAATGGATGGAGTTTTAGAATATAATGCTAAGTGAAGTAAGCCAATCCCAAAAAACTAAATGCCAAATATCTTCTCTGATATAAAGATGCTGATTCATAATGGGGATGGGGGTGGGGGGAGAGGAATAGATGAACTTCAGATAGGGAAAAGGGGAGGCAGGGAAAGGAAGGGGTATGGGGGTAGGAAAGATGGTGGAATGAGATGGACATCATTCCCTAAGTACATGTATGAAAACACACACACACACACAAAAAAAACACTTATAATAATACCACATATTAAGAGGATGTGCAGCAGTTGGAAATCTCATGTGTTACTGAAAGAAATGGAAAAATATTACACCCCATTTATAAAACAAAATTATCATAATTACTGATATAATTAAATATATATATATACACTTGCCTATGGCCCAGCAATCCCATTCTTAGGTGTTATCCAAAAAGAAAACAAGTCTGCACAGACTTGTACTCAAATATTCATAGTGGCTTTATTTATAATAGACCCAAACTGGTAATGACACACCTGTTTATCAACTTTTCAGTATATATACCAATTGATAAATTAGGATTTCAGTAATATTTAGTAACAAAAATGAAATATTAATACAAATAACATGGATAAAGCTTAAAAATAATTATGTTATTAAAAAGACTACATTGCATATGATTGTATGCATATAAAATTCTAAAATAATCAAAAGGAGATCAGTGGTCACACAGGACTAGGGTGAAGGAAGGATCAAGCACAGGGGCATGAGGAAACTTTCTATGGCAAGGGTAGAGAAGTGAACATCTTGGTTGTGGTGACAGTTCCATGATTCTAAACAATCACCAATATTCATGTAATTCTATATCCACATTAGCACATTTCACAAAAATATCATAATAAACAAAAAGGGGGAAAGAAGGAAAAATATATTCTCTTTAAGATAAGTAAAAGCTGACAGAATTCCTTGTTAGCAGTCCTTCACCATGAGTAATTTGGAATGAAGTCCTATAAGGAAATGATACTATATGGTAATTCGTTCATACAGAAAGGAATAGCAACACGAATACTACATATTTAGTTACTGAGGAAATATTTTACATTGTTCTCATACTTATCCTTTCTGGATACTATTGTTTTAAGAATTGGGGGCAGGAGGTAGAAAGTCCTTAATTTTAGCCAGGTGGCTAATCTCCTCTAGGGCCACAGACTCTGGAATATGCTGAACAGCTCAGACTCACATCTCAAACTCTGGACACAAGAGAGAATAAGCACAGAGATAGAGTTAGGGGTGGGACCCTACTTCAACTTGCTCCTTCCTCTCCCAACATTCCTCCTCACACCAGAGACTTCAGTCTCTCCCAAACTCCATGACTTCAGGAAATCTTCATGATGCAATTAAGGGAAGTAATCATGAGCTCCACAAACTTTGTGCCCATAAGCACCAACAAGAAGTCCTTCCTGAAGTCTACCCACCTCTATTTCTGTTGCAGCCTGAGTGTATTTCTCCAGTAGAGCTCAGGATATCCAGCTCATAATTTTAGAACACTCTGCTTCCCCAAATCCACAGTCTTCCTAATCCTCCCTTTTCAGAGCTGAGTTCAGATGTCATGGCTCAGTAAGGCCTGTGCTGAGGATAATTATGAAAAATTACAATCATCTCCCTCTCTTCCCTACCTTGTTCCTTTTCTCTGTAAAATTCTACTTTCTGGCACTCCTTCTTGTACTTCAGTTAGTTTGTTGTTTATGATTTGTGTCTTCTTCCATTTGATGGTAAACTCCTTAAGGACAGCAATTTTTACCTGGGTTTGGTTTGAGGTATCCCAGGAGCCTGGAATAGTGCCAGGCACATAATAGATACTCAAACATTTGTTAAGGATGAAGAACTCTATGGATCAGACCCCCTTAAACCCAGTCTGGGAGAGGAAAGGTAGGAGTTTCCTGGATGTTTGGGGGTCCTCTTTGTGCATGTGCACATGGAGGTGAGCTACATACTACCTTATCCCAGTGTTCTATAATTTTCACTGTACAGGTTTTTCACCTCATTGGTTAGAGTTATTCCCAAGTTTTTGTTTCTTTGTTTGTTTAATGTTATTGTGAATAGAATTGTTTTCTTGATTTCTTTCTCAGAAGATTCATTATTGGAATATAGAAAAGCTATTAATTTTTGTATTTGATCTTGTATACTGCTACTTTGCTGAATTTATTTATCAGTTCTAGAAGTCTTTTGATGAAGACCCATTGCCTTCAGCAAACAGAAACACTGCAACTGCTAGAAGAAAACATAGGGTCAATTCTCTAGCATATTGGCACAGTCATTGAATTCCTTAATAAGACTCCTAAAGCTCAAGTAATAAAACTCTTCTGACAGGAGATTAATAGCCAGAATATATATAATTATATAGAATATAATTATATATAAATACATAGAAAAGAATAGAATAGAATTTATATATATATATATATATATATATATATATATATATATATATATATAAAATTCAAAAAACTTAACACCAAAAA
>NW_025999984.1:211015-259850 GCF_001458135.2 Marmota marmota marmota
AAGAATTAAAATCAAGTATCAATAAATGGGATGGATTCAAACTAAAAAGCTTCTTCTCAGCAAAAGAAACAATCAGTGAAGTGAATAGAAAGCCTACAGAATGGGAGCAAATTTTTACCACATGCACATCAGATAGAGCACTAATCTCTAGGATATATAAAGAATTCAAAAAACTTAACACCAAAAAAGTCAAATAACCTAATCAAAAAAATAGGCAAGCCAGGCACAGTGGTGAATGCCTGTAATCCCAGTGGCTCAAGAGGCTAAGACAGAGTTCAAGGTCAGACTCAGCAATGGCGAAGGTGCTAAGCAACTCAGTGAGACCCTGTCTCTAAATAAAATACAAAATAGGGTTGAGGTTGTGACTCAGTGGTTGAGTGCCACTGAGTTCAATCCCCGATACAAAAAAAATAAAACTGACTGTCTTGAAGGAAATTATGGTAGATGGTAACTCCTTTATATAAAAAAGAATAACTAGCTACATAAATATTACATACTTGATTAATGATAAAATATTTTACATTGTATCCATACTTTTTTTCCTGGATATGGTTGCTTTGAGTATCTAAGGGTTAGAAAGTCCTTAATTTTAGATCCTGACAGGTGGTGACTGTCTTCTCGATCCAGGGTCTCTACAATTTGCTAAACATGTCAGGCTCACACCTCAAATTTTGGATGCAAGAGAAGAAGAGCACAGAAATAGAGATGGGAGCAGGAATCCACCTCAGCTTGCTCCCTCCACTCTCAACCTTCCCACACACACCAGGTACTTGACTCTTCCCAAATTCCAGGACTTTAGAAAGCCTTCATGGTGTACAAATAGAAATTAGTTTTGAGATCCACAAATTCTGTGCCCAGAATCACCAACAGAAAGTCCTTCCCTAAGTCTACCGACCTCCATTCCTGTTTCAAGCTCAATGCATTCCCCAGTAGGCCAGGATGTGCAGACAGTGATCCTAGAACATTCTTTGTCCCCAAAATTACAAGCTCCCTGACCCTTCCACTTCAGGACTGAGCTCAAAGGTCTCCTCTCAGTAAAGCCTACAATGAGAATAAGCAATAAAAATTACAGCCATCTCTTTCATCTTCCCTACCTTGTTCTTTTTCTCTAAATCATTCTACTTTCTGATACTCCTATCTTTCACTTCAGTTATTATTATTTATGGTTTGTGTTCTCCATCAGAATGTAAGCCCCATAAGGGCAGCCATTGTTGCTGGAGTTTGGTTTGATATATCCCAGGAGCCTGATATAGTGCCAGGCACATAATAGATATTCAGACACTTGATAAGGATGAATAAATCCAAGGACCAAAACTCCTTGAATCTTAGGAGAGAAAAGGTAGGGGAATTCTTGGATTTGTAATCAGGAGGGTTAAGGGGGCTGCTGGCCAGGTCACGGGATGCTGACATACTGAGGTCCTCCTCACCCCAGCTGCAACTCCAGGATTCACTGCTGCTTTCAATCTCCCAGCCCTGTCCCAGCTGCAGCCTATGGAGACCTTGGGGGCTTCCCCAGGTAAAAACCCCCAAACTCTGAAGCCACAAGGCAGGAACTAAAAATCAGAACCACAGGACCATTCATTTAGAAAAATGGAGGTGGCAAGAGTGTGAGGAATGTAACAGACCATCTGCTTAGGTCCCAAAAGGGAAAAGAGGCAGGACTTCTGTGTCCTGGAGTCTCAGGGCTATAGACTTGAATAAGGGTCCACCATTGATGTCCATGGGGTTGGTGGTTGGAGACCTGGGCACTGGATGTCTTGGGAGGTTGATAGAAAACCCTCGGGTTCCAGAGGAGATGTTGGGCAGATGCCTGGGCTCCCACCAATCACAGATCTCGTTGTATCTCAATATCATCTTCAGCTTCTACCACACCTACTCTTAACCCTCTGGGATACCATCTCTGTGGCCACCAGAAGTGTTGCCAACTCTCAGCCCACAGTCCCAGGTTTCTATGGCAGCTCCCACTGACTTAAGATATCCAGGTAACCAAGGCTTATTCAGGTTACCTGGGGCTGGACTTGGAAAGCCCATGACATTGTAGCAAAATGAGTGGGACCCTGGCAATCCCAGAAGCAGAGATCAGGTCTGGACACTTTGCCATGGGGCACAGACCTGGCTGTCCTCTCACCTCCTTGATTCTGCCTGCCACTACCATATTTTGTGGGGGTGGGGGTGGGGGAGGAGGCTGGTTCTAGAAGAGGGAGAATTCATTCCCTTAGTCACTTTCCCTCCCTCAACTTTTCCTTACCCATTTCTCTCATGTGTGTTTGAATTATACTACACCTGCAAGTACAGAAATCTACCTACTGATTGACAGAACTAACATCTGTGTAATCATCATCCTGGTTTTAAAAAATAAGGATGTCCTCCAGCCCCAGCCAGAAGCCCCTTAACCTCATATCAGATGCATCTATCCCTCCCACACAGCCCTTCACTAGAGGAGCCTTTCCCATGTCCCTTTTCAATTAGATTCCTTTCCTTCCCGTTTGGCCACCATTTCTTTAATATGCCGATTCTTCTGTTTTCCCTTCTCCAGGAGCCTCCCTCCTCTTTAAGCTAAAACTCCAGGGTCCTTTCTGACCTCTGCTCCATCCTAGGGTTGGAGAATCCAGGGTTGATTGCCTGAATGGGACCCCTTCATCCTGGAAGCAGCAAGAGAACAAGGACTCAATAGTCCAGGGTTTTTCCAGGAGACTGAGGGCACCCCGTACATTCGTGGGATCCACTCCAGTTCTGGGAAACTGTCCTTTATGGTTTTGAAGGCACAGATGTGCCCTGAGGTAGAGGTCACTTAACGGGAAGAAAACATACTTTACCTTGTATTTTGGATAGCAATTGGGACTTCAGAATCAGACACTGGGTGGCAGCGCCCTCTGGTGTGAAGAGCCCTGTATAGCTGCTGGGAGCCCAAAAAGACCCTACGCAGACCCAGGTGAGACTAGAAAAAAGTAGCTCTAGTCTTCAATGCTCAGTCCTGAAGCCAGCCGCTGTTCTGCCCTCAGAACCTTCTGGAACAGCTCTGAAGAAAACAGAGCTGTGAAATGAGTGGGGCAGAGAGGGCCGTTTCGGAGAGTGTACATCAAGGTTGAGATAAAGACACTTCTGGAGAGCCCTGGACTATGCAGGAATTATTTTGACTCACAGTTCCGGAGGTGCAATGCCAAGGGGCCCATCTAGAAATTGCCCTCCTGTTAACAGGATGCCAAGGTGGAGCAGAGCTTGACAAGAGGAAAGACAGGGAGCACATGTGTGTGTGTGTCCTTCCTGCAATATCCTGCCCCATCTTTATCTCTCTATCTCCCCCTCCCTCCCTCCCTCTCTCCCCATCTCTCTCTGTAGCCACCTGTTTTAATCCTGGAGACTCCACTCCAAAGCTCTCACCTTCTCAAGACCTCACAACGGGGATTGAATTTCAATACATAAACCCTTGGGGGACACAGTCAAATCATATCTAAACCACAGCAAATTCTAAGGTGCCGTTCCAAGGTCTAGATCTTCTGTTGATAATTTTTTTAAATATGCCTACAGGAACTGCAAGATACTTTATATATGTTGCCTTCAATATCTATTTTCTTCTGCCTAAGAGTAAACTTATATGCCTCCTTATGTCCATTAAAAATAACAATGATGCTGAGCGTACCAATGAAATCAGACAAGAATTAAGTTCTAGAGATGGGCATATTTGAAAATATATGACTGGGGATGATAAATTATGTTATAGATACTCTGTACTTTCTAATTTTTAAAATATACATTCAACTTTCTTAGGCATGGTGTATTTTAGAGATATCTCATAGTCACACAGAAAAATCCATGGTTTCCATATTCTATATATACTCTAGACACTGGACTCAAAATGGTAACTGCTAGCTACACTGTGGAGTGGGGGGTCAATATTATTTCTCATATAAATTGCATCAAACTCAGTACATGGATACCCAAAACCAAAATGCACCATGACTAAATCATCTTCCTGATACTTTCACATACAAACTGTTCCTATTCCAAAGGGGAATTATTTATTTAGAAAATTAATTGCATAAAATTAAAAATTCATCTGTTTGGGGCAGTAGCCACATCCCAAGAATGCAAAAGCCACATATAACTAGTGGCTACTATGTTGAACAGTGCAGATATAAAATTATTTTGTCATCACTGTTATGGTTTGGATATGAGGTATCCCCCAAAAGTTTGTGGTAATGTAGGAATATTCAAAGGTAACATTATTAGATTATGAGAGCAGTAACCATCAGTTCATCCTAGTTTAAATGGCTAGGCAGTAACTGTAGGCAGGTGGGGCACAGCTGGAGGAGGTGGGTCACCGGGGGTGTGCCCTGGAAGGGCGCTACTTCCCAAGGGTCCCTTCATCCATCACTCTTTCTGCTTCCTGACCCCCACCATGTGCTGAGCAGCTTCCCTCCACCGGGCACTTATATCATGATATGTTGCCTCATCTTGGGCCCAGAGCAATGCTATCAGCCATCTAGAGCCATCTGAAACCATAAATTCCAAATAAATTTTTATCTTCTAAGTTGTTCTTGTTGGGTATCAGTCACAGCAACACAAAAGCTAGCTAAAAAAAAAAAATCACAAATGTTCCATTGACAGTAGCAGCATTATAGACCCCATGTTTATGTACCTCCAGTTTCATATGTTGAAATCTAATACCAAATGAGAAAGTATTTGGAAATTGGGTGTTTGGGAGGAATTAGGTCACAAAGAGATTAGGACATTCATTAAGCAGACCCCAGAAAGCTTTTGTGCCCCTTTTTGCCATATGAGGACACAGTGAGGAGATGGTTTTCTATGAGGAAGTTGCCCTCACTAAACATGGAGTTGGCCAACCCCTTGAACTGGAATTCCAGCTTCCAGAACAGTGAGAAAGAAATTTCTGTCATTTATAAGTCACCCTGTCCATAACATTTTTATTATAACAGTCTGATGAGTGAATGTCACTGTTCTTGGTGCTACATGGATCCATTTAAAATGAAAGAGCCAAGAACTGGGGGTGTACATGGATACCCAAAAACAAAATGCACCATGACTGAATCATCTACTTGATACTTTCACATACAAACTGTTCATAATTCCAAAGGGGAAACACATGTCCCTCCAGTCCTGTTCCCACACTGTCATGCTCTTTAGCATGACATTTCCAGGGAGCTGTTCTCTTGTAGAAGAGTCCAGAGCAGAGTACTAGCTAAGTTTTGGAAGGCAGGGAATCAAGGTCAGGGAGAGGAATTCTGGAAATGAAGAAGAGGCAAAGAGGATAGAGTCAGCTGCAAACTCTCCAAGGTTTACTCAAAACCCTGGTTCTCAACATGTTATGTGTGAAATCCTCAGAGGTGCTCAGATCCTTTCACAGGACCTGGAAAGTCAAAACTATTTTTACAGCATTACTAAGACATTATTTTCATGAAAATAAAACATAGCAAGAATGGAAGCTATGGTACCAAACATCAATAGTAGTTATTATATTCTTTACCACCTCTTAGTTACAGAAGAAAAAAGAAGTTTTCACTTGAACATGTCCTGGTTGGAGTATTAAAAATTATTGATCTTATTAAGTCTCCATTCCGGAGTTTATATTTTTACAATATCTTATGTGATTAAATGGGAAATACACATAAATACTGCATTCCAAAGTGAGGTGTTTGGGTCAACAATTTTTTTAATATATTTTATTTGAAACAAGTTCTTTCTGAGTTGCTTAGGTCCTGGCTAAATTGCTGAGGCACCTCAGCCTCAGGATCCTCTGGGATTACAGGCTTATGCCACCACACCCACTGACAAGAGGATATTTTTTTGAGCTGTAGTAGCCCCCTTTTTTACAGAATAACATTCCTACTTTTAAAAAATGCATGACAAATTATGATTACTTAGACTTAAATATTTGGCCAACATTGTCAAAAATAACCTAAGCAGTTCCCTGTAAGATAATCCATTGATAGTATTTTTTGCCAGTGATAAAATGTAAGCTCTCAAGAAGAAATTAGAATCTTGGAGAACCTGAATCCACAACCATAAACTTGGCAGCTTCCCAATACTTAAAACATTTTTCTGTTGAAATCTGCAGTAATATTAACATGTGTTTTTTTTATAAATTGTACTTTAATGTATCAACACTGGATCAAACCATGCATGAATTTAAAGAATATGATGCATTATGGGCACAAGGCTCATTCAACATGCAAGAAAAACCCATGTACTATAAAGCAACAGAATAGGAACTATTCAATGATACTGTTTCATAGAACTTTTAAGAAGCTAACACTCTGTCATTTCAGTGTAGTATTAATGGTAAATATCCAGTTATCTAAAACGCTATGAAAAAACATTCCTCCTACATATTTGTGTGAGGCTGCATTTTTTTCTATTTTTCAACCAAAATAACAGGTTAAATGCCAAATATGAAAGTCTAGAATTTTCCAATGAGATAAATACAAAAAAAAAAAAAAAAAGAATTGCAAAACTGTAAAATGCAAAAAGGTCACTTTTCTCACTGTGGTTGTTTTCTTTTGGGAAATAGTTATTTCTCCTTAAAAATATTATATGTTACCCTGCTATTAGTAATATTCTAAATGAGTCACATTTTTAAGAGTGATTTTAACCTTTAATATGTCCACGTAAACATAATTATTTTGGGAATCCACACTAATTTCTAACCGGTCTCTGACCCTAGAACGGTGGCGGTCTCTGACCCTAGAACGGTGGCGGGGTTAGGGAAGCCACACACTGGGGATTCCCGACCTCCAGGAGTTTCACTTCTCCTTTCCCAAACCCGTGTCTCGTCCCTCTGCCTGGACACTCATGACGTGGTCCCAGTTCTCGCTCCCATTGCGTGTTGGGTTTCCAGAGAAGCCAATCGGTATCGCTGCGGTTCTGGGTTATAGAGTTCCCACAGACCCGCAGAGATTCAGATCCTCCAGACCCCGAGGATGGGGGTCCCGGCTCTGCAAACCCTCCTCCTGCTGCACTCTCAGACCCTGGCCTTAACCGAGACCTGGTGAGTTCAGGGTCTAAAGGGAAATGGCCTCTGTTAGGGGAGGGGCGAGGGCACAGTCCAGCGGGGACGCTTGACCCGGGGAAATCTTGCCTTGGTAGCGGTTGCACGGAGATACAGACCCTCCCCACCCGCACCGCTCCTTGTCTTGATCCTCCCATCTCATTACCTGCTGCCTGGTCGCCTTATCCTTCCTCCCCTTTTTGGTCTCACGGGCTCCAGCGCCCGCCCTTCCTATCTGACTAACGTAGGATCCCCGGGTCCAGTGCCAGGAGGAGAATCTCAGCTGCTGCCTATCTTCAGGCTCCACTCCCTTCTGTATTTCACCAAGACTGTGTCCCGGCCCTGCCGCGGGGAGGCCTGGTACATCTCTATCCGCTACGTGGACGACTTAAATATTTGGCCACTTCGATAGCGACATGGTGAATCCCAGGGCAGAGCCGCGGGTGCCATGGATGGAGCAGGTGGGACCTGAGTATTGGGACCGGAACACACGTCAAGCGCAGTGCACAGCCTTTCCGAGTGATTCTAAACAACCTGCTCGGCTAGACCAGAGCGACGCAGGTAAGTGACCTGGGCCCAGAGCGAAGGACACGAGACACCCTCATTCTCCATGAACGGGTCGGAATGGCCCAGCTTCACCCTAAGGCTGCGGGACTCGCGGGTCACGTAGACCTGGGGAAAGCCCCAGGGATTCACTCCAGTTGGGAAAAGGCTCTGATCAATCACCGCCCCTCAGTGTCACGCGGGGAAAGTCCATGGGGCCGGCCTGACAAGAGCGGCGGTGCCAGGAGCTCATACCTACCAGACTCTCCGTGGCTGCATCCTGGGGCCGAACCTGCGCCTCCTCCGCGGGTACTGTCAGGACGCCTACGAGGGTGGATTACAGTGAGCTGAAAGAGGACCTGCGCTCCTGGACTGCGCGGACACAGCGGCTCAGATTATCCAGCGCTAATGGGAGGCGTCCAGTGAGGATTATCGCTGTAGGGCCAACGTCGAGGGGGAGTGCGTGGAGTGGCTCGGCAGATACCTGCAGTGTGGCAAGTAGAAGCTACAGCACGCAGGTACCAGGGGCTGAGGGTATCTCCGCGATCTGCAAGTGGCACTACCTGCCTTCCCCCCAGAAGGGGAGTAAAATTGGGCCAGTGCTAGAATATCGCTCTCCCCTGAATCCAGAAAGGATGGAATCCCCCTGGGTTTCCGAATACTGTACTAGAGAGTATTACTCTTGGAGATAACTTAAGGATCCAGTTGTAACCATCTAGGGGTACTGGGTTCGTTGTCTCAGTTCAGCAAAGAATTGACGCACAGAACACAGAGATAGCAAGCAAGCAGCGGGTTTATTACAAAAGCTACAGAGACTTCTCCGAAGAGAAAGGGCCCCAGAGCTGGGAATCAGGTGTGTGTGGGGGGCGGGGTGTTAGAGTCTGTAAACAAGTCAAAATAACACCTGGCATTTTGCCAGGGGAATGTTACAGTTGTAAACAAGTCTGGATGATGCCTGGCAAAATGTCAGAGGGAGTGGTTTGAGAAGTAACAAAACCGAGCCATTAGGTGTAAAGATTCCTGATTGGTTGACTGATGTATCTAGTTTATGCTAATTAGATAAGCTGTGTGGAATGTATAAATACTGCTCCTGTCCTTATCTCCTTCCCTGTCCACGTTCTCCTCAATATTATTGATTGGTGCCCCCTCTGTCCTCGTGTCTGTTTTAGGTTTTCTATTGGATCCCCCACTTGGAAGGAGGAGTAAGGAAGTGTCTGTCTAATTGGGTCCCCTCTCTCTATTTTTAGTTGTAGATGGACACAATACCTTTATTTTGTTTATTTAGTTTTTTTATGTGGTGTTGGGGATTGAACCCAGTGCCTCCTGCATGCAAGGCAAGTGCCCTACCCCTGAGCCACAACCCCAGTCCCTGGAGCCTCTTATTAAAGCATATGAGTGTAAAAGAAAAGTTTATCACCCTGGTGATCGTTATGATGGGAATCTGATTCCCAGCAGTAACAGGTAACAGAGGAAGGTCCCTGATGAGGTACCTTCCAGGAAGACAGTCTCCTCATCCCTTTACCTCTTCTTTCCTCATGGTTCCTGATCCTGCTCCTGATCTGAAGTCATAGTTCTGGAAATTTCCCCAGGGTTCAGGATTTGCTGTTTCCTTTAGAACCTCATGACTCATGATCAACCCTGGCTTCTCACAGGATGTTTTCTTCCCACGGGTGGAGAAGGAGGCAGCTACACTCAGGCTGCCTGTAAGTATGCAGAGAACTGATCTCTGAGACCGTTGGGGACAGTGTAGACAGGAGCCCATGGGGAAGATCACCCAACCCCATAATTCCTCTTTTAGCCACAACTGTTATGGGCCCTTTTTGCTCTGCCCCAGGCAGTGACAGTTCCCAGGCTTCTGATGTATTTCTCCTGGCTTGTAAAGGTGAGACCATGGAGGGCTTGAAGTGGAAGAGGAGGGAGGGCAAGGAAGACTCCTAGTTTATGGGGATTCTTTGGATTTGGTCATTTTTAGTATATGGTGGGCTGTTCAGAGTGTCACCACTTACGGTGAATGATATGAATTTGGTTTTGATTATTTTTTTTTTCGGTGTGAGATAGCTGCCTTGTATGGGACTGAGAAATACAAGATTTGTTCAAGTGCCCCCAACATTGAGATTTCGGGAAGCTCCTAAATTCTCTTTCTGCAACTGGCCCCTAAAAACTTACGTGTCTGTGTTCCAAGGAGTATAATGTGAGAAAATGTGGACACCAGCCTATTCCTAAGCATCTAGTCCCTCTTGTTTGTCCTCTCATTGTCTAAGTCAGTTTTCCATTACTGTAAAAAAAAAAAATACCCAAGATAATCACTTTACAAGAGGAAAGGATTTTTGGCTAATAGTTTGAGATTTCAGTCCATGATCAATTGTCCCCATTGCTTTTATTTATTTTTTTTAAGGGGGGGGGGAGAGAGAGAGAGAGAGAGAGAGAGAGAGAATTTATTTATTTTTTGGCGGACACAACATCTTTGTGTGTACGTGGTGCTGAGGATCGAACCCGGGCTGCACGCATGCCAGGCAAGCGCGCTGCCGCTTGAGCCACATCCCCAGCCCCGTCCCCATTGCTTTTAGACCTTTGGCAAAGCAGCATGTCATGGTGGCAGCACCTAGCAGAGGAACAAAAGAGAGAAGAAACCATGGCCACATGACATCCTTTGAGGGTACAACCCCAATAACTGAAACCTCATACAAGGCTCCACCTCATATTTTTCCCACCATCTTCCAATAGAACCACATGCTGGGAACCAGGCTTTAACATGAACTTTTGAAGGAAATTTCAGATCCAAACTATAGTGTTACCCTTACAAGGTTCAGCCAGCCCTTACACACAGTAAATTTGTGACATCAAGAGATGAATTTTCAGATTTATACAGCTCTTGCCCTCCTTCTAGATGTGTTCCTTGGATTGTACTTCCCATCCACTTCCTAACCTTCTTAAATGAACCAGATTTGGGGATTAGGAGAAAAGAGGGACTTTATAATTTCTCATCATAGATAGATTCCTGTTAAGTTTTTGTTTTTTCTAATCACCTGTCCCTTTTCCCTGCCCTTAGTTCTAGTAATCCTAGTGATTGCTCCAATCCAAACTTGTGGATTTATAAAGCAGAATCTAATTTAGACATTTATTGCTTGAAATATAGGGCCTATGATCCTAGCATCTTGTTTAGTGAAGAGACAAATGGACTCATGTGTTGTGGAGTGCAGGGTGTGGGAAGTAGAGTCGGGGAAGAGAGGGCAGCCCTGACATCCAGCTGCCCGGAAAACACTGGGCTTCACACAGATATTAGAATTAGCAGACAATGACATTAAGACAGTGTTCATAAATTTATTCCAAATGTTCAAGCAGTTACATGAGACACATAAAAGATCACAATCAAAATTCCAAAGATAAAAGCATCTGAGATGTCAAATGTACAAAATGTGAGGTGGGATTCATGGTAGACTGTACTGAAGAATAAAAGATCAGGGCTGGGGATGTGGCTCAAGCGGTAGCGCGCTCGCCTGGCATGCGTGCGGCCCGGGTTCGATCCTCAGCACCACATACAAACAAAGATGTTGTGTCCGCCGATAACTAAAAATAAATAAATAAATATTAAAATTTAAAAAAAAAAAAAAAAAGAATAAAAGATCAGTGACCTTAGAGACAAAGAAATATAAACTTTCCAAAATTTGTATAAAGCAATTCTTACAATATATTGTCAGGTTTATGACATAATTTTATATGATGTTTAAAAATATCAGCACAACAAAGAAGAAATAGAGAATAGCATCTTCATATCTCACTGAAATTAAGTATGAATTTTGAAGTAGTTTTTGATAGACAAATTGTATAGAGTAAGTCCAAGAGCAACCATGAAGAAAACTATAATGAAAAAGAATTAGAATTAACATATTATAGTAGAAAATATCCACTTAATACATACAGAATCAGTAAAGGAAGAGGAAGAAAAGACATGAGACAAAGTAAAATTACAGACAAAGTTCATTAACATTAAATGGAAATGGAATAAATAAGCAAATCAAAAGACAGAGATTGTCACACTAGATAAATAAGATTAAACTACACACTGTCTACAGTAGACACACTTACGATTCACAGGTATACATAGATAAAAAAGATGGAAAGTAATGGCTATGGCGCCCTCTTGTAATCCCAGCAACTCTGGAAGCAGAAGCAGGAATTTGAGGCCATCCTCAGCAACTTATTGAGACCCTCTCAAATTAAATTTAAAAAGGGCTAATTGCTCAGTGGTAAATCACCCCTGGGGGTTCAATCCCAAGTACTAAAGGGGAAAAAAAAAACACTGAAAAAGAGATATATATTAATAGCAACCGTAAGAAATCTGGAGTGGCTACACTAATGATCAACAAAATCGACTTTATTTTATTAATTAGATTAATCAGTAATAAAAGTATCAGTCCATCATAAACAATAATTAGAAGCATATATGCATCTAACACCCAAATACCAAATGACATAAAGATGAAACTTAAAAAAACAAAGAAATATACACACAATAATCTTAGTTGAAGACTTCAGGACTCCACTTTCACTAACGAATATGTTAAGCAAGTAATCAACAAAGAACATCTGAACACCACCATAAACCATCCCAATCAAATGGATATCCATAAACATTCCTCTCAAGAGCAAAATACACTTTTTTTCCTCAAATGCATATGGAACATTCTTCAGGATACACACCAAATGTCAGGCCACAAGACAAATACTAATAAGTTTAAAGGAACAGAAAAAGTTTCAAGGGCTGGTATTGTAACTCAGTGGTAGAGCACTTGCCTAGCACATGTGAGGCACTGGGTTCAATCCTCAGCACCACATAAAAAAATAAATAAATAAAATAAAGTTATTTTTTTTAAATGTTTCAATTATGTCCTCTGACCAAAATGGAATAAAATTTTAGGAATCAATTACTAACTGAAGGAAATTTGAGAAACTCACACATTAATGGAAACAAAACATTACAGGATAATCACTGAATCAAAGAAAAATAAAATAAAATCAAAATTAGAAAACACTTTCAGATTAGTGAAAATGGAGAGACAACACACCAAAAATACAGAGATGCAAATAAAGGAGCACTTAGAGGGAAATATATAGCTGTAATACCTATGTTAAAAAGAAATAAAGAGGGCTGGGGTTGTGGCTCAAGGGCAGAGCACTCACCTAGCACATACAAGGCCCTGGGTTCGATCCTCAGCACCACATAAAAATAAATAAACAAAAATAAAGGTATTGTGTCCAACTACAACTAAAAAATAAATATTTTTAAAAAAGAAAAAAATATAAAGATCTCAAGTGAATAATCTAATTTTCCATTAAGAAGAAAAAAAAGAATGCCATAGATGACCCGCACCTGCAATCCCAGCAGCTCGGGAGGCTGAGGCAGGAGGATTGCAAGTTCAAAGCCAGTCTCAGAAAAAAGTGAGGCACCAAGCAACTCAGTGAGACCCTGTCTCTAAATAAAATACAAAACAGGGCTGGGGATGTGACTTAGTGATCTGAGTGCCCCTGGGTTTAATTCCAAAAGAAGGAAAAAAGAGCAAAGTAACCAAACATACTGGTGGTAATTTCAGCAAATTAGCAACTTGGAAAGCAGAGATAGGAGGAGGCCAAGTTCAAGGCCAGTCTCAGCAATCTAGCCAGACACTATCTCAAAATAAAAAAATGAAAAGGGCTGGGGGTATAGCTCCTGGGTTCAATTCAAAAGAAGAGAGAGATGCAAAAAAAGGAAGCAAGCAAACTAAATGAGGAGGGGTGTTGCCGTGAAAGTAAGTGAAATAGAGAATAAAGAAGTGATACAGAGCATCAGTGAAACCCAATGATTCTTCAAAAAGATGAACCAAATGGGCAACTTATCAGAGGATTCACAAAAAAATTACAAAATAAAAAATTTAAAACTCCAATACTAGCATCACAAAATAAAAAGTAGGCATATTATTTACTGTACAATAATAAAGTGTTTAAAATGCATTCATTCACCACATAAAGATGTTTTATGTACCATGGTAGATCCCTCAGATTATAATGAAACTGAAAAATTCCTATGGCCTACTGACAGGAAGCCCTTGTAATGTCTTGCAACATTTTACTTTCAGGTTTGTGGTGATGCTGGTGTAAACAGACCCATAGTATAAGCATATAGCACATGCAGTTATGTACAGTACATGCTACTTGATAATGATGATAAACAACTGTTACTTGTTTATGTACTTACTATAATTTTTAGCCTTACCTTAGGGTATACTCCTTAAGCTTATTAAAAAAAAAAAAAAACTAACTATAAAAATACCCTCTGATTGGTCCTTCAGAAAAGATTCCAGAAGAAGGCACTATTATAGGACATGACAGCTTTATGCCCCTGCAGATCTTCCAGTGGGACAAAATGTGAAGGCAGAAGACAACGATATTTATGATCCTCAATGTTGACCCATGATAAATGTGTATGTTTGTGTCTTAGGTGTTTTTGTTGCTGGTGGTGGGTTTTTTAGTTTGTTTGTTTTGTTTTGTTACTAGGAATTGAACTAAGGGGCACTCAACCACTGAGCTATATCCCCAGCCCTATTTTGTATTTTATTTAGAGACAGGGTCTCACTCACTGAGTTGCTTAGTGCCTCGCTAAGTTGCTGAGGCTAGCTTTGAACTCTCAATCCTCCTGTCTCAGCCTCCTGAGCCACTAGGATTACAGGCATGCACCACCATGGCAGGCTATGTCTTAGTTTTAACAACAACATCAAAACTTAATAAGTAGGCTGGGGATATAGCTCAGTTGGTAGAGTGCTTGCCTCCCATGCACAAGGCCCTGGGTTCAATCCCTAGCACTACTAAATAAATAAATAAACAAACAAACAAACAAGCTTAATAAGTAAAAAAAATTATTTAAAATAGAAAAAAATAAAATATTTTTGTATAGTTACAACACAATGTGTGTTTTAAGATAAACAAGTTTTATTTCAAGAGGAAAATTTTTTTTTAATTAGAAAGTTTATAGAGAAAAAAGTATGCTAATGTTAATTTATAATTGAAGAAAATAATGTAAATGAATTTATTGTACCATAAGCATAGAGTATTCATGAAGTCTGCAGTGGTGTACATAAGGTCCTAGGGCTCCACATTCACTCATTGCTCACTCATTGACTCACCCAGAACAATTTCCAGTTTTGTAAGTTCCATTCATCATAAGTGCCCTATACAGGAATACCGGTTTTTTACTTTATTTAGATACATTTAGATATACAAATGATTACATTGTGTTACAACTGCCTACAATATTAAGTATAGTCACATGTTGCACAGGTTTGTAGCCTAGGAGTAGAAGGCTATGCCATCCGGCCAGATATGTGGTAAGCCATACCACCTAGTCCTGCATAAGTACACTCTGTATTCACAGCATGATGAAAATGCCTAAAAATACCTGTCTCAGAAGGGAGAAATGACTATAAATATATTACAGAAAATAGATGAAGCATAATTTAGAAGATATAAAAAGGAAATGGGAATAGTCACAATTATATTTGGTGATCAATACTTCTCTCTCATTAACAGAACAAGTAAAAATTAATAGTAAATAAATATATAGAATATTGAAACCCTACTGTAGTCTGATTGGACTTGACATTTTTTAAGTACCACATACAAGATTAGCACAGACATTCTCTTAAGTGTATATGGAGCATTCTCCAAAACCAACCATTTCCTGACTTTAAGACAAGTCTCAGTAAATTTAAAGAAACTGAATTTATAGAGTATATTCTCTAAACACAGTTAAGAATCCATAACATTAAGATAGCTGGAAAATACTCAAATATTTGGAAATCAATCAGTGTACTTCTAAAACATCCATGAGTTAAAGAAGAAATCACAAGAGAAATCAGAATTTTTAACTTAAAACGTAATCCAAGAGGCTAGGGTTGCAGCTTAGTGGTAGAGCACTTACCTAGCACATGTGAGGCACTGGGTTTGATCCTGAGCATCACATAAAAGTAAATAAATAAATAAGGGCTGGGGATGTGGCTCAAGCGGTAGCACGCTCCGCTGGCATGCGTGCGCCCGGGTTCCATCCTCAGCACCACATACAAACAAAGATGTTGTGTCCGCCGAAAAACTGAAAAATAAATATTGAAAAATTATCTCTCAAAAAAAATTAAAAATAAATAAATAAAAGTATTGTGTCCAACTATAACTAAAAAATATTTTTAAAAAATGTAATCCAGGGCTGGGGATGTGGCTCAAGCGGTAAGCGCGCTCGCCTGGCATGTGTGCGGCCGGGGTTCGATCCTCAGCACCACATAACAAAGATGTTGTGTCCGTCGAAAACTAAAAAAAAAAAATGTAACCAAATGTGAGAGATGCAACTGAAGCAGTCTTTTGAGGGAAATTTATACAAATAATAATGAAACTACAATACACAAGTTATGCCAAGAAGTCAATTTGATAATGACACAAAATGAATAAATACTTTTAAAGGCACAACTGGACAAATTGAATCAAGACAAAATAAGAAATGTGAACCCATACATGTAAATTAAACAAATTAAATTCATAATTTCAAATATTCCAGGGGGCCAGGCACAATGGTGCACACTTGTAATCCCAGCTACTTGGGAGGCTAAGCCAGGAGGATTATAAATTCAAGGCCAGCCTCAGCAACTTAGCAAGGCCCTAAGTAACTTGGAGAGACCCTGTCTTCAAATAAAAAAAAGAACTGGGAATGTCCCTCAGTGGTTAAGTGGCCCTAGGTTCAATTCCCAGTACCAAATACATATAATATATATGTATATACATGTATATATTTATTTATATGTATATACATAAGGATATCTATAGTGTGTGTGCGTGACACATGCATCCATACCAGGGGCTAGGGACATAGCCCTGAGGTAGAATGCTTGACTAGCATGTGAAAAGCCCTGAGTTTAGTCTCCAGCACACACACACATACATAAACAAACAACAAACAAACAAAAAACATAATGTAAAAATATTCCACAAAGAAAATTCCAGGCTCAGATGGCTCACTGGTAAATTCAATCACTGCTCTAAGAATAAACACCAATCTTACACAAACTCCTCAAAAAAATTAGAGGAGGGAAAAATAGTTCCCAAATAATTTGATGAGGTTAATATCACCCTGATACAAGACCAGACAAATAGATCAAAAGGAAACTTCATCTGTGTCACGAGGGGGCAAAATTGTGACGTATGCAGTCGAGGGGAGAAATAAAGAATGTCCACATGCTTCTGCTCCTTCCATTGCTTTATTCACTCAAATTACTCAATACAATTTCACTCTATAGGTTCTTAATCAAGAAAATGACAATCCTTAATGCTAGGCACTGCAATAGATATAATGAATTCACAGCAAACAATTCTAGATTAATTCTAAGCACTGAAAAGCACACTTAATCACGATAGGCTAATGACAGACTTTCCTCTGCATGCTAAGTTCAAAAGTCTTAAGCCTTAGGCTTTAAGTCCTTAGGCTTTAAGTCTTAAGCCTTAGGCTTTAAGTCCAGCAGATGCACACTCACTCAGACCAGATCCAGAACCAAGGCAGGCTTTTCCTGGAGTGGAGTGGATGACCAGTTGAGGAGGTGGTCGTAGGGAGGAGTTGCAACTCTCACCAAGGTCCAGACAAGGCCGCAGAGTTTGAGAGCTGTGAGGATCACGCAGAGGCTCAGGAACAAGTGATGGAAGACAGGTCCTCATCAGGCTCTTCAGCTCAAGTGCATCCTTGTTTCAGCTGGCTGAATCTCTGTTCATTTGCTCTATCATTTATACTAAATTTGGGGGCTTTTGACCCCCCTTTCAATCCTTATCAGCTACCACCAGATTTCTCAGTGACATCATTTACCCTGGGGTCAGAAACATTGATCTGGTGGTCTCCACCCTGATCTTCTAGCCATTCCATCTTATCATCAGGTGAGCACAGCCTGCCAGAGGCTTCACTCTCTTCATAAGGGTTAGGGGAAGTAACTTGTTTGAGGCCATACTGGAGGGATCTGTGGGTGTTGCCTGGTGAGACTGCAGGTCAAACTGGAGTTTTTAAAATGGAGTTGTTTAGGCTCAGGCCTCAGACCATCCTAAAAGTCTGCCAATCTCTGGTATGAGTACAGATCCTCCAGTCAATACTCTATTCTACCAATGAATAAAGAGCTAAAAAAACTGGAATCAACAACTCTTCCTAGACAAGAAAGGTCACAGGGGAAATGGTTATCCCCAGAATTAGAGAAACAGACAGGTAGACAGAATCATAACTTACCATCACAGAAAACAGAAGGAATCAGTTACAGGTATGGCTACAAAAACCTAAAATGTAATTGACAAATAGGCGGAGGCTCCATTTAGAGAAATGAGACATAAAGGCTACAAGGGAGGACTGGGGATGTAGCTCAGTGGTAGAGCATTTCTCTAAGGTTTATGAGGACCCAGATTCAATCCCCAGCACAGAAAAAATAAATAAAAACAAAAACTCAAGGGAGATCCCTGAAAGTTTTATCAATTTTACCTGCAGGAGTTTCATCAGGTTCTCATAGTGAAGATGAGAAGAAAAATATCCTCCATCTTCCTTTTACTAAAGGAGAAAAACTATAGATAGTTTGAGATATAATATTTGTACATCTTTAAGGCTACAATATAATAGTTTGATACATATGTACAATGTATAATGATTGCTACTGTTTAAATATTAGGTGTCCCCCCGAAAAGCTCATGCCTGAGACAATGCAAGAAAGTTCAGAAGTGAAATGATAGGGTTATGTGAACCCTAACCTAATCAGTAAATTAATCTCCTGACAGGGATTAACTGGGTGATATCCATAGACAAATAGAGTTTGGCTAGAGGAGATGGGTCACTGAGGGTTGAGACTTGGGGTATATATTTTGTATTTAACAAGTGGAGAGCCCTCTCTCTGCTTCCTGTTGCCATGTTCTCAGCTGCTTTCCCCTCCACATACTTCTACCAGGATATTCTGTCACACTTTGGGCCCAGAGCAACAGAGTTGGCCATTTATGGACTGAGGCCTCTGAAACCATGAGGCCCCAAATAAACTTTTCCCCCTTTAATTGTTTTTGTCAGGATTTTTTATCACAGCAGCAAAAAAGAAAAAAAAAACTGACAAAAACAATAATAAAATCAGCACTTTCCTCAAACATTAGTCACTTCTATGTGTTGAGAACTTTTATACTCTTCTAGTTATTTTGAAATATACCACAGTCATTATAATCAATAGTTAACCTACTGTACTATAGAAAACCAACTTGAAATCCTTATATTTAACCATGTTTTGGTGCCCCTATGTAAGGTTTTCCGCTTTCCTTCCCCTCTGTCCATGGGATTCACATTTTAGTTTGCACAAATAAGTGAGAAAAAAATGAGTATTTTAAAATGTGACAGAATATTCTGTTCGCATTAATAAGGGCTGCTCTCAAGAGATGCCATTTACCAGAGTCTGGTGATGGTAACTAATCTGGAGGAACGATAAATACTCAGCTCCAGCCTGCCATAGCCTTCCATGAGCTAAAAGAACTTTTCAAGAGTAATCACCTTGGAGACCAAAGTGGATTTAAAAAAAAAAAAAAAAAAGAAGAAAGAAAGAAAAGAAAAATCTAAGATTTGGTGGATGTCAAAGCCCAGGGTCACAGGCTCAATAAAAACTCAACATAATTCATAGGATTACAGAAGTTTCCCCTTCCCCAACTCTCTGCCATTCATAAAACCACATCACTAAAACCTATTTACCAGAGTTCAGACAAAGCACCAGAACAAGACTGAGATATGGCAAAGAGGATGAAATATCAGACTATAATAAAACAACTGTGACTAATATGCTAAGGGCTCTAATGGAAAATAGAGGCAGCATGCACAAACAGATAATGTGAACACAGAGATGGAGATTCTAGAAAATAATTTGTTAAATTCTACAGATAAAACACACTGTAATGGAAAAAAAAATGTCTTTGACAGGCTCATTACTAGACTAAACACAGCTGAGGAAAGAATCTGTGAGCTTCTGGATAAGTTAATAGAATTGTTATAATCTGGAAAGAGAAAACTGACTGAAACAATGGAACTGAATATCCAAGAACTATGAGATAACTACAGCAATTGTAACATATCTGTAAGAGCAATACCAGAAAGAGAAGGAAGGGAATGAAGCAGAAGCAATATCTGGAGCAATGATGACTGAGAATACCACCCTCCAATTAATATCCAACCAAACCACAGAACCATGAAGCACACAGAACACCAGCAACATAAAGGCCTCCCAAAACCTATATGTAGGCATATCATATTCAAACTACAGAAAATCAAACATAAAGAAACAAGAGGAAGGGACTGGGATTGTGGCTCAGTGGTAGAGCATTCGCCTAGCATGGGCGGGACCCGGGTTCAATCCTCAGCACCACGTAAAAATAAAGGCATTGTATTGTGTCCATCTATACCTAAAAAATAAATATTAAAAAAAAGAAGCAAGAGGAAGAACAAAACCTTGACAATAACAAATATAAGAATTATAAATGACCCCTCTCTGGCATTATGTCCCAAATATCTTATTTACAAGAAATTCTCTTTAAATACAAAGGCACGTATAGTTTAAAAGTATACAAATGGAGGTTATACCATGATGACATTAATCAAAAGAAAGCTGAAATAGCTACATTACTTTCAGACAGAAAATGCTTCAAAGCAATGAAATTTTCTGGGATTTAAAAAGGGGCAGTGCTTGATGTTAAAGGGATTAACTCTCCAAGACGATATAACAATCCTTAATAGGTATGCATGTAAGTGCAGAGTATCTGGAATACACCAGGTAAAAACTGATAACCACCTCAAGGAGAAATCGCTGAAACATTATTGGAGGGTTCTGCAGAGGACAAATCCAGAAGGCAGAAAATCAGAGAGCACACAGTTGTGTTGGTACCATCCAACATGTTGATATAATTGACATGCATAAATTACTTTATGCAACAAGTGCAGAATATACATTCTTCCCAAGTTCCCATGGAACGTTCACCAAGACAGACCATGCGGGGGGGGGGGGGGGCGCACATAAAGCAATTCAAGACTATAAATCATACATTTTCTCTCAGACCCATGAAATTAAACCAGAAATCAATAGCAGAAAATCAACCACAAAATCTCAAAATACTTTAGAGATTAAACAATGCACTTCTGAATAAAACCCGGATCCGGGCTGCAGCAGGCGGGAGCTGCGTGCTCCGCGTGCACAGGTGGAGAAGCAGCTGCACCAGTGTGGCAGCAGGAGACTGAAGGCTGTGCTGGACTTCCGCGGCCTCTGTCATCCCTGCAGCTCTCTTCCCTAAGCGACGGCCAGCTTGTGGGGTTGAGTGGCCTGGGCTGAGCTTGTGGAGAGATGAGGCAGCGAGAACCACCAGCTTTGATAGCCCTAGTAACCAGCGTTAGCAGATGCGGGAAGATGAAAAGTAATGGGATGGAGCTAGGGGATGGAACACCACGCCATTTTGAACAGCTGAAGAGGTCATCTTTCCAGTTAGCTACAATGACAAGTTCTACAAGGATGAGCTGGAGGTCGAAGAACTAGCAAAACTTGCCTGTTTCAATGATATTGCTGTAGGTGCAGTATGCTGCAGGGTGGATCATTCTCAGAATCAGAAGGGACTTAACATCATAACACTAGAATGTCTTGCACCTTATTAAAGACTGGGAATAGGAACTAAAATATTAAACCATGTCTTAAACATCTGAGGAAAAGAGGCATTTTTGACAACATCTATCTGCACATCCAAATGAGCAATGAGTCAGAAATTGACTTCCAGGGGGAAGTTTGGCTTTGAGATTATTGAGACAGAAGAAATTCTATAAGAGGATAGAACTTGCAGATGCTCATGTGCTTCAGAAAAACTTCAAACCTTCTGGTCAGAATGCAGATGCACAAAAAACTTAACAAATTACAAATGAACTTTTTTGCTGCCAAATAAAAGAGATCCATTGATGCCCTGCCCACACCCCGTTCCTAAGCTTTCCTTTCTCCTTGCTCTTGTTTTTCCTTTCTTTTCTTTCCAACAGAAGTTTTAATACTTTCAGAGACTTTTAGGACTGAGGATATAGATCAGTTGGTAGAGTGCTTGCCCTGCATGCATAAGTTCCTGGGTTCAATCCCCAGCACCACAAAAGAAAAAAGGAAATAAATGTGTTGTGATTTTTTTTTTCCTCCTATTCTTTTCCTTTGGTAAGCTTAATAATCTAAACTTAAAAATGGAGTTAATGTTCTTTTAAGTCAGTACCGCTAAATCAACGTATAACAGGTGTTTTCTCTTAGAATATTTAAAAATATCTAAAAGAAAATTTAGATGGACTTGTAGCACAATATATGCATTTAATGTCAACTAATGCAGTATGGCCACTGAACATTTCAGTGTATAGGAAAGAATATCTAGATAGTATATTCGAGAATAACATGACTATGTTATTGCTTATCTATTTCAGAACATCCTAAATTTTCTTATACTCTGTGCCTACAATATTAAGTGAGGATTTGGGATAAAAGGAATTGTTTTTTTTAATTGATTTTATTTTTTTAAATACATGACAGCAGAATGTATTACAATTCTTATTACACATATAGAGCACAATTTTTCATATCTCTGTTTGTATATAAAGTAGGGTGACACCCAATTTGAAGGAGGAATTATTACAACAAATTGCTTCTAGGAAAGACAGAAGCATAAAGTGTTAATTATGCAAATATCATCATGACTTCTACTAATAAGAATGGTTTTTGTCTGATCATTTTCCAGCATGTAGGGAGTAGCTTAATAGGATAAGAGACATCTAAAATACTCCTGTTTTCAAAATCAAGCTTAAAATGGATCAAGGACCTAGGTATTAGACCAGAAACCATGCACATACCAGAAGAAAAGGTAGTCACGACCCTCTAGCATTCCAGCTCATGAACTGACTTCCTTAATAAGACTCCTAAAGCCCAAGAAGTAAAATCAAGAATCAGAGGCTGGGTTGTAGCTTAGCAGTAGAGTGCTTGATCCTCAGCACCACATAAAAATAAATAATTAAAATAAAGATATTGTGTCCAACTACAACTAAAAAAAAAAGTCAATAAATGGGATGGCATCAAACTAAAAAACATCTTCACAGCAAAGAAAAAAAATCAACAGCATGAAGAAAGAGCCTATTGAATGGGAGAACATCATTGTCACCTGCATCTCAGATGAGCATTAATTTCCAGGATATATAAAGAAGTCAAAAAACATTAAAAAAAAAATTCAATAAACAAATGGGCAAAGGAACTGAACAGACACTTCACAGAAGAAATATGAATGGTCAAAAAATATATGAAAAAATGTTCAACTTCTCTAGCAATTAGAGAAATGCAAATTAAAATTACACTGAGAATCTACCTCACTCCAATCAGAATGGCAACTATAAGGAATTCAAGTAATGATAAATGTTGGCGAGGATGTGGGGGGAAAGGTACACTCATGCATTGCTGGTGGGACTGCAAGTTGATGCAACCACTCTGGAATTTTCTGAGATTCCTCAGAAAACTTGGAATGGAACCACCATTTACCCTAGTTATCCCACTCCTGTATATACCCAAAGGATTTAAAATCAGCATACTACAGTGATACAGCCACATCAATGTTTATAGCACCACTCACAATAACTAAGCTATTTATAGCTCAACTCACAATAGCTAAGCCATGAAACAAACCTAGGTGGCCTTCAACAGATGAATGGATAATGTATATATACACAATATAGTATTACTCAGCCATAAGAATAATGATCTTATGACATTAGCCGGCAAGTGGATGGAACTGGAGATTCCCATGCTAAGTGAAGTAAGCCAGTCCCAAAAAAAACCAAAGGTCAAATGTTTTCTCTGATATGTGGAAGCTAACCCACAATAAGGAGGCTGGTGAGGGGAAGGGAAGAACAGACAACAACAACAAAAAAAAAAAATGGTGGAGCCCTAAACCAATAAGACAGGTGCTTTATAAGAGTAGGAAAAAAAAGAGATCTTCCTCTCCTCTCTCCCTCCCCTTTATCCTCTCTCTTTCCCCCTCCCCTTCCATTGACACAAGACCAGGCAAAAACATAGTGAGAAGGTCCATCTACTGTTGAGGAAGAAAGCCCTGGCCAGAAAGCAAACCAACCAGAACCTTGATCTTGGACTTTCCTTCTCCAGAACTCTGAAAAAATATATATATTTTTTTTGTTTGTTTGTTTGTTTGTTTGAGCTACCCAGTCTGTAGTCTTTTGTTATAGCAGTCTAGGCAAACTAAGATGGATTTTGGAACCAGTGTGGTATGTTATTTTACCACATGCCAAAATTGTAGATGAGACTTTGGAACTGGGTTGAGGCTGGAAGAATTTGCAGTACATACCAGAAAAGCTGAGATTGGCTCGAAGGTGTTGTTGGTAGTAATATAGATGCTTAAGACAGTTCTGGTGAAGGTCCAAGAAGACAAGAGGAAAGCTATAGGCAAAGCCTCTATCATCATATGTAATCATGAGCAAAAGATCGATTTAAAAATGGACATCACAGACCATTGTGATAAGGTCTCAGATGAACATGTGGAATATTTTATTGTAAATGGAGGAGAAGGGATCCTTACAATAAATTCTGCAAGCCAAGAAAAAAGAGTATTACGGAGAAGCAAATCATCCTGCCCCTTGATCTAGGGCCATGAACTTCCAGAAGTGTGATAAAAAATAAAATTAAATTAAAATTTAAAAAAAAAAAAAAGAATTTTTGTTATCTAAACCATTCATTCTACTGAGTTTTGTTATGGCAACCTGGAGAAGTCAATCGGTTTCGCCACGGCTCCAGGTTACAAAGTCTCTAATGAGGCCATGAAGCCCGGAACCTTCTTCCTGCTGCCCTCGGGGATGCTGGTTCTGACCAGGACCTGGCGAGTTGAGTGCGGAGTCAGGAGGGAAATGATCTCTTCTCAAGAGGAATGAAGGGACCACTCTGCAGAGTAGGACAGTGTCTCAGCCACCTCCGGCCCAGTCCTCTCCTCTACCTCGTCAACTCCTTGTTCTGAGCCCAGCCCCGCCTCCTCTTCTCCAGTCTCAGAGTCTGGCCCTTCTGATCTCATTGCCCCTTTCAGTCTCAGGAGCGCCCATGCCTCCTCCTGCTCTCCCATCAACCTGGGACTTGGGGTCCCGCTACCTACGGGAGGACGGAGGACCATCGGGAGGATCGAGGACCATGGTGACAGGTCTCAGCCCCTCCCCGCCCCCAAGCTCCCGCCCGCTGAGGTATTTCTGCACTGCCATGACCCCACCTGGTCGCAGGGAGCCCGGTTTCAGGGCTTTCCGCTACTTGGATGACCCACAATGACTTGCGAGTCCCAGAGAGGTGCCCGCGGACCAAGCGGAAGGGCCAGAATATTGGGACCCGCAGACCCAATGCACAAATTTTGTGAGTGAATTTGCGGGCCTTTCTGACGCCGGTGAGTGATCCCGGACCCAGATCATAAGTCACAACCTGCCCCCATCCTCCGTTAAGTGGCCTGGACCTCCCAATCTTAGGAACGACCCAAGTCTGTGAGATTTGTTCGGATTTCCAGTCGGTTTGGCGCGAAAGGCCCTAACCAGTCATCGCCCATCTTTCTTCCAGGGGGCGGGGCTAAGTGTGAGGGACCCCGCCCCTAGACCAGTGCAGCTGATTGCTAGATCCTGGCTAGGGTTCCACACCATCCGGTCTATGCTTGGCTGCTACACCCCAGCGGTACTTACAAGACTGCCTACAATGGCACCGATTATATCTCCCTGAACAAGGACCTGCGCTCCTGGACTGAAGCAAACAATGTGGCTCTGATCACCCAGCACAAAGATAAAGGGCCTATCTAGAAGTTACAGGCATGGAGGGGCTCTACCTGAACGACAGGAAGGAGATGCTATGTGTACAGGTACTAGGGACAGCAGGTCACCTCCTGGATCTCTTTGCTGACCTCTCACAAGGAGTGAAAAATGGAACCTATGCTACTATACCGCCCACCCTCTGGTTCACACTAGATGAGTTCGCCTGAGTTTCCGAATGCTGTATCAGAGAGCTACTCTGAGGGCCCAACTTTCTCTGAGAATTAACGGAGGCAGTCTCCCTTTTCAGGGTTGGAGGGGGAGAAAATCCCTGAGATAACTGATCAGCAGTTCCCTTTAATTCTGGCAGCAAACGGGATCATGGGGTGGAGGCAATCCCAAATGCTTTTGTTTTGTACCAGGAATCGAACTCAGGGGCACTCAACCACTGAGCCACATCCCCAGCCCTATTTTGTATTTTATTTAGAGACAGGGTCTCCACTGAGTTGCTCGGCGCTTGGCGCCAAGTTGCTAAGCGCTTCATTCATAGTTGCTAAGGCTGGCTTTGAACTCGAAATCCTTCTGCCTCAGCCTCCCAAACCACTGGGATTACAGGTGTGCACCACTACGCCCACTAACCCTGAATGTTTTTGGAACTCTGACTCCAGCTTTTCTGAGTCACTCCACCTTTATCCAAGTCACCAAAAGTCCCTCTCAAAGACCTGAAGCCTCTTTCCTTGGGTTGTCCCAACTGAAATGTTGAACTTTCCATGGAATAAAACATCTAAAAACCTTAAGTACAAACTGGTGACTGTTTTGTACTCCTTCTCCCACCCCAGGGTGGTCAGGCAAGTGCTGCTTCAGTAATCAATGGGAAGAAATGCAAAGTGTCTGAATTTCTGGATTCTTCTCAGACCTCCCCTCAAAAGCACATATGACCCATCACTCAATTTCTGACCATGATGTCACCCTGAGATGCTGGGCTCTGACCTTCTACCCTAAGGAAATCACCCTCACCTGGCTGAATAGGGAGAAGCAGACCAAGGACATAAAGATTGCAGAGACTGGCCTGCAGGGGGATAGAAGTGGGTAGCTGTGGTGATGCCTTCTAGAGAGGAGCAGAGATACACCTGCCATGTGCAGCATGAGGGACTGCCCTAACCCCCACCCTGAGATGGAATTAGGAAGGGAAGAGAATCTGTTGTCAGTGAAAGCAGGATCCATTCAGGGTCCTTCACCTTCCTTCCCTTCCATTCTCTTCCCAAAGCCACCCCCTCAGTCCACCATCTCTCTATCATGGGAATTTTGTTGGCCTGGTTCACCTAGGACCTGTGGTCACTGGAGCTGTGATCCCTGTTTTGATGTGGAGGAAGTTAACAGGTCAGGATGGGGTACAAGTAGTTGTCTAAATTTTTTTGTCCCACGGGGGGATTCTAATCCCCAGATGGAAGTTTACCCTGCCTCATTAATGGGAAGAACCATCCACACACACATGCTTACCAGGCTTGGCGTTCTGTTTGCAGAACACTCTGTAAATTACATGTGAAAAATCAAGGACAAATTTATTACCGTGGTGACTGTGGCCAAGGGAACCTGATGCCCAGCAGTTGCAGATCAGAGGTAAGGGGCCTATAAGACAGACTTCCAAGAGTGCAGTTGGTCCTCCTTTTTTCGTGTTTCTTGATCTTACCCTGCATCTGCAGACACAGTTCTACAAACTTCCCTGGGCCCAGAATTAGAGGGTTCCTCTGTGGCCTCATGGCCCTGCCTCTTCCTGGCCTGTCCCAGGATGCCTTCTCACAGGTGGAAGGAAAGGAAGCTACACACAACTGCCTTTAATTATGCAGGTGAGTGATCCCTGAGACCCTGTGACAGTATAGACAGGAATCCATGGAGGAGTTTGCCCACCCCATAATTCCTCCTTGAGTCATGTGTCCTGTGGGCCGTGTGTCAGTCATGTGTCACTGTCTCTGGAAGGGACAATGCTTAGGACTCTGATATATCTCTTAAGGTTTCTAATAGTGAAACACCAGAGGGCCTGAAATTGAAGAGAGGGTAGGCCAGAGGGAACAGTACTATGTATGGAACTCTGGATTTGAACATATGGTGGGCAGTTCAGAATGTCATCAAGTACAGTGACCGATCTGAATTTGTTCATTATTTTCTTAAACAGTATGAGACAGCTGCCTTGTGTGGGACTCAGGGATCCAAGATTGGTTCAACACATATATACCAATGTGACTTCAAGAGCTCCTGACTTCTTCTTCTGCAACTGGCATGTGCATATGTCTATGGGGTCTTTGTTCTTATCAGCAAAATGTGAGAAAATAAGAAGACCCAAACCCCTTCCCCACACTGACTTGTGTAGTCTTTCCTGACCAACTTTTCTATTTCAGCAGACAGAAGGCAAGATGTCCCATCCTGTCTTAATGTTTTGTAGCACTGAACTGCAATTTCTTACCTCCCTACTGAAAATAAGAATCTGGACATAAAATTTGTCTTCAAAAACTTGGGGAAGGGAATAAAACCTGAAAACCTTCCAGAATCCACATTTATTGTACTAAGTCTATTGCAGATAGATTAAAAAAAAAAAAAGCTGTGAGGAGCCCAGTATGGATGGATGGATGGGGCTGGTGCCCAGTTGGTGCTCAGCCCACTGTGGGTTTGGGTGTATTCACTTTTCAGCTGAGTCATCTTCACTTCTCAGTTGCCCTTGTCCATTCAATAGAACTTGGTCACACAAGGATCTGATCACAGGTACAGCCCAGGTATTGTCCTATATCTAAGATAACAGGTAGTGAGGGTTTTGTGTGGCCAGGTCAACTTAAGCTCAGATCTGAGTCTCTCAGCCTCAAAAACTTTTTTTTTTTTTTTTTTAATATTTATTTTCTAGTTTTCGGCGGACACAACATCTTTGTTGGTATGTGGTGCCGAGGATCGAACCCGGGCCGCACGCATGCCAGGCGAATGCGCTACCCCTTGAGCCACATCCCCAGCCCCTCAAAAACTTTTTTATGTGCTTGTTTCTTAGTTTCTATAGATTATTCTTATTCTTGTGTACAAGTCCTGGCCTCATTTCCCCTGGGTGCCCCCAACCTTGACAGTACGAGGTGTTTTGTCTGTCACTATACACAGAAGTCTCTACAGTCTTAGGAAACCAATTTTCGGGCCTGTCCAGCTCTTCGCCCTCTTTCCAAGGCTGTTTTCCCCAATCTTTTTTAAAGAACCAGATTCTGGAACTACCAGAGATAGTTTCTTGTTAGATTCCTCTTGTAATTCTTCTGCTCTATTCTCCCATCCCTCTCCCTGCCCTTTGCTCTAATAATCCTAATGCTGGGCTGGGGATGTGGCTCAAGCGGTAGCGCGCTCACCTGGCATGAGTGCGGCCCAGGTTGGATCCTCAGCACTACATACAAACAGAGATGTTGTGTCTGCCGAAAACTAGAAAATAAATATTTAAAAATTCTCTCTCTCTCTCTCTCTCTCTCTCTCTCTTTAAAAAAAAAAAAAAAAGTCCTAATGCTGGCTCAAATACCAATACATGGATTTATAAAGCAGAATCTAATTTTGATTTTTGATTGGAAAACAAGACCCATTAAGTCAAGGATTATCTATTCTTAGAGAAATATACTTGTGTGCTGTAAAATGCAGAAGGTATGGTATGGGAGAAAGGGTGGGCAGCCCTGATGTCACTGAGAACATCATTATGAGAGAATGTTGTACTGCAGCTGTCATAGGATAACACTGGGTCTGAGGGGCAATTAATAAAGTTACTAGAAAATGGAGGTACTGTACACTGATCACTCGTTTCACCAATACAGGCATGTCTCACTTTATTGTGCTTTGCTCTGCCCTCTGCAAATATTGAATATTTACAAACTGAAGGCTTGCCATAACCCTGTGTATAACAAACAAGTCTACTGGGGACATTTTTTTAACAGTATGTGCTCATTTCATGTCTGTCACATTTTGGTAATTTGGCAATATTTCAACCTTTTTTTATCCTATCTCTTCTTACAGTGACCTGCGATCGGTGATCATTGCTGTTATTATTTTGTTTGGGGGTACCACAAACCACCACCACAAGATGGCAAACTTAATACATGTTTGTGTTCTGACTGCTGCACTGGCTCATCATTCCCCCTGTCTTCCTCTCTCAGGGCCTTCCTATTCCCTGGGATATAACAATATTGAAATTAAGCAAATCAATAATCCCTACAATACTTTCTAAGTGTTCAAGTGAAAGGAAGAGTTGCTAGGCCTCTCACTTTAAATCAAAAGCTAGAAATCATAAAACTTAATGAGGAACACACATGGAACAATGAGTGAAGCCAAAATCTGGGTTTTAGCTATGTTGTGAGTAAAAAAGAAAAGTTCTTGAAGGAAATTAAAAGTGCTACTCCACTGAACACAAATGGTAAGAGAAGTGAAACAGCCTTACTGCTGAGATGGAGAAACTTTTCATGGCCCAGACAGAAGATCAAAATTAGCCAATACATTCCCTTGAGCCAAAGCCTAATGCAGAGCAAGGCCCTAATTCTCTTCAATTCTGAGTCTGAAGCAGGGTGTGGTGGCCTATGCCTGTAATCCCAGCAGGGTCTGGAGATATTACTGAACTACTGAAATTTCATGATAAAATCTGAATAGATTAGGAGTTCCTTCTTCCCACCACACTCCTCCCCCAATACTGGAGAATGAACACAGGGGTGCTCTGCCACTGAGCAGTTTCTGGAGACTGAAACAGGAAGATCTCAAGTTTAAAGACAGCCTCAGCAACTCAGTGAGGCCCTAAGCAACTTAGAGACCCTGTCTTAAAAAATAAAATGGGCTGGTGATGTGGCTCAGAAGTTAAACACAACATGGGTTCAATCCCTGATTTCAAAAAAAAAAAAAAATCTGATGGCTGAGAGAGAACTGCAGAAATTTGAAGTTATTCAGAAGATCTAAGAGGATTAATGAAGGCAGCTACATTACAACAGACTTTCAGTGTAGACAAAACAGCCCTGAAAGATGCCATCTATAACTTTTGATAGCTACAGAATTCAATTCTAGCTTCAAAGAATAGGACAATTCTCTTGTTAAGGGCTAAAGCAGCCGGGGACTTTGAAGGCAATGTTTATTTGCCATTCTGGATATTCTAGGGCCCTTAAGAATTATACCAGTCTATTTTGCCCGTACTTTATAAATGGAAATAAGCCTGTTTACAACATGGTTTACTTAATATTTTGAGCTCACTGTTCAGACTTATTTGTTCAGGAAAGATTCCTTTCAAAATATTACTGCTCATTAGCAATGTACCTGGTCACCTTAGAACTCTGGTGGGAATGTACAATGAGACTTGTTTTCAGGCCTACTAGCTCAATATCCATTCTGTAGCCCATGGATCAAGGAGTCATTTTGACTTTCAGTCTTATTATTTATTAAGTACATTTAATAAGGATATAGCTGCCAAAGACAGCAATTCCTCTGATGTATCTGAAAATTGAAAATTTTCTGGAAAGGATTCGACATAGCAGATGTCATTAAGAACAATGGTGAGTTATAGGGGAAGGTAGCAACAGGAGTTTGGAAAGGGTTTGGAAGAAGCTGATTCTGACCCTGCTGGAAGATTTTGTGGGGTTAAAGACCTAAATGGAGGAAGTAACTGCAGATGTGGTAGAAATGGCAAGAATTAGAATTAGAAGCAGGGCCTGGAGATATTACTGAACTACTGAAATTTCATGATAAAATCTGAATAGATTAGGAGTTCCTTCTTCCCACCACACTCCTCCCCCAATACTGGAGAATGAACACAGGGGTGCTCTGCCACTGAGCTACATCCCCAGCCCATTTTATTTCTTATTTTGAGACAGGGTCCCACTAAGTTGCTGAAGCTGACCTCAAACTTGCAATTCTTCTGGCTCAGTCTCCCCACTCACTGGAATTATAGACATGTGCCACTGTGCCCAGATTATTTTTTATTTTGAGAGTATCACTAAGTTGTTGAGGCTTCTGTCCCAGTCCACTGTGTAGCTGGATTATAGGTGTGCACCACCACACTCAACTAGTTCTTTCTTTCTCATGAATAAGCAAAGAATGATTGCTAGATCTAGTCCCAGTGAAGATATTGTGAATATTGTTGAAATGTCACAAAGAATTTAGAATACTGCAAAAACTGAGTTGATAAAGCAATGGCAAGATTTGAGAGAACAGACTTCAATTTTGAAAGAAGTTCTACTATGGGTACATGCCATCAAACGGCATCACATGCTACAGGAAAATGTTTTATAAAAGAATCAACTGATACAGAAAACTTCATTGATTTTTTTAATGGCCCAAGATATCCCAATCTTTAGCAACCACCAACCCAGACAGCAGCCATCAATATCAAGGCAAGACCCTCCACCAGGAAAAGATTACAACTCAACAAGGACTCAGGTGATTGTTAGCCATTTTCAGTGTTGAAGTATTTTAAAAGTACATACCTTGTTTTTTCAGATATAATGGTATTGCACACTTACTAGATCATAATGTAAACACAACTTTTAAATGTACTAAGAAACCAAAAAAATTTGCTTAATTACAATATTCTCCTTACCACAATGGTCTGGAACAGAACCCACAGTATCTCCAAAGTATGACTATATTTGAGCATTGGCTACATGATACACTATGTTTGCATCTAGTATATATCAGTGAATGAAAAACAGGCTAAAATTCCCACGTGATTGTTAGAGTCTGTAAACAAGTCTGGATGGCACCTGGCAAATGTTAAGAGTCTGTAAATAAGTCTGGATGGCACCTGGCAAAATGCCAGAGGGAGTGGTTTGTGAAGTAACGCCAGCAAGCCATTAAGTGTGGAGATTCCTTATTGGTTGACTGCTATATCTAGTTTATGTTAATTAGATAAGCTGTGTGTAATGTATAAATACCTCTGTTGTCCTACAATAAACGGCTTCCACTCCTGCTGTATCAACCTACACAAGTTGTTCGTCACCCCCCGGTTATTTTGCTGCAGCCAGACTGCGGCACCTGATAAAATATATCTTCTAATAGGAAGAGGTAGCTGATACCCTCCAGTCAGAGTAATGAAGTACAATGTTCATATAGGAGGTGGTAAGTACTACAGGAAAGTGATCCAGAGTGTGGGTATGTAGGGACAGATACAATGACCGTTTTACCAGATCAGTCGGTGTGGGCCTTATGGAAAAGAACTTTGGAAGATTTAAAAGACATGAAAGAATTTGTGATGAGGAAGTCCAGAGTAAGTTTTTTAGGGATACTTTTAATGCAAATGTACTAGGGTAGGATCCTCTCTGTGTTGTGGGGATAGCAAGGAATCTGGGACATTCTGAGCAAAGTCATTGAGAGGGCAGAGATATAGCCAGATGCTACAGATCTGAGGGATGTCAGAATTCCTACTTTTGAATGAAGCAGTTTTGAGTAAAGATGAACAGGGTGCATCTTCTCTTTTCAAAGATTCACTCTGGAAGTTAAGCTGAGTATAGAATTGAAACAAATGCTAGCAAGGCTATAGGGAAAAATGTAGGAATTGGTGCTATGCTCCAGGATGGATATATGGGTCCCTTTACCTGGAGTGTGAACAATGGGAATAGTGACTGGATTCTGGATCTACCCTGGAGATGGACTTTTCAGAATTTCCTAATGGATTAAATCTGGAGTAAGAGAAAAAGGGAGTCAAGGAGAACACCCACAATATCAGACTATGTAAAGAGATGGAGCTGCAAATGATAAGAAGAGAAAGACTCTGGAAGTGACATATAAGAATAGGGGACATGGCAGACACTTAGTGCAAGGGATGTGACCTGAGATGTGCACAAGAAATCCAAGTGAGAGCCAGGCACAGTGGTGCATACTTGTAACTCCTGCTAAGGCAGTAAGATCCAAGTTCAAAGCCAGCCTGGGCAATTTAGAAAGACCTTGTCACAAAATAAAAATTAAAAGGCCTTGAGATGTAGCTTATTAGCAAAGCACCCCTGGATTCAGTTTCCAGTACCATTAAAAAAAAAAGAAAAAATGCAGGTTGATAATGGGACAAATGAGTCTAGACACATTTAGGAGAACTGTATGGGCAGAAAAAATAGATTGGGAGATGACATCATAGAAATTATATGATGAGGTCACCAAGGGAATGATGGTTACTTGAGAGAAAGGGCACAAGGACTGAGACCTTGAGACCCAGTGTAAGTGATCTGATCAAACCACATTTCAAGAGCACAATGCACAGTTCTGGCTCTGCATCTAGAAGACACACAGACCAGGGAGTCCCAGATCTTCCTGTGCACAAGAATGACCTGGATGTTACCATAACCTGCAGACAGTTTTAAGTCAAGCTTAAGATTCTATATGACAAGGCTGGTGCTGATGCTGCTGATCTGCTGATCACACTTTTAATAATAAGATCAGAGATGAGGCCAGGCACTGTGATGCATGCCTGTAATCCCAGTGGCTCAGGAGGCTGAGGCAGGAGGATCACGAGTTCAAAGCCAGCCTCAGCAAAAAACTAGGTGCTAAGCAACTCAGTAAGACCCTGTCTCTAAATAAAATATATATAGGGCTGGGGATGTGCCTCAGTGGTTGAGTGCCCCTCTACCAAAAAAAAAAAAAAAATAGACAAGGATTCCCAGGATGTTTGTGAGCATCTCTGGTAAGACTTGCTAAATAAACAATTCTTGGATTGAAATGCCTAACACGTATGAGTGCAGGTCTAAGGAGATGCCTGAGTGTTTTGTAACCCACCAGCAATTCTGATGTTCAACCAGATCAGAACCACTAAGATCAATGATCAAAGAATGTCCAGGATGGGCAGGGGTCTTAATCCACCTTTAAATGTATTTTCTGCCCCCTTAGAAACCCAAGCCAGGGTTCCATTTCACAAGCCCACTCTAATTAACAGTGATTGCTTAGAACACAGTATAATGAAAAAAATCTAAGGGTGAATCTGGATTCAACAGGAATGAATATAATATGGTAATATTGGGCCTTCACCATGGCAAAGAAAGCAGCATCTCTTAAACTAAATGATGAAGGACCTTGATTTAAGCAGCAATTACAGAGTCTTATTTCTGTTTTAGTACTTTTTTTTTTTTTTTTTTTAAGCAATACAGAAGATGGAATAAGGGCTGGCAAGACTAAGGTAGGAAAATCAATTAGAATACAAAAAGTTAGTAAGTAGTAAATGGGACAGTATACCTCCCTGGATGACTCCCACATCCTGGAATCATTCATTGGCTAAAACAGGAAAGATACAAACTAAGTTGTCAAGGATAAATTAATCATATAAAGGACTGCAAATATTGAAGGCAGCTAATCATCAAACCCCTGATTTAACTGGGACCAATTTTGAGAACTGGGAACTGAGGCTTTTTTTTTTTTTTGGTAGGTATGCTAAACCAGGTACAACCCATCTCTATTTTTTCCCACAACTATCTCACTGCCTTCTGTCCCAGATCTCTGGCTCTGCAGTGCCTCATCTCTCTAGAATAGTTTAAAGTACTGCCAATGTTGCCCCAACCCACCACTGATTCTCGCCAAGGAATTCTTAGTGAATTCAACATAAAAACTCATGTTTCAAACATGATACCATAATCCCAGGGCTACTAAAAACTAAGCCATACAACTTCTCAGCAATTTAGAGATCATACCACAACACTGATGTGGTAAAAAGAAAAGACTAGCTTGGAAATGTGTCTCAGTTGACTCTTTGGGATTAGAAAACAAAATTTAAAGACAAGATGTCATTACAATGGTATAAGTAGGAACAGGCAGGCACATCTCTACCCAAGGTTTGGGGAAAGTTGGCAAACCATATCTGAAAATCCCTTCATCTGGAGACTGTCTAGTTCAGTTCAGCCACATGATTATTTAGGAATAAGAATTATCTAGCCAAAGACTACAGAATTTAGCAGTAAAAATGAGGCAAAGATCTTGCAAGAAATCTTAAAAGAACTGCCTGATCCAAGCAATATATGACTCATGAGTAAAGTTTCAGGGTACATAAATAAAACTCAATAATACATTTCAGTCAAGAAGGCTGGCAGCACTGGGCACAGTGGCCCACATCTGTAATCCCGGCTACTCGGGAGGCTGAGCCAGAAGAATTGCACAATTGAGGCTAACCTCAGCAACTTAGCAAGACCCTGTCTCAAAATAAAAGAATAAAAGGGATGGCAGGTAGCTCAGTGGAACAGTGCCCCTGGGTTCAATCCAGGTACTACAAGGAATAATAAAAAAGAAGGCTGGTAGCACTATTAAAGAACTCTACACTGATACGACGTCTTGAATGTGAAGACACTTATCAAGCTCAGGAAATACCCATTTCTATGAAATTTAAGCCCTGTACTGAGAAACATCAGAACTATCTATGATAGGACACCAAAACAAATTGGTTTTCATTTCTGGCTTCCACTGCAGATGTAGAAAGCTAGTAACACTGCTAACTGTCCTGATGACAATAAAAAGCCAAACAATTGAAAAAAAAAATAATAATAATTTTTCTTAAAATCTCAGAAAGCTACCCAAGTAGCCTCAAATCTAAAAGAGACAGGATGTGAGCACATTTTCCATTGTGCTCACAGGAGGCAGAGCACAATGGAAAATGGGGCCACCATACAAGTGGATCAGAAGTATTTAGCTAAAAGTCTTTATGAACTGCTAAAGGACAACATGAAAAAAAAAAAAAAAACTCTTAGGAGCAACAGGTAAAAGGGTAGTTCATACCCACTTGCAGGTTTTCCTCCACAAACCTCCACAGGGTACTCAGGAAAAAGATGGGAGACAGGAAAGGAGGTCACAGAAGATACAGAACTGAAGGAGGGGAAATGCTGTCAGAGCAAAAAAGGGAGAGTACCACATAGCTATTTCTCATCTAAGAAACAAAAGATAAAAGGCTTTCCAAGAATTCTAACATTTAAACAAAAAATAATACCAATTCTACACAATCTCTTCCAGAAAACAGAATGGGGATGAGGGCAAGGGAATATTTCCCAATTAATTTCATAAGGTCAGCATTATTCTGATGCAAGACATCACAAAAAAAATTAAAAATTAAAAAATAAACCACAGAAGCCAAGGATTCTCAACAAAAACCTATCGAGCAGAGCCCAGCAATTATGAAAACAATTCCTCATACTTCAGTAGGATTTATCCTTCAAAATCAAAGCAGTTCAATCAATATAATTCACAATTAATAAATCATAAGAAAAAGTATCATATCAATTAATGCATTATGAACATTTGATGAAATTCAATATTTACTCATGATAAAACTCTCAGCAAACTAGAAACAGAAAAAAACTTCCTAAAATTGATAGAAAGGCATCTACAAAAAATCAATAGCTTATATCACACTTAACGCTACAAGTCTAAAGTTTCCTCCCAAGGTCAGGAATAAGGCAAGGGTGCCTGCTCCTACCATTTATGTTGTATTGAAGGAAAAAGTTTAGTGCAAAAAGGCAAGGAAAAAAAAAAACAGCATCAAGATAAGAAAAGAAAAAATAAGACTGGTTCCTATTTGCAGGAAACATGAGTACCTACCTAGCAATCTCAAAGAAACTATTGAAAAAGCTACTGGAATAAGCAAGATTACAGAACTAAGGTCAATCTACAAAATGCAACTGCATTTCTACATCCTGGCAATGAACAATTTAAAATACTTAAAGAACGATTTACAATAGCATCAAAAATATACCAGTTTTTCACAAAATACTTATAAATAAATAAAATATGGGTAGCATCCATAGACTAACAATATTAAAAAAAATCATGGGAAAAATTTCAAGGAAAGCCTACATAAAAGATGAGGTATACTATGTTCATACATTGGAAGGCTTAATTGTTTAGCTGACAATTCTCTCTAAATTGATTTACAGGTTCCCAGCATTTTTTTATAGATACTCATAAGTCCCTTAGGATTTCTTTTAGAAATTAATAAGCAGATTTCACAATTTCTATGGAAAGGTAAAGGAATTAAAATAGGAGAAACAAGGGCTGGGTTGTAGCTCAGCTATAGGGCGCTCGCCTAGCATGTGTGAGGCCCTGGGTTTGATCCCAGCACCACATAAAAATATATAAATAAAATGAAGGCATTGTGTCCAACTACACCTAAAAAAAAGATAAATATTTTTTAAAAAATAAAATAGGGGAAACATCATTGAAAATATAAAAAGTTGGGGGACACATATTAATTTAAACATTTATTTTAAATCTGCAGTATTCTAGACATTGTGCTAGTAGCAAAAGCATTGATGGAACAGAGATTTTTTTTTTTTTTAAACCCACATATGGAGAAAGGATAGTCTTTATCACATGGTGCTAAAGCAACTATAGATATGCAAAAAATAAAAATAAAATGAACCTCAACAGAGCCCTTCTGCAATATGTCAGGTAAACAGATAGCACAGAATGCATTATAGACCTAAATGTAAACCTAAAACTACAAAATTCCTAGGAGAAATTGTTTATAATTCAGGATTAAACATTTGTTAAATACTAGAAGGAAAAAATAAGCTGTAGTTCATCACAATTAAAAATGTCTGCCTCTTCAAAAGATATTATAAAAAGAATAAAGCTGGGCACACAACTATAATCCCAGCAGCCCTGTAGGCTGAGACAGACGATCACAAGAGATCACAAGTTCAAAGCCAGCTTCAGCAATGGCGAGGCACTAAGCAACTTAGTGAGACTGTGTCTCTAAATAAATACAAAACAGAGCTGCAGATGGGGCTCAGTGGCAGAGTGCCCTTGGGTTCAATCCCTGGTACCAAAAAAAATAAAATAAAAAAGCATACTACACCTTGGACAAAGTATCTCAAAACATCTATCCAATAAAGGACTCATACCTAGACTGTATAAAGCACTCTCAAAACTCAAAAACAAAAGCAAAAAAATTTTAAAGACAAAATACCTCAGCATTCACCAAAAAAGATATATGAATGGTAAATAATCACATATTAAAGCAGAAAAAAAGGCGAGAAAATGACTATCCCAACTATGGCACAGATATACTGTTATATGTTGCTGGTAGGAATGCAAAACATTACAGGCACAGTGACAGTTTAGCAATTTCTTATGAAGCTTATCAAACTCAGTAATCCCACACCTAGGCATCTAAGATAACTTTTTAAACATTAACATTCACCCAAAAACCTAAGTCAGTATTAATAATGGCTTTATTCAAAACAGCCCTGTATTAGTCAGCCTTTCAACACTATACTGAAATACCTAATACAAGCTACTTGTGAAGAAAGGTTTATTTAGTTCACAATTACAGAGGTTTAATGTCCAAATAAAAAAAAAACAGCACAGGCTCTGTGGCAAAGGCCACCCCTTGGCTGTGCCACATTGTGGCAAAGAGCAACAACAGAAGCACCAGCAGGAGCAAGGTTATATCTTGAGCCAGAAAGCAAAAGGTGGGAGAGCCAAATTCAGGCTTTTCCAACCCTCTCAAAGTCCCACAAGAACTACCTATCCAGCCACCTCCTGGCTATAACTTAAGGCCTGCCCACTAGGCTCTACCTCCCAAAGGTTGTTTCACTTCCCAAAAACACCACCCCAGGGACCAAGGTTTCAATCACAATATACCCTGAAGGACACTCATACCATACCCAAACCAAAGCAAGTCCCAAACTGGAAGCCACTCAAATGCCCTTCAACTGGTAAATGGATAAACACTATACTAGCAAAAAGAAGGAATGAACTAATGATGCATGCCACAATATGGATTAACCTAAGATGTATTATACTAAGGAAGTATGACCAAGGTATCTCCAAAAAAATCCCACTTGTGAATATGTGGAAAATAAGCAAAACATGGCAACAAGATTATTCTGACCCATGTTTATTAGCTGCTACATAGGTTCAGTTGTTATAACTTAATTCCAAACAACAGGCTACTCTCTGACCTGTGATGGTTTTATAATAGGAAGGTCTGGGCTGGTATGCTGTCAGCAATATTGACTTTAATGTTCTTGCTCTAGAACTCCAAAGGCAGCTGTTTTCAATTTTGCTGCACCTAGGAATCACATGGAGATTTTTTAAAGTGAGAATGTCTGGTCCAATCCTTCTCGTTTGATTGATAGAAGGTGTGACCTCAACATCGGGTAAGTTATTTTTGTATTTTTTGTTTGGGGGTACCAGGGATTGAATTCAGGGGCACTCAACCACTGAGCCACATCCCTAGCCCTATTTTATATTTTATTAGAGACAAGGTCTCACTGAGTTGCTTAGCACCTCCCTAAATTGCTGAGAACGGCTTCAAACTTGAAATCCTGCCTCCGCCTCTCCAGCCACTGGGATTACAGGCATAAGCCACCGCACCTGACAACATTGGTTAAGTTATTGATTGGTTGGCTATTTATTTTTGGACAGGGTCTCACTATGTTTCCCAAGATGGTCTCAAAATCTGGACTCAAGCGATCCTCCTGCCTCAAGCCTCCTGCCACCACATCCAGCAAAGGATTTTTTAAAACCCCATAGATAATTTTAATGGGCAGCAAAGTTTGGGAATTGCTGCCTTCAGGATTGCTCACATCTATTTGGTCCAAAATGGCCTACCACACCTGCATCCCAAACAGTGGGAAGAGGAAGGAAGCATCACCTGAATCTAAATACTTGATTCTGTTCACTCACTAGCCAATCACAGGGCCACTCTTGGTTGCATGAGATACAGAAAATAGTAAATTTTATTTCAGTCAGCCATACATCCAGATAAAAATTATTTTATTAGGGAAGAAGAGGAAGAAAGGTATTGAGAGATAACCAGCAATCTTTCCTACCACCACCCTTTTCTTTTTCAAACAGAAGCAATCACTCTTGGCAAAAGTACTAATGCTTGGATTTGGAAACAAAACTCATCGACAGGCTTTTCTGATTTTGCCAGATATCTTATCCATATGAAGATGAAATCAAAGATTGTACAAATCACCAGACAGAGGAAGAGCCAAGCTTGACAACATGTGTCAGAATATCCACCCCTGCAATTACATGAATTTTCACCTGAAGATGGTGTTGGTAGGAATAAGTTGGACAAAGGCAGGCAAGACTATCAAAATTCCATGTTCAAGTTTCAGTTTGACTAACTACATGAAACATTCACAAATATAGAAAAACTTCAGAAAGTTTGCAGGGTTTGTTTTGTTTGTTTGTTTGTTGTGTCAACTCCTTATACTTGCTTGGAAAGCACTGAGTCACATCTCCAGCCCCAAGATAGAAAAACTTCAAAGGAAGGAGTCTTCCTCTAAATTCCCCCAAACCCTGGACCTGAAAGCATTTTAATAAAATTAAACAACTTTTTCTGGATTTTTCATTGCAGATTTCTTTGATACTGATTCTGCATGCAAGCATTGTTTTCCAGAAGAAATTCAATTATAATTTCATCATCATGCATCTTGGGTGCAGCTAGCCTACACGAAATAAAATTTACAGAAACTTATGAAATGATAGGTTACCTTAGAATGTGATAGCAAACTATAAGTAATTCAAGTTCCACACAATAAATCTGGTATTAATTGAACCATTTCTTTATAGAAAATCACATCTATGTTCACAGATTTAGAAAAAAAAAAAGTGAAGTTTGGAAAAATTAAGTAATTTGTTTAAAGTCAGAAAATTAGGAAATAGACTTTCTAGATTTCAACTACTGGTGGTCAGACTTCAAGTTTTATATCTTTCATTACACCATAAAGCATCATATATATTATATAGCTGTTATTACTTGGTAGGTTTTTGTCTCTCTTATTTTCTCCTCCTGTTCCAGTTTTACCTTTCCACTTACACTGCTTCTCTCCTACTTCTCTCTCTCTCTCTGCCAAATACCAATCCTATGCACATAAAATCTCACAGAAGGAAAAAAAGGCAAGCAAAGCAGAGAGGGCCTCCTGGACTACCACCTTCCAACATTCCTCTGCAGAGCCACACCAATCTTCTGCGACTGCTCCCCCACACATAGGCCTGGCTTCTTTGGTAGTAATTTTGACTTTGAGTCTAATTCAGGCATTCCATCATTTCACATTGTGTATCTCTGCCTCTGGTCTCTTCTTTCTACTAACCATTTGGCTAGCCATTTCTAAGAAATTAAGAAAACACCCATTTTCATCATCTCACTCCCAGTCAAGATCACCAAAAGCTCCCTAATACCAACTCACTTTGAAAAATCTCCAGTGTTATTATGAGGAGAGCATTCAATATTTTCTTTAATACTACTAAACAGCACTGAGTTTACTTGATGTCTACACTAAAGGACAGGTTGTAAACAGTAAAACTTGTAATGGCTTCTGAGGCAATCAGCTGTTTATTACAGTAGTTTTGTGCTAAGAGGAGGTGTTTTTTTAAAATCTTCCAAGGAATTTTTCAGAAACCTGTATATTTAAGTACATGTAGGAAAGTGCAGAAATCATAATACATGTTCACAAAGCAAAACATGAGCTACCACAGTCCAAATTCATAGATTAAGAAGTAACAGTCACAAAACTGACTGAAAGAGAACAGCCATATTATATTTCACCTGTCTTTTTACTTTGTAATTATATTTCACTTTTATTTTCCTTTGTATACCATAGAAGACACTTACAATAAAGACTTGGAACTCAAGACAAATTTTCTTTGGAGAATTTGATAGCACTGCTCTTTACATCATACTTTTTTTTTTAAATGAAGGCAAAATATAAAAAATAAAAAATATAATTTAAAAAACTCTTAAAAATAGATTTCTTTTTTAAAAAAAAATTTTTTTAGTTCTCGATGGACACAATATCTTTATTTTGTTTATTTAGTTTTTTTGTTTGTTTTTTTTTTTAATGTGGTGCCAAAGATTGAACCAAGTGCATCATGCATGCTAGGCAAGTGCTCTACCACTGAGCCACAACCCCAGCCCCAAGAAATACATTTCTTAATGGGGACACACATGTATGTAAAGTGATAAGAAAAACAACAACCCAAACCAACTCTCCTCCAAGAAAGGACAAAACTGGAAATGCAGAGAAAAACAAGTGTAAGTGACAAAATCAAAAATTACTAAAAAGGGGCTGGGGTTCTGGCTCAGTGGCTGTCTCAATGGGCAAAAGGTGCAACTTATGCAGTCCAGGGGGGAAAATACAGAATGTTCCTGCGCTTCTGCCCTTTTCAATGCTTTCTTCACTCAAATCACTCAATACAATTTCACTCTATAGGTTCTTAATCAAGAAAATGACAATCCTTAATGCTGGGCACTGCAACAGACATAATCAATTCATAGCAAACAATTCTAGATTAATTAATTCACAGCAAACAATTCTAGATTAATTAATTTTAAGCACTGCAAACACAATCATGACAGGCTAATGACAGACTTTCCCTCTGCATGCTAAGTTCAAGTGTCAGATCAAAAGTCTTAAGCCTTAGGCTTTAAGCCCAGAAGACACACACTCACTTAGACGATGGTGATCAGATCAGGAATTTAGGTAGGCTTCTCCTGGGGTGGAGCTGACAGCCTCCAGAGAAGAGAGAGTAGGAAGAAGTTGCAGCTCTCACCAGGGTCAAGATGTGGCTGTAGAGTTTGAGAGCGGTGAGGAAAATGCAGAGGATCAGCAAATGATGAAAAGTGTTGGGATGTCAGTCCACGTCCTAGTCAGGCTCTAAGCATGAGGGCATCATTATCAGCTGGCTGAATGTCTGTTCATTTGCTCTATTATTTATACCAAATTTGGGGGCATTTGACCCCCCCTTTCAATCCTTTATCAGATGCCATGGGATTTCTCAGTGATATCATTTATCCTGGGGTTAAAACATCTGGTCTTGTCATCCCCACCCTGATCTTTTCACATTTCCCTCTTAGACAGCCTACCGAGGCTTCACTATTGAGTTTATCAGGGTGAGAAGTGACTTGTTTGTGCCTGAAGGCCACACTGGAGGACTCCATTAGGCATGCCTAGTAAGACTAGAGGTTTCAAACTGGAGTTTTTAAAAATAAATTTTAGAATGGAGTTGCTTAGGCTCAGGCCTAAGGCCATCCTCACAGTGGTAGAGCTCTTGCCTGGCATGCGTGGGGCACTGGGTTCGATCCTCAGCACCACATAAATAAAAATAAAAGTTTTGTGCCCATCTACAACTAAAAAATAAAATTTTTAATTACTAAAGAGAAAATGCAATTCAAGCAACTAACACTTCTCTTTACTAGCTGTAGAAAAAATAAAAACATAGACATCAATATCAAGCAAACAAACAACAACAACAAAATACAGATAATACCTATCTCGGCTGGGGAGGTGGGAAGGGGCCAGGCTCATACACTACTGTCAGGAAATGTAAAAGTGAACAGCCTTCTGAAAAAGCAATATGGCAACATGTATTACAACTAGAAATATGTAATACACTCCAACAAGAATCTTTCTCACAGAAATAAATCCAACACACATATGTTCAGGGGAATCTTTATTGTAACACTGCTGTAGCAACAAAAAGAAAATAGAAAAAAAAACTAAAGCAGAAATGAAAATGAAGTAACAGTCAATAGGAAACTAAGTAAATTCCTATCTACCAATAAAAGTGTGAAAAAATAATAAATGAATACATTTTAATATGAAAACATCATCACTAGATCCCCTGCAGGTAAACAGATGACAGTTGCCCTCTCCTTATTAGGGGACGGGATATGTTCCATATGCTCCAAGACCCCCAGTGGATAAAACCCCATGATATCACTCCTTTCAGGGGATCCCCTTGCTCAAGTGTTCATATAAGATCAGTGCTCTGGCTGAACACATTGCCTTTAATCACGTTTCCCATTCATGTCTTCCATCACAAATCTAATGCCTTTTCCACCTTAATTAAGCACTTAACACACGCTGTGGCTGAAATTTTGAAGATTGAGATGCAAAAGTAAAAGTAGCAGGAATTTTGCTTCTTCAAAAGTTCAGGAGGAGCTGGGGTTATGGCTCCGTGGTAAAGCTCTTGCCTGGCAACTGTGAAGCGCCTGGCAACTGTGAAGCACCGGGTTCAATCCTCAACACCACATAAATGTAAAATAAAGATATTGTGTCCACTTAAAACTAAAAAATAAATATTAAAAAAAAAGTTCAGGAGGGGCTGGGGTTATGGCTCAGTGGTAAAGCGCTTGCCTGGCAACTGTGAAGCACCGGGTTCAATCCTCAACACCACGTAAAAATAAATAAATAAAGCAAAGGTATTGTGTCCATCTCCAACAACAACAAAAAAAAATTTATAAAAAAAAATTTCAGAGGATTCCATCTTACTATGAATGTTAGCAACCTAAGCATTGGATCTTGCTCCTTTTGTTTCTTAGTAAGTTGAGAACTTCCACATTTTCATTTAAATGAAGCATTTTGTGGCCATTATTAAGTAAAGCAAGGATTACTTACATATAACTTTTACAATGTCACACTCCTCTGTTAATCCAATAACTGAGGTGACTAGTAAGTGACTAATGGGGTGGGTAGTCCATGCGGTATACATGTCATATGGATAATTCACATGCCCTGGGAACAAGACAACATGAAATTTCATCAACTATTCAGAATGATACACAATTTGAAACATTATTTCTAGAATTTTCCATGTAATAATTTCAGACCACATTTGCCCACAGATAAATGAAAAACAGAAAGTGAAACCACAGACAAGAGGGGATTAATCTGTCTCATAATATACTAGTTTATGTATAAACAGATGCATACACAAAACTGAATGATGTGCTAGATGGGAAACGAAACTGAAAGGATGTACTAGAATTTTAAGATTCCACATCTCCTGAACCAGCAGTCCAACTTCCAAAAATTTATCCTGCTAATATAATGGCATGACAATACAGACTTGAAAAACAATGATGTGGTTCTATGTCACTGACCTAAAAAGATAGCAAGTTTGAAGTAAGTATAAAAATCAAACTGAAGATGGCTTTTCTGTACATTTGTAATATTTCATAATAAAAGCACTGAAAAACCAGCCTCTGCCTCAGAGCAGACTGTCCAAGGAAGGGGGGCGTGACCCTTGTCCTTGGAAAGACCCACAGAGCACTCCTAGGCACATACCCACCCTGCTGAGTTGTTATCTACAAATAACAGGAGAGATCTGCCTGTGGCAGGTATCCCTGACTCAGTCAGGCTAGGTGGGGACCCATAGCAACCTCCTAGCAGCCACCAATCAGCATGAAACAGGGAAAATACCTGGGATGCCAGATGACCCTCCCAGTAGATTATGGTGGTTGATAACATGTTGGGAAACCATGTAGTTCAGCAGTACTCCCCTCGTGGCTTAAACCAATCAGTTCAAAGGAATCCCCCTCTTGTACTAACCAATCACCCTTACCCAACTTGTTCCTGCCAGTGAATGTACTAATCATATTTTCAGAGTTGTTTTATGATTTTCCCGCAGTGTGATAATTTCCTAAGAGATGCTATGATGTATGTGAAGTCCCTGCTTTCCCCCAAAGAGTGTATAAAACTGCTGCAAACCCTGGGCTGGGGCCTCTCAGCGTTACCAGTTGCTGTGTGCGTGCAGAGGACGGAGCTAGTTCGCAATAAACACCTCTTTGCTGCTTACATCAATCTTGGTCTCTAGTGGTCTTTTGGGGGTCCCGAATTCGAGCATAACAGAACAAAATGGTAGGGGGACATGAGATGCTTTGCCTTTTCCTGAATAAGAATCTCAAAGTCTGGATAGTTAAGCCCTACCCACCTCCATCTCACCTTTTCCACCTCACCTTTTCCACCTTAGCCAGTTATTTACCCTCACAGCTCATGTATCTTTCTATAAAAAATCCAATGGCTTCATCTCTCCTGTTTTCCTTTCCTGATATAAAAACAATATTTACACCATATATTTAAATTTTAAAAGTTACCTTTCATCTCATTAGTATAGTTCATTTTTGTCTATTCCTGTGTTAGAAATCTCTTGGTATAAATCAGCATTAAGACTCAGTGTGTTATTCCAGTTTTCCTGAACTAAAATCCCTTTTTAATTTTAAAGGAATACCCTTCTTTATTTAAAAATATACTTGTATCTTGGTACAGTTACAAATCCAGGTGATCAAGTTCCAAAGGACAAAACAAATTTGTGTTAGAATCTCAAAATTCTTTTATTATTTTGTATGTAAATAAAGAGACAGATGGAAATAACAGATCACAGCACCATGTTTACCCTCTTTCCCAATTATTCTCTCTTGAAAAATATGGAATACTTCACTATTATTCAGTGGATCACTATGGTCCACTATCTGCCTTTGTATGTCCTGGAAGCTAAAAATCATTTTTATATTTTTAAGGAGTGAAAAAGAAAATGTCTTGTGACACATGAAAATTATATGAAATTCAAATTTCAGCATCCACAAAGTTTTATTGAAACACAGCCAAGCTCATTCATTTCATCATATTATATTTTATTCATATTATCTAATGATGTTTTTACATTATAAAGACAGTTGAGTATGGGATGAAAGGACAAAAACACATTCTCTTTATAGGAAAAATTTGCCAACCTCTGTTCTATATCATACTACATAATCTTCATAATTTTTTTTTAATTTTACCAAAACATTCTCCCCTTTTTCCTTCCATATTCAGTATAAAATTCCCTTAATAATCTGTCTCCAGACAAGCCCATTCTTAATAGTCTTTAGGAATGCACAACCTCTGGTAATTTCCTTAAACGTATTCCTGGTCCCCTATGAACAGGAAGCCAGAAAGAAGGGCTTACAAATTTAAATGTTACAAATTAACATATCAAAACCAGAACTCAAATCTCAGCTGCCTCGCAATCCCTCCAAGTCAAACCTAAATCAAGACTGACTGCCCAATTAATGTCTTTCAAACTACCTTACCTATGAATTCAGGTGTTTATGTACTGCTGTTATAATCCCTAGTAGCCAAACTAGCAACGCAGAAAAAAAGTTAATAAATGTATTTTTCTCGAGTTTAATCTTCAAGTTGTTAGCTACCAGAGACAGACACAGAGACAGAAGCCAAGGGAGAGCAAGAAGAAGAAAAGGAAGGTCAGAAAAAAATAGGCCTATTGTAACTAGCATGTGTGATGCTAAAATCTTTACACCTTGGAAATGTGATGTTGTTTTCTGCAATAATAGTTTCTGACAGGAGGTTAAATACAACACGGTGTTTGAAAGCAGAATCACAAAACTTACACAGGAACAATAGAACCACTTTTTCCCTAAACATTAACATTTGCTTATCTCTTTCAAACATTCTGCTTGCTACTATGGAAGGCAGAAGAGGCAAACTACCTTTGCTACCAGCATTGTCACACCCCTCCCAGCATTAACTCCTCCCCAACTCCACCTACCTCAACCAGCAGACTTCCCCTTGCCTCACTTCTTCCAAACTCAGATCTTCGAAGATCCAGCCGCGGGAGAGCAAAGCAGAGAAACCATGATGCAAAAGTCTTGTGTCTCCCTCGCAAGTATCGTCTGCTATTATGGAAGAACTTAAGTCAGCCCTAAAATTGGAAAGAATGGGCCTTGGCGCTCACCCGGTTAAGTTTTACTGAGCGCCTGGGGCGGTTGGACACCGTGCGAGAAGGTAAGGATATAAAGATGAGCAGCAGAGTCGCGATATCCGCTCTAGTAGCTTCCATCCCAGAAGAGGCAGTCAATTTCGATAAAGCTCGCCAAGAAGGGGCAACAAGGGGGCATCTGAAGCCTGCCATGGGAAGAGCCTACCTGCTCCTTAAACATTAAAAGGCTAAATCTGAACTAGTCGGAAGTGACGTGCCAGCTGAGACCGCAGGTCCGCCACGCAATTGGCCACCGCCTAAAATAACCATCCTTTCCCCAGACTGACCCGAAGAGAGGAAAAGTGTGGCCGAAAGCCCACAATCTGGGCCTCGACAACTTCCAGCCTCACCAGGATCAGCATCGCCTGGCCAGAGTCCAGGCCCGCAACCTGGACAGAACAGCTCCGCCAACCTGGGCGGTACGACGCCCAGCGAGCAATGGGCTTCAGCTTTCCATCACGCGCATGCGCGGTCCTCTATCTCCGGAGGAGTCCTCAGGTCATCTGGACGCCGGCATTTCAGCTACCTGCAGCTCCGCGAACCTTCTCACCCTTGACGACTCCTGCTGGTCCTCAACTCCGGCCCCGCTCCTTCCTCTTCCGCAGGCACCGCTAGGCCCTCGCGCGTTAACCCGCCGATACCCCGGCTTCCACTGACACGAGTCTCCGCGCAGCGCCGCTTCCGCTTCCGGCGAGTATTGTGTGTCGCGCCGCGGGGCGGGGGCGAGGGGAGGAGGAAGGAGGGAGGCAGCTCTCCGGCGGCTCCGCGCCCCGTACTCCCGGACCCGAAGCCGGGAAGGTAGGTGCTGTCCCGTTGCCGCGCTTAGGCCGGGTGCCTGCCCACACCGGCCGGCTCCGCACGCCGCGTCCCAGCGCCCGGCAACTGCGTCACCGGCCCCCCGCACGTCAACCACAGCTGCCTCCGCCCGCCTAGGGCCCCGGGCGGACGTTTGCCGCCCCGGCGAC
>NW_025999984.1:259875-288890 GCF_001458135.2 Marmota marmota marmota
GTCCGGCGTTGCTTGGCTACCCCGCTGTTCCCCCGTCCCGTTGCCGCTCGTCTCCCCGGGTGAAACTGACGCCGTCACCGCGGGTCTCGGCTGCGTCAGAGCGGCTGGCATCCCACCTTCACGTCACACCTCTTTCTCACCTGGACACGCATCCCTCCCTCCCCGACAACCACGACGTTTCCTCTTTCACCTCTCCAATTTCTCCGCCCCAGATGTGGCCGGAGACCACGGAGATGGGGGTGGGACAGAGTTGTGGACCACCCTCATGAGAAGGTCACAAGGTGGAACCTGAACAGTAATAGAAACAAAATGAGGACGTCCCTGAAGTTTGTCCTTCTCCTAAGACATGAGGAATAGGAAAGACCAACCCAGAGGCACCCAGGGCCTAACTCTCGCTGTCCTCTCCACTCTATTCCCCCAGTTCCAAGTCGTCTATTCTTCCCTAATGCATTCCTTATTTCTCTTTCCCACCACTTTGCCAGTCTGAATCCATCCTGGTCTCTAAATGTGCATACAATCAAGTCATCCAGGTCAGGAGGCCACCTAATGTCAAGAAGACCGGGGAAGGAGCAGACTAGTCAAAGTTGGATTCTAATGAATGGAGAAAAATCATCCAGCCGAACTTCTCTCTTGATATTGAGGGAAGAAATTATGGCCCAAATAATTTACCAGCTCTAACTCCAAATTAAACACTTCCCACGTCATTATACAGAAACAATAATTGTTAATCCAACTCATTACGTAGTCACTTCTCTGTCTGTGCATAAACCTACCAAATTTCCTTCCTTTGGTGGGTCTCTTGGGTGTGGTGTGGAGGGCAGAGGGGTTACAGGACTAGAGAAATCAGCTTACTCCATGTATAAAAGTGTTGATGTTTTAGAGATGGAGTAGGGGACCAGTTTTCTGTTTTATAAATCATCAGGATGCATTTCCAACACTGAGACTTCACCTGAAGGAGATTTGATTGTCTCGTTACTTTTCTTGTTTTAATTCCAAAGCTCCAAAGGCTATTAGTTGCAGATACAGTATGTCCAAGGAATTAGTTATCAGTAGCTATTTTGAAGTCACCACTGAATATTTTGAATAGACTCCAAAGTTCTTTCTTCAAAGAAGTTATTGCCCTAGGCTCGGTGGTGTGTTCTTTAATAGAGTTGCTATACATTTATCACTTTTCAGCAGTTCCAGATATTCAAATACACACAAGTAGAAATGAAAGATTTCATTCCAAGAAGAGGACACACTTCTTCCTCTAGGCTAGTCCTGGTAAAAGGAAGAATAATTTCAAAACATTCCTTAAAAGAGGAGATTGTTACCTTTGTCTAACTCATTCAGTTTATTACCCTTTGGAACAGGAATGACAGGGAATCAAGCTAAAGCTCCAATGAACTCTTAACTCTTATGTGACACTAAACTTTAGAATATACCTAATTTAAGAAATCTTAATATCTCGACTTATGTGGCACTTTTTCATTCCTATGCTCCTCTTCTGTTTGTTAGGATAAGATCTCAAACTAAGATGCAATGATCTGGAACTACTGTTTCTAAGACACAAGTAGGGTGAGACTGGACCAGAAGTATGCTGGGCTAGAGTTCAAGGAAACTCGTGTTTCTAACAAGAGGAAACAGAAATAAAAGAGAAGAGAGATGGGAGTTGTGTGTCAGTTTGCTGAAGAGGGGGGAAAAAATAAAACTTAGGTCAAAGACTGAGAGTCATCAAATTGAGAAATGGAGAAAAAGAGATTGTATCTAGTGGAAGAGAAGATGGAAAATACCAAGATGGGGTTAAATCTAGAGTTAAGGTTTAACCTGGGGATAAATATCAATCCAGAGATGCAAAAAAAATTCATCCTCCAACTAATATTTTTCCTTTCTCTGTCTCTGTACCCATCCCCAAGTTAAATAATGGCAGAGACAAGCCTGTTAGAGGCCGGGGCCTCTGCAGCCTCCACAGCTGCAGCTCTGGAGAACTTACAAGTTGAGGCAAGCTGCTCTGTGTGCCTGGAGTATCTGAAGGAGCCTGTCATCATTGAATGTGGGCATAACTTCTGCAAAGCTTGCATCACCCGCTGGTGGGAGGACCTAGAGCGGGACTTCCCTTGTCCTGTCTGTCGGAAGACATCCCGTTACCGCAGTCTTCGGCCTAATCGCCAACTAGGCAGTATGGTGGAAATTGCCAAGCAGCTCCAGGCTGTCAAGCGGAAGATCCGGGATGAGAGCCTCTGCCCCCAGCACCACGAGGCCCTCAGCCTCTTCTGCTATGAGGACCAGGAGGCCGTATGTTTGATATGTGCAATTTCCCATACCCACCGGGCCCACACTGTCGTGCCATTGGACGATGCTACACAGGAATATAAGGTGGGCCACCAGACACCTGATACCAATGTGGGAAAGAAGGGAGGAGCAGCAGAGAATGGCATACTCTTTGGGTAGAGGAACTTAAGTTCCTGAGGACAAGACTATATCTGGTCCTCATTATGTAGTTCCCCTCGTAGCTACATAAATGGGGGTACATAGTACATCTGATCAGTTGTCCTCTGCATGAAGAGTCATGGATGAATATTTGGTATGTGTGTCCTTGGAGTATATCATATTTTTCATAAGTGAGTGAAACCTGTGGCAAAGATCAGATTTGGGAAGAACTGAAAAGTATTCTGGTTTCTTCATCCTGCCTCGCTGCTCGGGATACTTCTTGTTTTCCCATCGGTATTGGGAATAGGTAACATTACTTTAGACTGATACTAAGTTGAACTCTAGTCTGTTGTTTGCATCTTCCCCAGATAATGGGTAACGTGGCGCCTTGTCTGACTTACTGCTGGGACACAGGGTAAATGTTTGAGTAATAGAAACTAAAGATTTTAGTGTCTTCATCACATACTTAATTATATTAATGAAATCTGGAAGCAAGAGATTTAAGGTAATTTATAATATATTACTATATATGTATATGTATAATAATCAAGTTGTTTTTAAGTGGGTAGATTTAAATAGGAGGATAGATTTAAAGAAGGGTATCAGGGTACAAAAGATGGGGTGGAAAAGGACATCCCAGGAACAAACCTACATTTTCTACCTTACTTGAGTTATTAGAATTTGTCCTGATGTCACCAGGCAGTTTTAGGAGTTGTTAGCTCCTTTTGCTCTCCTCCCCTGTGAACCTTCCAAATTCTTCTCTCCTCAAAGAAACTCCTATCCCTTCATTCTCAGGAATCTGGAGATTGCTTGGGGCTGGGGATGTAGTTCAGTGGTAGAGTGTGTGTTTAATATGCACAAGGCCCTACTTTTGATCCCCAGCACCACCAAAAAAAAATATTTGGCAATAATAGGCAGTTAGTTGTCCATAAGAAAATGGATAGGGAAGGACACAGAATTGATGAGAGCTAGACAACTATATCGGATTCAGTGGGAGGAAGTTGGGTAGGCAGGGTGAATTAGGGCTAAGCTGTAGCAGGAGGAGGGATATCCAAGAAGTTGACGTCTCAAATTGTTGTCTACAAAGAGAGTTGGATCAAGAGATGGTAAAATGGATAGAAAGCAAACAAATGGTTTAAAACAAATGTGTTGGAGCTGGGGATATGACCCAGTGGTAGAGCACTTACCTAGTATGTGCAAGAACTTGAGTTTGATCCCCAGCACACACACACAAAAAAAAAAAGAAAGAAATTTTTTTTAAAATGGGTTAACCTCTTGAGCAGTGGATATACCAACCAACCCCAAATGTTATCTCTCCCACTTCCTCCCTAACCCTCAGGAAAAACTGCAGAAGTGCCTAGAGCCCCTGGAGCAGAAGCTACAGGAGATCACTCGATGCAAGTCCTCTGAGGAGAAGAAGCCTGGAGAACTCAAGGTAAAGACAGGCAATCCCATTCATGTTGTTTTACAAAGTATTTGTAAATGAGGGAATTAACTACACATTGTTTAATCCACTGGTTCCAGTATATTAGAAAAATGCTGTTCTCTCAAAAATGATGATAATTTATTACACTTTATTGTCACTAAATAATGTACTTAAATTACTTGTCATGAATTAAGAATTGAGGAGAAGGATGTAAGCAATGAAGGATAAAACAAGATATCTAATCTGGTAAGTTGAGGGAGTTCTTGTCTGTTTGTCTTCTTTTTTTCATTAAGCGAAAGAGATTGCTAAGAATGTAGGGATAGGACTTTCTTTGAGGAGAGAAGAATTTGGAAGATTCACAAGGGAGAAGGTTAAAAGGAGCTGACTAACAGCTCCTAAAACTGCCTGGTGACATCTGGACCACATTCTAATAACTCAAGTAAGGTAGAAATTGCAGGTTTATTCCTAGAATGTCCTTCCCCTCCCCATCCTTCACCTATAGAAGAATCCTGTCCATCCTTCAGTTAGAATAAAAGCTACTTCCTATGAGGACTTTCATGGCTCTTCAGAAATTAGTTTTATTAAATTTTATACAATTTTGCATCTTTTTCATAGCATTATCTTATTTGTAGAATGGCATTTTGATGTCTAAGTTATTTCTTCTATTGGATAGTAAATAATGAGTAGTAACAAATGTAACTAATATTTAGTTCTGTGCATTAATTCATTGGAAGTCCATGGCTTTCCAAATGTATAAGGTCATACTAAATCTTAGGGTTCTGGGCTGGGGTTATGGCTCAATGGTAAAGTGCTTGCCTAGCACGTGCAAGGCCCTGGGTTCAATCCTCAGCACTACATAAAAATACATAAAAGGTATTATGTCCAACTACAACCAAGAAATAAAGACTTTTAAAAAAAAATCTTAGGGTTCTTCCCAAGTTGGAGGTCTAAGAGTTCAGGCCACACTTGAGACATTGGGATATAGAAAAGTTAGATGACAAATAGAAGAAGATCCTAAGGCCATTTTTAACATGGGTAATTTTAGATACTCTGTAAGGTAAAGATTATTACCCCCAGTTTACACTAGAGAAAAAGAGGCTTTTTCTAGTCCAACATCATGTATCCAGTAAGTGGCAAAACCAGGGACACTAGTTCTTTGTAAATCAGTAAGTATTTATTTAGCTCCTGGTATAGGCCAAGGCCTGTATTTGACATTATAAAATAATGATGAACAAAAACACAGTCCCTGTCCTCCTGAGCTTAAAGTCAGGTGGAGAAAATGAATAATGACATAGCACAAAAAGCACAGCTGCAAGTTCATAAGACAATAATATAGGTAAGGCACAGTGGCACACACCTATAATCTCAGCTACTAGAGAGGCTAAGGCAGAAGGATCACAAGTTCAAGGCCAGCCTAGGCCTTAAGACCCTGTCTCAAAATAAAAGGGGCTGGAATGTAACTCAGTTGTAGAGCACCCTTGAGCTCAATCAACCTCAGTACCAGAACATGGGTGGGGAGGGGAGGAAGACAGCATAGAAATCTGACCTTGTTAAAGGTTTCCTGAAGAAGTAATAAGTATTTAAGAGTTGAAATTCAGGGATCACCAGAAATTAAACACGGATTTTAAAGTAAAAACACTAATTATTTAATAATGAATGATAATATTTCAACAGAAAGCAATTATTATTATTTTAGTGCTTCATATATTTTACCAAAGCAAACATTCAGGTTTTTAAAAACTTGAACAAATTTTTATCACAAAAATAAAACTCTTTTTAAGACACTGATTACTCACAAAGTATTTTCACACCATTCGTGACTTCATACATGTACTTAGAGTAATGATGTCTAGCCCATTCCACCATTATTCCTATCTTCTTGTCCCCTCCCTTCCCCTCCCTCCCTTTTGCCTTATCTAAAGTTCCTCTTCCTCTCATGCTCCCTCCCACCAATCACCATTATGAGTCAGCATCCTCATATCAAAGAAAACATTTGGCCTTTTTTAGGGGGGACTGGCTTATTTCACTTAGCATTATATTCTCCAACTTCATCCATTTATCTGCAGATGCCATAATTTTATTCTCTTTTAATGCTGAGTAATATTCCATTGTGTATATATATTTAGATATATAGATATATCAAAGTTTCCCATCCATTCATCTACTGAAGGGCATCTGGGTTGGTTCCACAATTTAGTTATTGTGAATTGTGCCACTATAAACATTGACATGGCTGGGTCCCTGTAGTATGTGTTTTTAAGTCCTTTGGGTTTAGAACAAGGAATGGGATAGCTGGGTCAAATTGTGGTTCCATTCCAAGTTTTCCAAGAAATCTCCATAGTGCTTTCCAGATTGGCTGCACCAATTTGCAGTTCCACCAGCAATGTATGAGTGTGCCTTTTTCCCCACATCTTCGTCAACACTTAAACTACCACAGAAAATATTCTTTTTGTGATGATTTGAATTCGTGTTCTTCCCTTTCCCACATCTCCACCTCCAGAATCAGACTCAGTGCCCCTTTTAAAAATAGTTGGTAGGGGCTGGGGCTGTAGCTCAGTGGCAAAGCGCTCACCTAGCACGTGCAAAGCCCTGGGTTCGATCCTCAGCACCACATATAAATAAATAAATAAATACATACATACATACATACATACATACATACATACATAAATACAGACAGACAGATATAGTGTACAACTACAACTAAAAAATAAATATTTAAAAAAAAAAATAGTTGGTAGAGGTTGAGAGTATAGGAATCCCCAGTGCAGCAAAAAACAAGTTTGTAATTAACTATGCTAAAATGAAAAGTATAGATGAAATAATCTATCTACATAATTTTGTAATATGATATACCATAGACATATTTATAATAAAATATGATGTATAACATTTGGGTATGACAACTCTGAAAGACACTATAGCATAGTTGTCAGCTTGCACCTACATGCGACACAAACAATACAATAAATACTTGTTCAAACTGAGGCAGATGTGTGGTAATGTGACTCAGATTCCACAAACAGCTCTTGGTGACATGATTTTTCAAAAGAATGACTTTTGCTAAAGCTCTAATAAGATCTAGTCCTAATGAGTTTGTTTAGTTATTGCTCTAAGAAAATTAGATCTAGTCCTAATGAGTTTGTTTAGTTATTCCCAGGAAATTCTGGTATATTTAAACCATGTAAGAATTCCTCTGTGTGTTTACATAAAATGACATTCAAGTCCATACCTACATGTTTAATATCCAGCAGAACATAGAAAATGATGAAGGAAGCTGGGTGTGGTGGCACACACCTATAATCCCAGTGATTTGGAAAGCTAAATCAGGAGGATTGCAAGTTCAAGGCCAGCCTCAGCAACTTAGTGAGGCCCTTAGCAACTTAGCAAGACCCTATCTCAAAATAATAAGGGTTGGGGATGTGGCTCAGTGATTAAGTGGCCTTGGGTTCAATCCCCAGTACCAAAAAGAAAAATGATGCAAGACAGTTTACCATGTAGGATTATCTCTCACACATTGGAGGAATAATGTCCTTAGAGGGACATGGCACCCTTGTTAAGAACCACTGTCCTACAAATACAGAGTGAGAAAAGAGAAGGGATGGTGGGTTTTAAAGAGGGGAAATCTGGGACTGGGGCTGAGGCTCAGTGGTAGAGTGTTAGCCTAGCATGTATGAGACACTGGGTTCAATACTCAGCACCACATATAAATAAACAAATAAAATAAAGGCATTCTGTCAATCTATAACTACAAAAAAAAATTTTAAAGAGTGGGGGGATCTTTTCTTTCTTCCTATTTACCACTGTTAGGAATTCTAAACTTATTTCAGGGAGGAACAAGAGAGAGGATGCACTGAAGTCCTTAGTGATAAGGCTGATGTTGGAGTCTTACATTATCAAATCTAAGAGTGTTAGAGGTTTAAATGTATGTGGTGGCATACAGAAGGCATATTCCAAATTTCAAGCAACTGATTTACTAAAAAACATCCATAACCTGTTTCTGGGATGAAAACTACCAATTCTCAGAAATAACTTGAAACTATTTAACAGGTTCAGTTCTAAAATCTGCATATATGCTTTGTAACAACCCACTAAACTCTTACAGTTTGTGATAGTTTTCCAGTTCTCTGTTTTTTATCAAGTAGATATCTTACCATATACAAATGATGACAGTCTTATCTTAATTTTCTAGTATTTTTACTTTCTCTTTGTTAACAGATTATATAAACTTCAGAGTTGGGAATAGCAGAAATATCTCTAGTATTCATAAATAGTAGATGTTATATTATTGATTTCTTATATCTTCAATATATTTTATTAAAATATGAAAATTAACTTTTGAGAAGTTTATTTACTGACAAACTTAATTTTCTTAGATAATGGGAAGGAGGGTTAGTAATCTCTCAATAGGCTGGGTATGGTAATGGCATGCCTGTAATCCCAGTGACTAAGGAGGCTGAGGCAAGAGGATTGGCAAATTCAAGGCCAGCCTACACAACTAGCAAGACTTGTCTAAAAATTAAAAGGCTGGGATGTAGCTCAGTAGCAAAGTGCCCTGGGCTCAATCTCAGTTCTGCAAAAAATAATAAAATCAGTTTCCCAGTGGTCTCCACTGTCAAGTCATCAGTGGGTGATGGCACCATTCTTTATAGATTTCAGTAGAGAGAAAATGTGTCCTGTTAACTTATTTCCAATGACACTGGAACTCTTTGTTAATTCATGTACCTGGTGGGTCATGGAGAAGCTACCCCCAAGCCCACTGATCCTGCTGATACAATATCCTCTTTCCTCAGAGACTAGTGGAGAGTCGTCGACAGCAGATCTTAAAGGAGTTTGAAGAGCTTCATAGGCGGCTGGATGAAGAACAGCAGGTATTGCTTTCAAGACTAGAGGAGGAGGAACAGGACATTCTACAAAGACTGCGAGAAAATGCTGCTCACCTTGGGGACATGCGCCGGGACCTGGCCCATTTGGCTGCCGAGGTGGAGGGCAAGTGCTTACAGTCAGGCTTCGAGATGCTTAAGGTTCGACCTTTGCCCCTGCATAGCCCCCCAGGTGGAACACAGTATAGCTTTGCACAGGCCAGTCTGTCAGCCAAGGGTGCTCACTCCCTTGCTCTACTTCCCCAAGTCCAATTCTTTCTTCCAGACTTACACAGAGGATCTTTTTCTACAGCAAGCTTCTCTGATTTTTCTCATCCCCTTCTAATCATTTTTGTGTCATTATGTCTCATCAACAATTATGTGCTTAATTTGTTTTGGGGTTTTTTGTTTTTGTTTTTATTTGGTTTTTTGGGGGTGTTTTTTTGTTTTGTTTTGTTTTGTTTTTGATTTTGTGGTGCTGGGCATTAAACCCAGGGCCTTGTGCGTGAGAGGCAAGCACTCTACCAACTGAGCTATATCCTCAGCCATTGTGTTTAATTTGTCCCAGAGAAAAAAAATCACCCTTGAGAGAAGTCTAGTCTACGTAGTAAAAAACTATGCATTAAAAATTTTGTAAATATAGTTTCCATTACTTTTTTCATCCTAATACTTGATTTACCTAGTGCTAAAAAGAATTGAAAGTTAATTTAAAGGATACTTGAAATTATGTATAAATAATAACATTGCTTTTGATATGTTAATGATGCCTCTAAAATGTTTGAAATAGTTTTGTTCTCTTCAAAAGATGCATAATGTTAGTAAGGCTATAGGGTACATATTTCTTAGAGACCAGAATACCAGCATTTGAATCAGTGAAGCTTCATTGTATGTTGTTTATCTGCATGTTATGTATTGCTTGGTATTGATTGCCGTCCTTTCATGTATGTATGTTCTGCATTAAACTGGGAAATCCTTGTAGGGCAGAAATTTGTCTTCTTTGTCTTCTGGACCCCAAGTATTCTCAAATCAGGGTTGGCACACACTTATTGTTTATTAACCCGTGCCAGATAGAGAATACCAAACCACAATGGGAAAGTGTGATTTGTTCTATGCCACCAATCTGGAACTATCTGTACTGATTCTCGAGGAGACTGAGGTATGTGATTGGTACTTGGGGAACAGAGTAAAGAGAGACACAATATGTATACCTTGCAGGGAGCTCCCAGTGTCCTTGAGGAGCAAAGACAAACATACAGGAAACCATTTGGAAGTGATATAAATTACCAAGCTTCCGGATGACCAACAGTTGAAAGTGGAGATTATTTTAAGAGAGATGTATTCAGATCCCTCTGGAACTCTAACCCTTGCATTATAACTATCAGTTTGCACTGTGCCTATTCTATAGATCTAGAACTTTTGGGATGGGGGAGGGGAACCTTTTGCCTTCAGGACGCTTGAATGCCAGGACCAATCTTGCTTTCTTTTCTCATTCCCTCTAGGATGTCAAAAGTACCCTGGAAAAGTAAGTGATTCTTATATCTTTCTGAGTAAGTTAGGTCTTGGCTTAGAGACTAAAGGTATTATAATGATTTGGGGTAGAAAGGATGGGAAAAATCATGCAGTATCTGGATAGGACATGGGAGAGGTTCATTGCAGCCATGAAGCCAGGTAGAGAACAATTCATTAAAAGTAATAATTCCTTACTTTTTCCCCTTTAAACATCAGGACTTGGTTGGTAAGGACAATGATAATGTAGAACCATATTCTGCTTGTACCTGTGGATGGAATTGTGTCGAAACAAGAGGGCAGGAGAAAGGGGATGAGAAAGCAAGAAGGATGATTATCATTTGCATGAAGTATAAGAATACCCCATGCTGGGCACCATGAGGCATGCTTATTAATCCCAGCTACTTGAAGCAGGAGGATTGTAAATTCAAGGCCAACCTGAGTAACTTTAGTCTGAAAATAAAATACAAAAAGGGCTGGGGATGTTAAATAGTGGTAGAGTGCATAAGGCTCTGGGTTGGATCCCAAGTACAGAGAGAGAGAGAGAGAGAGAAAAAAGTAAGTTTGGAGGTTTATTCTCAAGATAAGTACCAGTGTAGGAGAGCAGATGGCTCTCCACCGATAACACAAGAAAGCAATTGTCTTCAGGGAGAAGATAGAAAGTGGGAAGATGGAGAATTTTAGTTTCTCCCTAAAGATTACAACATCTGAATATTCACTTGACTGGTATCCCCTGACCCTGCCCTTTCTCCCCCTATCTTTCTATCTGTCCTAGATGTGAGAAGGTGAAGACCATGGAGGTGACTTCAGTATCCATAGAGCTGGAAAAGAACTTCAGCAATTTCCCCCGACAATACTTTGCCCTAAGGAAAATCCTTAAACAGCTAATTGGTGAGTTGTTCCCAATCTTTTTTTTTTTTTTTTTAAAGAGAGAGAGAATTTTTTAATATTTATTTTTTTTAGTTTTCGGCGGACACAACATCTTTGTATGTGGTGCTGAGAATTGAACCCGGGCCGCACGCATGCCAGGCGAGCGCACTACCGCTTGAGCCACATCCCCAGCCCAAGAGAAAAGTCTTTAAATCCTACCTTATATGGGCTTCAATTATTTCGTGCCCACTCCTACCTCCACCCCTTTAGTTGGCTTTTGGTCTCACCCTGAGTCATAGAACTCTGAGTGAAAGGAAGCCATAGATGTCGTCTACTTCTAAATCTACATTTTTATAAACAGGGACCCAGAAAGGTTAAATAATTTACCCAAGACATCAGATGAAGTGGCCATAGAATTTACTGTCTCAGCTGGGCAATGCTGAGCATGAACAGGAATATCATAATATTTATGCAGGAAAAATAGTCATAAAGCAGAACCATTCCAAGAAAACAGATACATGCTAACCTTGTCCCTAGACCATACTGCTGACTTGCTCTGGATTCTTCTTCCACTTTCCATTCTGGCCCTCATACCACACCTTGCACTTTTCCATATAGTGAGATAAATGAAGAAATCAGATGAGGAAAAGACAAGGACAGGAACCTATCCCCACAGAGACTTTTCTTTCAGAGTCAAGAAATCATTATCTGTTTATTTTAGGATCAGGGTGAGAAGTGAAGCCTTTGTTGCCTCCTTTTCCTTTGGTGACACTATGGATTGAGAATGTTAACCAACTCATGGTGTTCTGAGGACCTTTAAGGGACCAGGCTCTGTATATACAGGCAGGCTGAAAAAGTGAGGCAGGGGTGTTTAGCTATTCCCATCCTCATCTAGCTCCCCACTCTGGCTTCTCCCGCCAGCGGATGTGACCCTGGACCCTGAGACTGCTCATCCTAACCTAGTCCTGTCAGAAGATCGTAAAAGCGTCAAGTTTGTGGAGACAAGACTCCGAGATCTCCCTGACACGCCACAGCGTTTCACCTTCTACCCTTGCGTCCTGGCTACTGAAGGTTTCACCTCAGGTCGACACTACTGGGAGGTGGAGGTGGGGGACAAGACCCACTGGGCAGTGGGTGTGTGCCGGGACTCTGTGAGCCGAAAGGGCGAGCTGACTCCACTCCCTGAGACTGGCTACTGGCGTGTGCGGCTGTGGAATGGGGACAAGTATGCAGCCACCACCACACCTTTTACCCCTTTGCACATCAAGGTAAAACCCAAGCGGGTAGGCATATTCCTAGACTACGAGGCTGGCACGCTATCATTTTACAACGTCACAGACCGCTCTCATATCTACACCTTTACTGATACTTTTACTGAGAAACTTTGGCCCCTCTTCTACCCAGGCATCCGGGCTGGTCGGAAGAATGCTGCACCACTTACTATCAGGCCCCCAACAGATTGGGAGTGACAGGTTGAGATGTGGGATTAACTGGGGTGAGGCAGGGTCAAAAGCTATGGGCCTTCCTTCTTGTGTCCTGCTGGAACGTCTTGGTGTCTGCCTGGTTCCAGTCCTGAGTCATCTTGGAGAAACATTCTGGCCTCCAGGATGGTTTGTGTGGAGGAGTAGGTAGGACTGGGCTGCATGATGGAGCACGGGTATGTCTCCCTCCTCACCGTGGGGAGCTGGTTGCCAGGAGAATGTCTCCCTGACATCCATCAGGTTTTCTATTGCACAAGGAAAGGTTGGGAAGGAAGGAGAGACTTCCAGAAATGAAAAGTCTATGGGAGAGTCTAACTTGCTTAAGTAGGAGGAGAAAACAGAAACCCTTAGGGACTTCTTTGACCCAGAATAGACTTGTTTTTTGAGGAAAATCACAGGGGTCGGTGTACCTCTAGATTGAAAAAAGATGAATGACCATTGCTGTCATGGGTCTAGAAGTTGAATTTTTCTGAAGGCAGAGTTTGGACATCAAAGTAGATTACAAAGAAGATCAGGTAAGAGGACTAAAGCAACAGATTCCTAGAAACCAATGAAGGAGAGGGAAGTTTCTTCGGTGTTCTATTCCCAGGGTAAGGTTGCCATTGTGAGTAGGATTGGCCAGAGGTAGGAATGTGGAGAAAAGGAAAGGATGGGAATAAAGGAGAACCTGTGTCCCTACCTTGGCCTTCTGCTGGCTATTTGCCTGCCTCCTCACAGTCGGTGGTCTCCAAGAAGTTGCACAGCCTGTTCCTCTTCAGAGGCAAGGGGAAGAGATTGTGCAAGACACAGCTATACTTACACTTTTCCCAAAAGAACTTGGAGAGCAGAGAGTCGGGTATTAGAGAAAAGTATATCTATCCAAAGCCCTGGCCTTAAAGAATGTTACTGAATAACTATTCCCAAGTCGTTAGCCTTGTCACCTGGCTCAGGTGTCCAAGCCAGAAAGGAAGAAAGATAAGGGAGTCTTTCTCACCCTAAAGACAGGGTACATTTAGGAAAGGGCTGGATAGGCAGCTTCCTTTTGCCTGTGCATTGGCCTGGAACTAGTGTTCACAACAGCCTTTTGCTTGTTTGTTGCCATCCTTCACCCTTTGCCATTCCCCTTTTTGAATGTAAATCATTTTAATGTTAGGCCAAAATAAACAACCTATAGGGTATATATGTTGTCAAAAAAAAAGGTAAAGAGATGCATGCCAAACCAAACTAAAACATCTTGGATATCTGCTGCTTGGGTAATCTTCACAGAAGACTGACACAAGAAGCTGCAGTTTACTGAGGGCATTTCAGTTCCTCTTACCACCTCAACAGGACTCTGTCCACTTTCCTCCTCTTACCTTTGTGCCTTGACTGTGGTTCTTTGTGGCAAGATACTTTGGTTGGTAAAAATAATATGGAACAAAGGATCCACTGAAGTGATCTCTGTGTCGAGTGCTAATTTGGGCATGGCCTTATGTTTATGGTAAAATCACTGGGTGTGAACAATGCACGTTCCTGGGTCTTGCCTGCAGTGTTTGATCAAAGTCTGGTTGGACCTGGGGATCTCAACATTTTAAATACATTCCTCATTCGAATCTGAGGACCCTTGCTAAACTTCACCTAGAGGAGGTTTTAGCTAATTTCCTTCTTCTGAGATGGGAGCAGGATATTACCCTCCCCTGACTTATACTGCCCTCTATATCTTAGTGTTCAATCATGTTTTGTACCTCCAGTTTTAATTCCTCTGCTTTTGACCTCAGAAACTGGTTGTCATTAACTGGGTATCAGTGATAAACACAGGATGCCAGACAACAAATGGGAGGCAGAAAGAGGTCAGAGGAGTGTGAAGTTGATGTCTCTGTGGAGTAAGTAGGCTGCAGTCTGGGCAGAGGATACTGTTGGCAGTTTGCTGTACATACAACAAGGAATTTAAAACTATTCACTGAGCAAGTAGGGATCACCTGCTACATGTCCAGCACTGTAACAAGTGTTTCATTGGTAAGTGTAAAAGTGGAACCAGGCTGTGCTGAGGGCCAGGAGCCCTCCTTCCTTATCTTGCCACCCTCATGACCCTTTCCACTTTGACCTCAAAGGACACCAATTTTTTGTTGTTTTTAATGTAAGCCTCTATTCCTTCAGTCTGTAGATTTTCCAGGAAACTGCCTTTGACTTAGTAGAGCAGAAGGTATAAGTTGCACATAACCATTTCCCCAGTCTGTCTGCATGAGGAAACCAGACTTATCTCCTGAAAATATTTCCCACTTTTAAGAACCTCTCCTGGGCTAGGGTTGTAGCTCAGTGGTCGAGCACTTGCATAGCCCGTGTGAGGCCCTGGGTTCTATCATCAGCACCACATAAAAATAAAGGTATTGTGTCCATCTACAACTAAAATAATAAAAAGATCCTCTCCTGCCCATTTGCTGCTCCAATCTCTACTAAGTACATGATCATAGTTTTAAGGAAGAGTGAAAGGAACTCAAAAGTCATAAAGGGATCCTGTGCTGGATTGGCAGAGAACAGGTTCCCAAGCCTAAGGCTGCGGGCCTGGGCACTACACCTCCCAGAAGGCCTTGCGCGGGCGCAAGGGGCGGGGCCTGCGAGAGGGTGCGCTTGTTGCTGGGGCTCCCGGATGGCGGGACCAGTGAAGGACCGCGAGGCCTTCCAAAGACTCAGCTTCTTGTACCAGGTGAGTGAGCAAGTGCCGCGTGGGGAAGGGATTCTGGTGCGCCGGGCCCTGGAGTGACCGCTGCCTTCCCCCCAGGCCGCCCACTGTGTCCTTGCGCAGGACCCCGAGAACCAGGCGCTGGCGAGGTTTTACTGCCACACGGAAAAGACCATTGCGAAGCGACTAGTCCTGCGACAGTGAGACAGCGCAGGTCTGGGCGGTGGGGCGGGACCGAGGAGGAAAGGCTAGGGAGCGCGGGCATTCAGACGACCTTTCCCCTCCGCCCCCAGGGACCCCTCGGTGAAAAGGACCCTATGTCGCGGCTGCTCCTCCCTCCTCATCCCTGGCCTCACCAGCACCCAGCGCCAGAGACGTGAGTGCTCCTGGCAAAATGGGGTGGTTGCGGAGCACGGGAAGAGGGGAGGGCGGGGCCAAACCGCTCCATCCTCACCTTAGATTGGTAGGGCTTTGGATATGCTGGAGCCAGCTTTCTCTAGGTCTGAATTAAAGGTTTTTTTCTTTGTTTGCTTTTTGTACCGAGGATTGACCTCGGGGACACTCGGTCACTGAGTCACATCCCCAGCCCTATTTCTGTATTTTATTTAGAGACAAGGTCTCACTGAGTTGCTTAGCGCCTCTCTAAATTGCTGAGGCTGGCTTTGAACTCACTATCCTGCAGCCTCTGCCTCCGCCTCCGGAGCCGCTGGGATTACAGCTGTGTACCACTGCGCCCCATATAAATTAAATTTCTAATATCCCTGGGACAAACTAAAGTCTGGGCTTGGCTTTTATTCCTATTTGGGTAGAAGAAAAATTATGCCTTAAGAGGCAATCTCACCGAGACACAATAACAGATACTGTGTGGTAGCACCTTTCATTCGTTTACTCAAGAAATATTTCTTTTCTGCCAGTCGCAGTGGCGCAGGCCTGTAATCCCCGCTGCTGGGGAAGGCTGAGCCAGGAGGATCGCAAATTCAAAGTCGTCTCAGCAACTTAGAAGCCCTAAGCAACTCAGTGATACCCTGTCTCTAAATAAAATACAAAAAGAGCTGGAGATGTGACTCAGTGGTTGAGTGCCCCTGAATTCAACCCCTGGTACTCCCCCCCCCCAAAAAAAAAAAAAGACCTTATTTGCTAAAATATGTCGAGTACTATATTCAAATTACACCCTGGAGAGAGAGGCTAAAATAGAAACAAAAGAATGTAGGGGAGAAAAATGCTTTAATTGAGAGGAGGGTAAAGTAGAATGCTGAATTATTTATGCCAGTGGTGATGAGGTACATGATAAATAAAGGTAGCTAGACAGAGAAATTCTAAGCATGGATGAGAATTTCCAGACATGAGAATTTGTGGTACTGTCAAGGAAATCAGAGTTGGGGAGGCTGGAATTTGAGTTGCTCAGGAGCAAGAGTTGAGGGAAACAATCCATATCTTTATCCTGTTAAGGAATTTAGTTTTTGTCTTAAAATTCCAAGAAATTGATGGAATTGGTGCTGGGGCCAGATGCCATGAAATTTACATTCAAAGTGGGAGTGGGGAATAGGATTCCTACTGGAAAAACTTGGAGGCAAAAGGACCTTTCTTAGGAACCTGGGCACTTTTCCTTTTTCCCACCTTTACACCAGGCCGCAGGGGACAACGCTGGACAATACAGACCTGCCTGACATGCCAGCGCAGCCAGAGGTTCCTCAATGACCCCAAGCATCTGCTCTGGGGAGACCGGCCTGAGGCTCAGCTGGGGAACCAGGCAGGTGAGAGGGGTAGACAAAAATAGGGGCTATGGGGCTAGGGATATAGCTTAGTTGGTAGAGTACTTGCCTCGAAAGCACAAGGCCCTGGATTCAATCCCCAGCACCACCAAAAAAAAAGAAAAATGGAGGCTATAGAAGACACATAGGTGGTACTTGTTGATGTAAGGGGTGCCAGTCTTAGAAAACTAATTCTGCTTCTCTAATTCTGCTGATCTCCCCAGATTCTAGACCACCACAGCCCTTGCCAAACACAGCTCATCCCATTCCAACCCACCTTCCTAAAGAGCAAGCGCAACCTCAGGTTCCAATAACCAGCGACGGATTCATCCCATCTTCCAGATAAATAAAGTTTAATTCTTTTTCACTTTGAATGATTCTGTTCTGTGGGTATTTTAATTCCCAGTTCCATTTTCCTCTATTTCTGTCTGTATTTCTTGATCACCATCTGACCTCTCCTTTATCCTTCCAATGTTTGTACTCCCAGCATACTGTAGGGAGATCCCAAATTCTATAGACCACTTAGTCCCATTAAGCAGTTCTCCTTTCCAGAGCCTTGACTCCAGTGCCCCATCACTCCTTGCTCAGGGCAATACTGTGTTTGGGACTTGTGTTTCACAGTTTCCTGCAAGAATCTGAATTCCTTGGAGCATTCCATATTAAGATAGCCCTGACTGTTGACTAAAGAGGTAGACAGAATATCTATGTTGCTGCTGCTGTTTTTATTTAAGCAAGGGTGAAAAGATAGCAATGAGGATTCATGTCTTTCTTGCCTACTCAGGGTTGGTCTTTTCCTTATCTCTGAGTAATCTACAAAATTCTGATCAGGGAAATGGTACAAACTTGAAATAATAAGGCCAAGGGTACTAACAGAAGGATACTGGCAGATAGTACACAAGTATACCCATAGGTAAACTCTCAAATTTTTCTTGAGAATTGGTAAAAAACTAAAATGCTTTCTAAGAGAACCCTAGAGAGCCTACTCAAGACAGAATTCCCAGACTAACCTCTTCAATAGCTTCCAGGTAGTCATGTTACCCCCAAAATACACAAATTTACTATTCCTAGAATGCAGTTTTGTTTCTTCCCTTTCTCTTATAAACCCTTTGTTGCACCTCTCTATTGTTGCATGAAAAATCACTTCAGGGGCTGGAGTTGTGGCTCAGCGGTAGAGTGCTCGCCTAGCATGTGCGAGGCGCTGGATTCAATCTTCACCACATAAAAATAAATAAAATAAAGGTATTGTGTCCAATTACAACTAAAAAATATTTTTTTAAAAAAATCACTTCATAATATCATGGCCTAATACAGCAATGAATCTTCATTAGGAATTCTGAAAGATCTTAACAGTAATTCTGTTCCATATGGATGGAATCAGCTAGAGTCATGGCTGCATTTAGCTAGTGGCTGGTGGGTAACCTGGAAGACCCAATAATCTAATATCCCTTTGGCCAAAGCAAGCCATGTGGCCAATTCAACATGGAAGGGGCTGTGTCAGAATATGAATACTGGGAGGTTCATTCATTCCCTGGGGACCACAGATATAATCTACCACTTGCTTGTTTTGCCTTTGCCCCTGACTTTGTTTCTCCACTGACTCCTTCATGTGTCTGAGAATTATTTACATACAATATTCTAAACAATATACAAGTAATGAAATGTTTCTGAGTTATTATTTGACAGTTCATTTCTGGAATTGTGACTACTTGGATCAGTTATGACAGCCAACAAAAACATGTAGCCTGAAAGTACATGACATGCATATCTGGACCCTTGGCATCTTTGTCTCACCTTCCCTGGCTCCCCAAGTGAGTCTCATTTCAGTGCTGCTGAGCTCAAGATTGTTTTGAGTGTTTTCTGATGTCAGATGATGAAACATGTCCAGAGTAGGTAAGCAGGGAGAACTTTGAGAGGCTTTTCATTTTGTTTGTTTCATTTTGAGGATTGAATCCAATGGGGCTCTACCACTGAGCTACATCTTATTTTTTTAATTTTGAATCAGGGCCTCACTAAATTACAGAGGCTGGCCTCAAATTTGTAATCCTTCTTCCTAAGCCTCCCAAGTAGCTAGGGATACAGGTATACACCATCATGCCTGGCCTGAAAGCCCTTCTTGGGGCTAAAAGTGGGGAGTAAGAATGTAGCTCAGCGGTAAAGCACTCCTGGGTTCAATACCCAATACCACTAAAAAAAAAAAAGTTCAGTGAACTCTGTCTGAACCAGACTTTGGTGATATAGAAGTTCCTTCACTTTGACATATGGACGGCACTCTGAAAACTGTCCCCACTGTTTTTTTCCTTTTATTTTCATTTTTGTTTTTGTTTAGGCACTGGGGATTAAACCTAGGGACACTCTATCACTGAGTTACATCCTCAGCCCTTTTTATTTTTTGTTTTGAGACAGGGTCTCACTAAGTTGCCCAGACCGGCCTAGAACTTGTGATCCTTCTGCTTCATCCTCCCTAGTGATGGATTATAGGCATGCACCTCAGTGCCTGGCTCACGTCTGTTTTTTTTTGTTTTTGTTTTTGTTTTATCAAATAAATATTTTTTTTTAAAGAGAGAGAGAGACAGAGAGAGAGAATTTTTTAATATTTATTTTTTAGTTATCGGCGGACACAACATCTTTGTTTGTATGTGGTGCTGAGGATCGAACCCGGACCGCACGCATGCCAGGCCAGCGCGCTACCGCTTGAGCCACATCCCCAGCCCCTCAAATAAATATTCTTATACCCCTATTGAATCCAAAAATTCTAGAACTTTTTGGCACATTTATGTATTAATGGCTAGGGAAAGAGAGGTACTTTATAATCTTACTTGATGACTTAATGGACTTTGCAAAAGAAACTAAATTTCAATTGAATGCATAAGCCATAATGACAGATTTGGAATGAGAGGCAATCAAGGATTCTAAAAGCAAATTTTAAAGTAGTATAGATAAAGTTTGGTTTTTTTCAATCAACCCAACCCATTTGTTGGAAAATCGGAATATGTAGATTGGTGATGCGATATGGGCAATGACAAAAATTCAATTTAAATGTGTAGCTAATAAAAAAATTTAATTTAAAAATGTATCACAGGGGCTGGGGATATAGCTCAGTCAGTAGAGTACTTTTCTTGCATGCACAGGCCCTGGCTTCAATCCCCAGCACCACCAAAAACAGAAAAAGTATAATGGGCTAGAGATATAGCTCAGTTGGTAGAACGCTCGCCTCACATGCACAAGGCCCTGGATTCAATTCCCAGCCACACACACACACACAAATGGATCATTTGTCTGCTGGTGTTCCTTCCAGCTGATGAAATTCCAGAAGATTCTAATGAACTAAAATTGTATTTCCCCTAAGAAGTCTGTGAACTTAATGACTGGTTTGAAAATGATTATGTACAAGGAAGAATAAGAAGACATTTGATACAGTGGTTCTGCTGTTTGATCACCATGATTGTTTCCTCCAAATTAATGATCTGTATGTGAGTGAATGGGGTATGAATTATCATGTACCCAAAACAATGTAGAAGCATGGCACAGCAGATGGGAACATTTAATAAAGAGCACTCATGTTGATGTAATTGAATCATGAAAGAATTCCAAAAAGAGTAATGCCATGTAGGAAATGAATGTGAGCCTTGTCTAAGGTGAGTCATGCCCTACAAGTAAAAAGTGGGGTGATGGGGAAGCAGAGCTGGGAATGTAACTCGGTAGTAGAGTGTGTGTGTTACCTAGCCTACACAAGGCCCTGGGAATTTAACCCAGAACTGCAAAACAAATTTGAAAAGAAAAAGCAGCTATTTATCACTATATAAGACTTTAAAATATAGTTAATAAGTTAATGATCATGAAAGTTAGCTAACTTTTACAGATTACTTGTATGCAGTTGCTCATAATTTCTCCCTATAATATACTTTTTTCATATGCTGAATTTTCTTTTAATTTTAGTTTTAGAGTCTTTTATTTGTGTGTTTGTTTTGGTGTTTTCCAACTATTTTCCTTTTAGCTTAGTTTGGGGAATTTGTTAGGTGTTTTCTCTTTTTTTTAATTGTCAGCATTATATTATAATTTGTAATATTATATATTTCATCATAACATGATTTCAAATACTGGAGGTATAAATTGTAGTAACATTTTTAGGGGAAAAAAAGACTTTAGAGAATTCTAATTTGCCTTATGAAGTCTTTGCAAATTTGATGCCAGGAAAATGCAGTATCAATATGTTGGCTTTTCAATGTTTTGTGTGTACTACAAACTTTGAAACTTCCTCAGTACCTCAGTAAATGAAGAGTTGTCTTTTTTTTTTTTTTTTTTACAACTGCATTTGTGAAAGATAAAATTTCTCAAGATCTCAGTTCTGTGTGATTGCATGTGTTATGGTGTTGACTCAGCAGGTTTTGATTTATTTCCTCAGAAGACTTAGGTCGTCCATCACCCATTGTATTTCAGATGACCACAGCTATAAAGCTGGTTTCACGTGCTTACCAATGATAATGATACATATTTATATCTCACTTTTTGATCTATTTGTTTATGAGTACAGTTTTGGGCTAATAAATGTTACATCCATATAACTATTTTTTCTCTGAGTATTGATGTATGATATTGCTTATTTTAATATGAAAGGTAGTCTTAAAGGAATCTATTGTTTTTGTTTCTCAAATGTTCTTTCAAAGTATAAAAAAAGTCAAATTTTTATTATTTTTTCAGAATTATATTTTTGAGATTTTGATCTTTCTGGATTTTAGACAAGAATTTTTATCCTTCAGGATTTCAACATTGGGATTAGGGTGTTCAGAACCCAATAAGCATATGGTAACTATAATTTCCCTGTATGGTATTCATGCCTCAAATAGTGCTGGGTGTTCCCAATTCATGGACTTTTTTTTTTCTTAATAACTTCAGATTTGATTCCTTGTGCTGTAGGGAAGAAAGGACTGTTACCCACCCATTAACTTAGAGTGGGAATAGGGACTAATAATCAAGCTGTTTATTAAATCTTCCAAACAATCCTTATTATGGTGACTTTTTTTCTTCTGAAAGTACCTGACACTGTCCATTCTGAGCCTTTTGGAGACTTGTGGTGTAAATCAGAAGGAAATTTTTCTGTTTCAAAGGAACCAGGGCAATAATTCATCATATTAGCAACCTAACATGGGAAAGACATATAATAATCTCAATAAAGGTGGAAAAAAATATTTGATAAAATCTAACATCCATTCTTGACAAAAATCTCTTAGCAGATGAGGAATAAATGACAACTTTCTCAACCTCAGAAAGGCCTATATGACAAATGGCCAACAAATATATATGAATATATTGTTAGGACTTATGGAAAATGCAAACCAAAACTACACTGAGATTTCATTTCACTCTAATTGGAATGGCAGTCATCAAGAATAAAATTATAGGCTGGGGTGGTGGCTCAGTGGTAGAACGCTCGCCTAGTGTGTGTAAGGCACTGGATTCAAACATCAGCCAGCCCCACATGAAAATAAATAAAATAAAGGTATGTGGTATTGTGTCTATCTACAACTAGAAATAAAAATTTTTAAAAAAGAATATGAACAATAACTGCTGGAGAGAATATAGAGAAAAAGGAACACTTTTATACTGTTGGTAGGGTTGTAAATTAGTACAACCACTATAGAAATCAGTATGGAAGTTCCTCCAAAGACAAGGAATGGAACTATCATATAACCCAGCTGTACCACTCCTCAGTATTTATCCTAAAGAATTAAAATAATCTTACTACAGTGATACACGCATACCCATGTTTAATAGCAGAGTTCACAATAGCCCAACTATGGAACCAGCCTGAGTATCTGTCAATGGATGAATGGATAAAGAAAATGTGGTATGTATACACAATGGATTTTTGTTCAGCCATAAAGAAGACTGAAATTGTGGGAGGCCAACCTTATGGGTGACTGAGTTACACTCCCCAGCTGGGTGCTGAGGAGCTCAGTCACAGAAATGGGTGTGTCTTGCTACAGCCCCATGGGTGAAGCTATGCTCACCTGTTCCTTTGTAATATAACCCCTTGCCCTGTTTAGGATAGAATCTTCCATGGAAGTGCCTTGTGTGTGTCCCCTCCTCTTACTGTGCCCTTGGGTGTGGCCTACCCAGGTGTCAGTCAACCTGCTGACAGTGGACATCATGAAGATAGACTCAGCCCCCTGAAACCTGACCCCTTGCCTCATTTGAATAGCTTCTCCTCAATAAAAGGGGTCAGCGCGCACGCGTGCGTGCGTGCATGCGCGCTCTCTCTCTCTCTCTTTCTGCGGACCCTTAAGGTCAGAGGAGCCGTCACAGCAACCCAAATGAAAAATGTATTTGTGTCTCTTGTGTGGTTATTTTGTGCAGCCCAGTTAGCCCAGTTTAACTAGAGTGACCCCTGAGCCTTTTAGTCGCGAGAACAGAAACCTGGCATGAAATTATGTCATTTGCATGGAAATAGATGGAACTTGAGAACAATGTTAAACAAAATAAAGCAAACTCCAACCATTAACATAGGTTTTTCTCTCATATGTAGAAGTTGGAGAGGAAAAAGGAAAACAAAGGTGAGACAGGAGAATTTCATGAAAATGGAAGGGAGATCAATAGAATAGAGGAAAGGGACCAGGGAAAGGGAGCAGAGGGAAAGGGGAAATACTGTTATGCTCGAATTCAGGACCCCCAAAGACCACCAGAGACCCAAGATCGATGTAAGCAGCAAAGAGGTGTTTATTGCGAGCTAGCTCGGTCCTCCGCACGCACACACAGCAACTGGTGATGCTGAGAGGCCCCGAGCCCAGGGTTTGCAGCAGTTTTATACATTCTTTGGAGAGGGCAGGGACTTCACATACATCATAGCATCCCTTAGCAAATCATCACACACCGCGGGAAAATCAAATAACAACTCTAAAACATGATTAGCACATTCACTGGCGGGAACAAGTTGGGTAGGGGTAATTGGTCAGTACAAAAGGGGTATTCGTTTGAACTGATTGGTTTGAGCCAAGAGGGGTGTACGTGCTGAACTACATGGTTTCCCAACTTGTTATCAACCACCATAAACCACTGGCATCCCAGGTATTTCCCTGTCTCATGCTGATTGGTGGCTGCTAGGGGGCTGCTATGGATCCCCACCTAGCCTGACTGAGTCAGGGACACCTGGTGCAGCAGATCTCTCCTGTTATTTGTAGATAAACAACTCAACAGGGTGGGAATGTGCTTAGGAGTGCTCCAAGGACAAAGGTCATGTCCCTTCCTTGGACAGGCTTTGCTCTGAGATAGAGGCTGGTTTTTCAATATGAGGAATGATATTGAACTAATTATGTTGTTAATATCACATGCATGTATGAATAAGTGACAACAAATCCCACCATTATATATAATTATAATGCACTAAAAACTGTGGGGAGGGCTGGGGATGTAACTCATTTGGTAGAGTGCTTGCCACACATGCACAAGGCCCTGGGTTCAATCCCCAGCATGGGGGTGGGGGTGGGGGGAAGGTGGGCACCCAGAACTGTTGGGGGAGGGGAGAAAGGCACATTTAAACATCACATTTAATGCTCTGGGGTTGTAGCTCAGTGATAGAATGCTTGCCTTGCATGCAGAAGGTACTGGGTTCTATCCTCAGCACTACAGAAAAATAAAATAAAGGTACTGTGTCCATCTACAACTAAAATATATGTTTTTTAAAAAATCACATTTAATGTTGAAAAGCTGAATACTTTCCTCCTGCGGGGTTTCAGCCGCTGCGGATCCCTCAGCTCCCACTCCATAAGTTATTTCAAAACCTCCGCGTCCTGGTGGTCCCGCCAGGATACCCAGTATAATAGGAGCGGGAGAATTGGGTCAGAAACACACCACGCTTCAAGAGCCACTCAGAAGTACCAAGGGAACCTGCGGACTCAGCGCGGCTCCCACAACCAGAAAGCTCGGCCAATGAGGGGGATAGGCACATCTACCCATGCCCCCACGGACTGGTAGGACTCTCTAGGGAGGCAGTCACCCACAAGACACCTCACACCTGGGATGAGCCTGCAGGATTTTTATTTTATTCGGTGGGATTTTTTCCAATCCGAGTTGTAACTGACATCGCCTTTGGCCAATCACAGGCTGTCTTGGGCAGGAGGGTAAATAGGGTTGACCTGGGACTACCTGGTTCTCACCCTCTTCAGGTGATTTCAGGCGGAGAATTGGGACCTGAATGGCGCCTTCAACTTCGAGAGCTAGGACCTGTGCTACAGACAGATCCTAGCTCAAGCGCAGTAGCAGGAAGCCGGTGAATGATGTGATGGAACACCAGAAGGCCTATCTGGAAGGGGAGTTGGCCTTGACCTCAGCATGGCCTTGAAAACCAGGCTGTGCAGGGAAGACTATTTCTCCTTCCCCATTCTCTGGCTCCACCTCACAACCTTTTAGGAGCCTGACTCTGGGTCAGAATCAGAAGCTGCCTTTCCTCCTCTCAGACCTGGAGCGTCTCACATCTGCCTAGAACCAGAGCTGGAGTAGATTATCCCAGATCCCTGCATCCAAGCCGGTGTCTAGGTTTTGTGCTCCATCCCTGCTACCAAATTCTCCTATCCAGTCCCAGGGTGACCATATGATTCCTGCACAAATGGTCCACAGGAAGGAAACCAAACTCCCTAAATTTTCTCTAACCATTTTTAGACCCCCTAAATATGCATGATCCACCACCTCTCTGATCTCCACCTTGCAGAGATTACCCTGACCTGTCAGTAGCTTGGGGAGAACCAGTCATAGGACATGGAGCTTGTGGAGATCAGGCCTGCAGGAGATGGAACCTTCCAGTAATGGGCGGTTGTGGTGGTACAGACATACATGTGCCATGTGCAGCACATATATCTGAGCCCCTCACCCTAATGGGGTAAAGAAAGGATGAGGGCACAGAGCCTATTGTCAGGGAAAGAAAGAGGCATTCTGGAGACCATCAGCAGGGTCAGAGTTTGGAGGGGGGTCAAGCCCCCTCATTGACCTTCCCAGAGCTGTCTCCTTAGCTCACCATCCCCAAAATAGCAATCATCATTGATGTGATTCTCCTTGAACATTTGGTCCCTGCAGTTGTGCTCTGAAACATAAACTCCATGAATCCAGAAGTATCTTCCTCAGAAACACACCTCCCATATCTGCGTAAGAATAGATATTGGTCCTGCCCATTCCCACCTAACCCCACTGCTCATACCCCAAGCTTATACAAACATTCCTGGTCCATGGGAGAAGGAGCTGGGAAGTCTACCTTCTGCCATTGCTCTGCACTGCATTGACTTTTGTGACTTTAAAGTTGCAATTTATTTCCTGAAATAATAAATAAATGTATACTTAAAAGTAGTATTTTTCCTAAATCTTTGTAGTTGATGTTACTGACTTACAGGATGGAGAAAATTTCCTTAATATTTGAAAGGTGAGCTCAGCTGGAAACCTGGGTAGAGGTAGAGGGGCAGTGCTTGGCAGCCAGTGCTCAAAAATATTGATTTGGGCTTGGCCATTACCCAGCCATGTCATCTCTACAACTTCATTGTGCTTACCCCTGCAGAAGGGCCTTGTCCCATGAGGATACATGATCAGAGGCTGATTTGGGGTTGATCCTGTCTCTAGAACCTCAGCACTGAGGGTGGGACCAGGTATAGCCAGTCCTGACTCAGGCCTAGATTAATTTTCTAAGGTAGTTCTTTCCATCTTTTTCCATACATTTTATAAATAACCATATTTTTGCAATCAGCATAAAGATTAGATTTATTGTTTCTTGGAAATAATATTGCATTGCATGGATGCTTCTTGGTTTATTTCACCTGATCCCAACTGACATTCACTTGGGCTGTTGGCAACATTTTGCTATGACAAGCAGAACTAGGATGGCTAACCTTGCTCTAGACCCAACTCCATTACTTATTAACTTTGTGACACTGGACTATTTCATCTCTTTGACAATGTTTTTAGAATCTATCTGTAAACTATGTGTAAGTCTAATTCAGGGCTTCAGATTGCCATAGATTATGCTCATAAAACATTTTATTTACCATTTTCTTATTTATCATCACCTAATGTTACCACTGTTTACCAGTGATGAGTCCTTGCTTCCCCAATGTTGAAGTATAACACCAGAGAAGCATGCCGAGGCAAGGTCAGAGTGGAAAGTAGAAGTTTATTTTTTTTATTTTTTATTTTTTTTTTTAATTTTTTTTTTTAAAGAGAGAGAGGAGAGGGAGGGGGAGAGAGAGAGAGAGAATTTTTTAATGTTTATTGTTTAGTTTTCGGCAGACACAACATCTTTGTTTGTATGTGGTGCTGAGGATCGAACCCGGGCCGCACGCATGCCAGGCGAGCGCGCTACCGCTTGAGCCACATCCCCAGCCCCAAAGTAGAAGTTTATTAAAGGACAGCAGAAAAGACTTCTCCCAGAGAAGAAGGGGACCCAAGAAGTGGAATCCGTGAAAGGGGGTTGTCTCCCCTTTTTATAGCTAAGGTCTTCTTTAGCTTTCCCACATTCCTGTCACATTCCTGTCCTTGGTTCTGTCAAGGGTGGGGCACAGGTGGGCCAAAGGAGTAATCTGGGCAGGAAGGACTTTTGGGTCAGCATCTTCAAGTTTGCTGGGAGCTGTTTCATTAACACTTCTTTGGGATGGGCTCTGGGCCTTGGGGACATTAACATGAGTTGTCCTGCTTTTCATTCTCAACATGGCCTCCATTTTGGATCTCACTCGATATTAGACCCGATTTACCTAACTACACTGACTACCTATTTTTAAATCTGGCTTCACTAGTTTGTTTCTACAATATATTACCATGTATATCTGTGTCAATCATCTTTCCATCACTATAACAAATACTCACGATTATTAACCTATAAAAAGAGAATGTAAAGAGAGAGAGAAGGTTTATTTTGACTCTGTTTTGTAGATTCTAGTCCATGATCATTGGGCCCCATTGCCTTTGGTCCTGTGGTGAGGCAGTACATAATGAATGGTAGGAACACATGACATAGCAAAACTACTCACTTTCCTCATGACCAGGGAGCAAAGAGAGATGCAGAGGAGGGGACATGTTCCCCAGTGAGCTAAATATTTTCCACTAGGCCCCATGCCCTAAAAGTTTACCACCTACCAATAACCCTGCCTGAGGGACCTTTAATATATGAGCCTTGCAGGGGATACTTATCCAACTGTAATACTCTGGGATTTTTGTTTGTTATATATTTATTTGGGGCTTTTGTTTTGTTATGCTCCAATTCAGGACACCCAAAAGACCACCAGAGACCAAGATCAATGCAAACAGCAAAGAGGTGTTTATTTCGAGCTTGCTTGGTCCTCCATGTGCACACAGCAACTGGTGACTCTGAGAGCCCCTGAGCCCAAGGTTTGCAGCACTTTTATACATTCTTTGGAGAAGGCAGGGACTTCACATACATCATAGCATCTCTTAGCAAATCATCACACACCTCAGGAAAATCAAATAACAACTCTAAAACATGATTAGCACATTCACTGGCGGGAACAAGTTGGGTAGGGGTGATTGGTTACTACAAGAGGGGGATTCCTTTGAACTGATTGGTTTAAGCCATGAGGGCAGTACTGCTGAACTACATGGTTTCCCAACATGTTATCAACCACCATAAACTACTGGGAGGGTCATCTGGCATCCCAGGTATTTCCCTGTCTCATGCTGATTGGTGGCTGCTAGGGGGCTGCTATGGATCCCCACCTAGCCTGACTGAGTCAGGGACACCTGGCGCAGCAGATCTCTCCTGTTATTTGTAGATAAACAACTTAGCAGGGTGGGAATTTGCCTAGGAGTGCTCTGTGGGTCTTTCCAAGGACAAAGGTCATGTCCCTTCCTTGGACAGGCTGTTAGACCAGGACGCAAGAAAAGACCACTGACTCCAATTAAAATCAAATTAAAGCAAGCTTATTATTTCGACCGGCCGGGCTGCTTCTCCCTCCCAAAACGGCGGGAACAAGACAGCACCCCACCTTTCCTACAGCCCAGCTTTATAGCCCAGAAAGTTACACAAAGGGGGGGTTACAGATAACAGAACTCTGACAAGCATCACACTAATGGTAGTTTACATTTTTT
>NW_025999984.1:289747-297566 GCF_001458135.2 Marmota marmota marmota
CCAGAGCCCTGAGCAGGGGCTGAGCACTGCTTAAGTACACTTTTTGGGGAGGGCGGAGGGCTTTGTATACATCAGAACAAATCATCATGAGGCGCGGGAAAATTGAACAACAACTCCTAAACATGATTAGTTCATTCATTGGCGGGAACAGGTCAGGCTGGAGTGATAGGTCATTCCTAAGGAGGGGGTTACATTTAAACTGATTGGTCCAGGCCCTGCAATGCCTACATGCGACCACACAGAGCCCTTATTAAACAACCAAATAGTCAGGGGAAATATTTACTGGGCAGTTCCAAGTGTTGTCTTAACAGCTACAGAAATTTCAGGTTTTGCAGGTAATATAGAAACCTAACAATACCTCCTTTACATTTTAACTCAGACCTTGCAGCTTAGAAACTTTTACAACACCCGGTCTTTTACCCTTTAACTTTTACGCTTTAACTTCAATTTCTTTTACCCTTACACAGAATTTGCAGTAATTTATAGTAAAGCAGAAATTATCTTTTCATGGCTTTGTGGCAAGATGGCTCCCAATTTTAATAAAAGATCAGGTTGGGTCTATCAAGGCTTTCTTTGCTCTGAGGTAGAGGCTGGTTTTTCAGTGACACTGAGAGGTCCCGAGCCCAAGGTTTGCAGCAGTTTTATATACTCTTTGGGGAAGGCAGGGACTTCACATACATCATATCATCTTTTAGCAAATCATCACACACTGTGGGAAAATCATAAAACAACTCTAAAACATGATTAGCACCTTCACTGGCAGGAACAAGTTGGGTAGGGGTGATTGGTTAGTACAAGAGGGAGGTTCCTTTGAACTGATTGGTTTAAGCCACAAGGGGAGTACTGCTGAACTACATGGTTTCCCAACATGTTATCAACCACCATAAACTACTGGGAGGGTCATCTGGCATCCCAGGTATTTTCCCTGTCTCATGCTGATTGGTGGCTGCTAGGGGGTTGCTAAGGGTCCCCACCTAGCCTGACTGAGTCAGGGACACCTGGCACCACAGATCTCTCTGGTTATTTGTAGATAAACAAGGGTATGTGCCTAGGAGTGCTCTGTGGGTCTTTCCAAGGACAAGGGTCACGCCCCCTTCCTTGGACAGGCTTTGCTCTGAGGTAGAGACTGGTTTTTCAGTTTGTTTTGGTTTGGGACTTTTTTTTTTCTTTTTGGTACTGGGAAATGAACCCAGGGGTGCTTTACCACTGAGCTGCATTCCCAGCCCTTTTTATTTTTCATTTTGAGATAGGTCTCACACAATTGCTGAGGGTCTCACTAAGTTGCTGAGACTGGCCTCAAACTTGTGATTCTTCTGTCTCAGCCTCCTAAGTCACTAGGATTATAAGTATGCACCACATCACACAGCCCCAACCATAAAACTCTATAATAGAATCCCCTCATGGGGGCCAGGACCTGTCCTAGAGAGCACCAGGAGTATGCTGGCTGCAGGCTCAGTCCCTCCCTTTCTCCGCAGGATGATCGCAGACATACAGCTCGCCATCTTGGCCAACATACTGGGTGTGTCGCTCTTCTTGTTTGTGGTTCTCTATCACTATGTAGCTGTCAATAATCCCAAAAAGAAGCAATGAAAGTGGCACTTTTGAAGGCAGAATTAGACAGGCAGTCAGTATAAGTAGGTAAATCGAGTCAGATCAGATCAAGGAGGCCAATTTTGAGTGAGTCCGGGAATTTGATGACTGTCCCCTAAGGGATTGAAATGTTAATTCCTTCAGAGCCCTTCCTCCACCCTTATGGAACCTGCCCCAGCTCCATCCTTCCTGTTTCCCAACTTTTGGCCATCCCACTGAGCATTCCTAGGAAAAGAGAGAGAAAAGGAGAGGAAAGCTGGAGAACAAAAGAAGCCTAGGACATATAAAAAGGGCAGAACACCTTGCTTCTTGGATTACCAGGATATCAGCTATGGCCCCCTTCTCCCTCCCAGGAGAAGTCTATGTTACCCCTTTTTTAATAACTGCTTTATATGCTTGCCTTGGCATGCTTCTCTAATGTTCAAACTTCAACATGTGAGGGAGCAGAACTGGCAGTATCACTTTCTCCACCCCAGGGTTCCAGGACATAGTTTGAGGCAAAAATGGCTCACTTCATCCCTTCTACCCACCGCAACATGCAAAGCAACTACACCTGGATTTTTCCAAACAACCTCTCTTTCCTTAAAGTCTTCCTTAACCCTGTGGAACAAGAAGTACCAGTGAACAGGACCCAGTAAAGGGGATGCTTTTCTACTACCCCCCCAAACAAATGTTACCACTGGTTACCGGTGACAATGAGTTCCCTTCCCCAGATGTGAAGATTGAACACCCAGGAAAGGCTGAAGTTTTATTTACTTAATATGTAGTAACATAGAGTTCACAGAGAAGGGGGGCCAGAGCTGGGTGCTCATGGGAGGGGGTGAATCTTGTCCTTTTTATAATTTCCAGGTTTCCTACTTCTAAAGGCCCCTCCCTTTATCCTGCCCATGCCATTCAGGGGGGGGCAGGAAGTGGGAGAGGGGCAATTCAGGGGAAGCCACCCAGGGAACACCCATTAATAATTCCCTGCTGGAAGGAACAATCTCCCCAGAGGCAGGTGACTTTTTGGTTATTGGTTAGGGGTGGGGGAACTGTCTGGAAGGTATTAACATTCCAATACCCCAGAAGTGGGTGACTTTGGCCTTGAGTGAGGGGGGATGTGTCCTGAAGGTATCGACATTCCATTTCTCTTTGAACAAGCTTCAGTCTTCCAGACCTGACATGATTCATCTATCTACCCCAATTGCCTGACCTTTGTTCTTGTTTTACAAAGATATAGATATATTTTTTTTTAATATTTTTTTTTTAGTTTTCAATGGGCCTTTATTTATTGATATGTGGTGCTGAGAGTCGAACCCAGTGCCTCACACTTGCTAGGCAAGCACTCTGCCACTGAACCACAACCCCAGCCTATAGATATATTTTTTTAAAAAAATCATCTCATCTGCGCTGGGAATGTGGCTCAAGCGGTAGCGCGCTCGCCTGGCATGCGAGCGGTCCTAGTTCGATCCTCAGCACCACATACAAACAAAGATGTTGTGTCCGCCAAAAACTAAAAAATAAATATTAAAAATTCTCTCTGTCTCTCTCTCTCAAAAAAGAAAAAATCACCTCATGGAAGTATTAGAGTGGGCCTCTAAACTATGTGACCACGAGAACAAAGTGGGTTGTAGGTTTTTGTGTGTGGAAATTCCCTTAGGAAAGCCAAACTTCCTTCAGTTTAAAGGGTTAAATATTAAAGATCCTCCCTGTCCACGTGCCTGCGATGACCTTTGCACATTTGGATGGTACAACTAAATGATGCTGACTTCTCCCTGGGTTGGGCTTATTCCAGAGAACTTTGAGTCATTCACTTATCTCAAGGCTGACACTCCATCCCTCAGGGATCTGGCTAGTCCTTGGAAGAATGACGTGTCCTTAAGAGAATATGTAGGTCCTGCAGGTTATAGAAGGAAGCTTTCTTTGTTTTAACTTGTATTTAAGGAACCCCACTGGGTATAAGACTTTGGAGTGTCACCCTTGAAGAAGGTGTTCTGTCCTCCTGGGACTTCCCAGTTAGGACCCTGAAAAGCTTCCCTGGGTTTCCCCAGCTATATGACTTCAGCTGTTTCCCCTGATCCAGTGATGTATTTTTCTGGTCTTTACATCTCAACTATCATTTTTGTTATTGCTTTTGTTTTCATATTACTACTAAATAAATGCTGTCTCTTACCAAAAAAATGTCTCTTGTCTACCGGATCTGACCTGTACAGCAGCTGCACAAATATATAACACTAACATTACCTGCACTTCTCTATACTCCCCAGGAATACACCAGGGTTCTACATTTGCCCTTGTGCTCACCAGTGTTATGCTCGAATTCGGGACCCCCAAAAGACCACCAGAGACCAAGATGGATGTAAGCAGCAAAGAGGTGTTTATTGCGAGCTAGCTCGGTCCTCCGCGCGCACACAGCAACTGGTGACTCTGAGAAGCCCCAGCCCAGGGTTTGCAGCAGTTTTATACACTCTTTGGGGAAGGCAGGGACTTCACATACATCATATCATCTTTTAGCAAATCATCACACACTGTGGGAAAATCATAAAACAACTCTAAAACATGATTAGCACCTTCACTGGCAGGAACAAGTTGGGTAGGGGTGATTGGTTAGTACAAGAGGGAGGTTCCTTTGAACTGATTGGTTTAAGCCACAAGGGGAGTACTGCTGAACTACATGGTTTCCCAACATGTTATCAACCACCATAAACTAGTGGGGGGTCATCTGGCATCCCAGGTATTTTCCCTGTCTCATGCTGATTGGTGGTTGTTAGGGGGTTGCTATGGGTCCTCACCTAGCCTGACTGAGTCAGGGACACCTGGTGCAGCAGATCTCTCCTGTTATTTGTAGATAAACAACTCAGCAGGGTGGGAATGTACCTAGGAGTGCTCTGTGGGTCTTTCCAAGGACAAGGGTCACATCCCCTTTCTTGGACAGGCTTTACTCTGAGGTAGAGGCTGGTTTTTCACCAGTTGTTTAATTTTTGACAGGATCTTTCAACTGTCAATTGTTTCCCTTGGCTGTGTTAACTTGTATTTCTCTGATTACCCGTGATGCTATGCAACAATTCAGATAATCTAGCATTCATTTTCTTCCTCTTTCACTTGCTTGTTCAGATGCTTTCCTAGTTTTCCGCTGATTTCATGTATTATTTTTTTTTATTTGTAGGGTGTATAGACTGGATGTTTGTGTTCTCCCAAAATTCATATGCTAAAGCCGTAACCCACCATGTGATGATCTTTAGAGGTGGACCTTTGGAGGTAATTGGAGTTAGGATGTGGTTGGGGGGGGGCATGACGAGATTTGTATTCTTATAAGAAGAGGAAGAGGGAGCAGAGAACTTCCTCCCCACACCCTCTGCCACAGGAGAACAACCAAGAGGGCACCTAGGAAGGGGCCCTCACAAGGACCTGCATCTGCTGACACCTTAATCTTGGACTTCCTACCTTCAGAACTGAAATAAATAAATGACTGTTTTTTAAGCCACCCAGTCTATGGTACTTTTCAAAGCAACCTGAGTTAAGACCCAGGATTGTTTTGTCATTGTTTGTTTGTTTCTCCAACAATGGAAAATAATTCTGTTGGAGTTTCACTTGGTACATTTGTGGTTTTAATCCATTTGATGTTGATTTCTGCAGGTGACCTAGATGATCTGCTAGTTACTAGGCTTGAGTGATTTCCCTTATCTACAAGCCCTTCTTGAGTTCTCTCATCTGCCTTATCCTGGAGCTTCTCAGGAAGCCAAAGCCACAGCCCCAGGAAGTGGTTAGTGGCAATTTCTTTCAGGGTAGGGCCTGGCTTCAAGACAGCGCCTGAAGTGCAGCCCACAAAAGTGTCAGCTCCTCTCACAGCTTTCTTCACTGTCTGGATCTTGGCACATCCAAATTAATAATCTTGGTGATTATTTTGTCCTTGAACTCACCTATGAGTTTACTCTTTTACATTTTTTAAATTATATATATATATATATACACACACATATATATTTTATACATATTATTTATATATACATACATACATACATATATTTAGTTGGAGATGGACATGATACCTTTATTTTATTTATTTTCTTTTTTGTGGTGCTGAGGATGGAACTCAGTGCCTCACATGTGCTAGTGAAGCCATATTTAAAGATAGGTAGTTAGTGTAGTTAGGTAATCAGGTCTAATATTGAATAAAATCAAAAATGAAGGCCATGTTGAGAATGGAGTCCGGGAAAAGCAGAACAACTCTTGGAATGTTAATGTCCCCAAGGCCCAGAGCCCATCCCAAAGAAAAGTTAATGAAACAGCTCCCAGCAAAGATGGAGGTGCTAATCCAAAAGTCCTTCCTGCCCAGATTACTCCTTTGGCCCACCTGTGCCTCACCCTTTGGGCCTTCCCACCTACATTCCATCACTGAAACATAACAGAACAAAGGACAGGAATGCGGGAAAGCTGAACGAAGACCTTAGCTATAAAAAGGGAAAAACATCACCCTTCGCAGATTGCACCTCTTGGGTCCCCTTCTTCCTCCAGGAGAAGTCTTTTCGCTGTCCTTTAGTAAAGCCTCTACTTTCCACTCTGACCTTGCTTCGGCGTGCTTCTCTGGTGTTATGCTTCAACATTGGGGAAGCAAGGACTCCTCACCCGTAAAACAGCGGTAATACTGGGAGAACACTCTACCACTGAGCCACAACTCCAGCCCCTGAGTTTACTCTTTATATTTTTTTCCTATCATTGTTGTATCTTTGGTGCAGAGGAACTTTGTCCAAATGTAAAATTACTGTATAATTTTCAACCAAAGCTTATGATATAGGGTTCTAGTGGGAATGTATGGTGGATCATGCTGAAAACACATCCAGGTCTCAGCCCAGCAGAAATCTTCTATCACAGATGGAAAGAAGTAGTGGGAAGAAAGAAAGAAGAGACCAATATTCAGAGTCCTAGGAGTGTGCTCATAAGGCTTTACTAGGTTAAGGAGTATGAGACCATTCACTGGCTCTGTCCTTGACTTTGCAGTTGCATAAATATCTGCAGCTTAAAATCCTAGTAACTGGGGTTGTTTTTTTTTTGGTTAGCTGTGCCACTGTGGGCAAGTCAGTTCACTGGCCTCATTTTGAATCTGTGATAGTTCATATAGCAAATTAAAAAAAAAAATGTAAATAGATACAATGAGGAGTTAATTTTCTTCCTACTCTCATCCTCTAGCTGCCATTTTCGCTCCAAAAAGCAAGTACTCTGAGTATTTTGTAAAAATATTCTGGTATTATTACAAACATAATATAAACAAATAAATTCATATTGATTAGATGTTTCCTTTCATATAAATGATAGAGTATAATATACAGTTCATGCACTACTTTTTAAAAATTTTTACATAGACACAATACTTTTGTTTATTTTTATGTGGTGCTGAGGATCGAACCCAGTCCCTAACATGTGCAAGGCAAGTGCTCTGCCACTGAGCCACAACCCCAGCTTTCACGTATTACTTTTTATTTAGCAACAGAATTTGAGGCTCTTACCGGTTTAGTACCTAAGTATTGGCATTATTTTCCACTGTTATATAATATTCCATTATGTAAATGTGTCATAATTTATTTAACCTGATCCCTGTGGATAAGTATTTATATATTTTTTTAAAAATTTTCTTAGTTGTAGATGGAAACAATACCTTTATTTTATTTATTTATCTTTATGTGGTGCTGAGGATTGAACCCAGTGCTTCACACGTGTCAGGCGAGTACTCTACCACTGACCCACAACCCAGTCCAAGTATTTATACTTTTTGAACATTTTGTTCTTAAATAATATATACAGTTGATCTATAATTATACCTCCAGCATGGATATATCTTTAAAATATATCTTTCAGCAAAAAAGTCAGATTCAAAAGAATGCACACAGTGTGATTCCTTCTGTGTACTATTCAGAAACAATAAAAAGTTTATATACACATACACACATTGTTTTACTGTTTAGGGTGGTCTAAACTCAGGTGAAAAAAACAAAAATCCAGTAAGAGAATATGACCTTAAAATTCAGGGTAGTGAGCCAGGAGAAGTGGCGCAGGCCTATAATCCTCGTGGCTTGGGAGGCAGAGACAGAAGAACTGTGATTTCAAAATCTGCCTCAGCAATTTAGCAAGGCACTAAGCAACTCAGTGAGACCCTGTCTCTAAATAAAATACAAAATAGGACTGGGGATGTGACTCAGTGGTTGAATGTACTCTGAGTTCAATTTCCAGTACCAAAAAAAAAAAAAAAAAAATC
>NW_025999984.1:297588-371822 GCF_001458135.2 Marmota marmota marmota
CAAAAAAAAAAAAAAAAAAATCAGGGTAGTAGTTAATTGGGAGGGATGAGATTACTAGGGTAGAGACATCTGGGCTGCCAGCAATGTTAATTTTTCAGTTAAAGTAGTTACCTTGTATGTACATTTAACTAAGCTGTGCTCTTTCACATTTATGTTTTAATGTTATTTTCACAATAAAATCTTTTTAAAACAGTGAAAAAAAAATGCCACAGCTAGTATTTTTGTTCAGAATCTATATCTGCATGGTATACTCCTAAGAGTTAAATCGGTGAATTAAATACTTTTGCATTTAAATTTTTATGAAAAATGCCCAATTGCAGAGACCTGGAACTGTGATCCTTCTGCCTCCTTTCTCCCCAGTAACTGAGATTACAGATGTGCCCAATTTCACCTGGTACCCAATAACTTCTCCTAGATGTTATATCAGTTTACTCCCCTACCAGTACCCACAATGGTGCCTGATTACCTCACTTTCACCAACACAATAAGGCATCCTTTGGTCTTTGCCCACTTGATAAATGTTGGTTAACTTTTGTGTTAATCTATGTTTTTGTAGGACCCTAATAACTTTATTTGTAAAAATTATGTATAGAAATAACTCTTTCAAATGTTTAGCCTCTAATAGATGGGAAACCAGTGTCTATGAAAATGTGACTTGTGGGTAACATATCCTAAGTTGTGTCTCATACTTACTCATACCGACGAATAGGTTGACCCGTCCTGTTTTGTCTACCCTTTCTTATCCCCTAAAATGAAAGAGGGTTAATGTTTCTCACCCACATTGCCTTTGCAATGCTTCCAAGGTGCCCATAGCAAGGACAGGAAGTAGGAAGATGGAATGAAAAGTTATCCAGTACATGAGCAAACCAGTGTTTAGGAAAATTAAAGCTCCTGCAAGCAGCTGCCATCTCCAGGATCTGGGTCCCCACTCTCTGGTAAACTCATCTGCACACACCTCTTCCCTGCACTCTCATCCTGTGTTCTCCAGCTTCAGATGGCTAAGAACATTTTCTAACAATTCCTCAGTTTTGAAGTCTGGTGAAGTCTAAAAAGGGGCTGAGACTGGGGAGAAAAAAGGGACCAGAAAGAACCCCTTCTTTGAAGCATTAGGTATTCCACAGCAGGAATGGAGGCTCTGCCCATTAGGAGGGGACTTGACTTGCTCTACACCATCTGCACCCCACCCCAAATCTGCCCTTCTCCAGGCCTGGTCTAAACAAATAGAAACAGAGTTTGAGGTGTAGAGTGAGTGAATCAACATGATGATTACAAAATTACCAGGAATTGTATATACAATGAGTTGCAATTGCAATTATTTTTAGTTTCTTTCATTCACTATCTTCTGCAAGTCCCACTTTTCCCAAATGAATATCTAAAAGGAAAAAATTATGTAATTCATTCTGAATTAAGTACTGATATTTTTCTAACACACATTAAAATAAATAATAAAATTAAGATACAGAAAAACTACATTAAAGATGAATTTATCACGTGAGACATGACATTAAGATGCCTTCCATCCTCTCAGTGAGACTCACCTTCCTCTGTGGGAATTTGACTTTGACTCTGCATGATCTCTCAGCTAATCTCTGCACAGTCCTCTCAATTGCCATAGCACCTCCAACCAGGATGTGTGGCAATATCTGGTCTGTTTGTCACAATTGGGCAGGTGGTGGTATTATGGGGATCTAGTGGGCAGAGCCTAGGGATATTGCTACACATGCTACAATTCACCAGACAACCTTCATTTAAAAAAAAAAAAAAATCATGAGGCCCAAAACACCAAGTGTCTTTTTTTAGCTTTAGGTGGACATAATATCTTTATTTTATTATTATGTGGTGCTGAGGATGAACCCAGTGCCTCATGCTTGCCAGGCGAGTGCGCTACTACTTGAGCTGCATCCCCAGCCCCTCAAGTACCTTTTAGTGCCAATGCTGAGAACCTTGCTATGCATAATTCCTCTGAGCCTGAGGCTCTAGGCTGGCTTCCTCCTGGACACACCTACACCACCTAAACATGGCTGTGACCCTCATCACACTGCAAGGTTATTTGGTATGTTGCTTGTCTCACTAAAACTATGAGCTCCTGGAGAAGGTGCCTCTATCTGATGTCTCTGTTTTGAAATTATGGGTTTCATGCCTCATTCACATTTTTTTCTTAAAACTTGAACATCACCTGGCACATACTTACTTCATAAATGACTGGCAGAAGAATAAATTCGGTTTTGAGATTCTTAGGAAGCAACAGAAGTTAAAAATGATTGATGAGGTGAAAAGAAGGTTATTAAATGTAAAGTGTCAAACTGAGTTTTCCTAAAACTCCAATGTAGATGGTAACTTGATTACATTCATTTTATGCGTACCACAATTAATGCTTAGATAATTTACATCTAAGCATCTAATTTACATCTTGACATGTCCAAGACTTAATGACTGAAGGGAGGACCAATTGAGACTTTTGTTCAATTTATCTGACTTCACCATTCTAGTTCTGTTTTTACTATGCAGATTGCCCCTGACATACTTCTGATCCAAGGCAATGAGAACCCACTGCCTGTAGTCCCAGCTACTCTGGAAGCTGAAGCCAGCCCAGGGGTTCCAGGACAAAGTAAGGAGACCCCCATCTGAGCGGGGAGGGGGAGAGTTCTCAGAACTCTGTGAATTCAAGATGACTAACTGGGCATCCTGAGATATTATTAAATCCTTCCTGTCAGGGGAGCTGAAATCCAAATCCTAAGGGAGATGGATGAATCCCAATGATGAGAAATTCCCACAAGTGGAAAAATATGGAAAGCAAATGAAACTTTCTGGTCTATGGAAGAAGGCAGAGAGTCCCAGCTGATAGAGGGGCTGTAGTAGTACAGAAAACTGATCAACCTGCTAAAATAGAAACACCTGAAAAAAGAATCTTCACAACTACATCTGCTCCCCCTCCCACCTGTCATCCTGTTTTGGAAGACTCCGCCCTTCGCTGAGGTTACCCACCAAATCCTGCAAAGAGCATGGTCCAGGGTCAAAGAGTCTCCCCAAGTTGCGGAGTCATATACCGCGACAGAAGCGCTGACCCTCCGCACCCCTCGTGTAGACACTTCATGCTCTTCCGGGAGAGCTTAAATCCCGGGACTGTGAAATCCGCTGCGCCCTTTCCCCACCACTGGACCTTTCCTTCCACCAACCTTGGCGCCACTCCTTAGTGAAGTGACTGGGGACCAAAAGTGACCCCTCCTGTTAGGTGCAGGACAGGCTGAATTATGTTGTCTGCAGGGCAGGCTGAACAAATGTTAGCTGCAGGATGACCCTCGCACCCCAACCCCTCTCTGTCTGGTCCTTTATCACTTGTTTGCCTCAAGGCTGAACACTCAACTCCACTCAAGGCTGAACACTCGACCCCCACTCCTCTTGTGCAAGGAAACCCACATCTGACCCCTGCCCTGTCTGCCTGAAGGCAGAAGATGACACCCTTAGCAACTACTGTATGATCCAATCATTGTCTGCCAACAAGGCAGCTTGCAGACCCAGAGACCCCATTAGATTTTGGCTATAAAAATTCTCTCTTGCCGGGCCCCCCTGTCTTGCTCTCTTTCTTCTCTTGCTTTCTCTCTTCCTCTCCCTCTCTCCTCTCCTCTCTCTCTTTGCTCTCCCCCACCTCCACCCCCATTTCTTCCCTGTTTCCCCGTTCTTTCTCTCTTTTTTCTCCTCTTTTGCACTGCTGCAATAAAGATCTCCTGGTCCATCCAAGTGTTGTGGTCACTTTCACCTCCCACACATACCCTCTACACTGGGAGTGTCCAAGCTTCCAAGCTCCATTCCAGCAGCATTTTTTATTTTTTCCAATTTAAAATTAATATATTGTTTGTGTATGGAAAATAAGTTGATACATTCAGGATACAGTTGTATCTATGCATAAAATATAAAAGGAAGTGGAGCATCATATGACACCGTGAAAGTGACATTGCTAAATTACAAATCAAACTACATCTCAGATGCTCTACTGGAGAAGAGAAAAAGTCTTGCCAAATGCACTTTCCTTGCAGGATATAAACCTCCTTTAGGGAGAACTAATCAATCCATAAATGTAGAGACAGTGCAATGTTGGTTTTCTGTATAATAGAAAAAATAATAACCAACAGATTTTTTTACTATATTGTCAAGGACAATACTTAAGCAGGATGTTTACTGCGTGACATTTATCAAATATGTAAGAAACTGGCGATGTGGTTGTGGCTCAATGGTAGAGTGCTTGCCTAGCATGGGTGAGGCACTGGGTTCAATTCTCAGCACTACATATAAACAAATAAATAAAAAAAGATCCATCAATAACCTCAAAAAATTTTTAAAAAGTAAGAAACTATAAAATCAGCAAGAGATATCTTCTTGAAATGTGTATTTCTAGAAAGCACAGTCACAAAAACACATGCTATGCAGAATACAAATAAAGCAGAACCTGCCAATGTGGGGTATAAATATAAAAACATTGCTTACCCAAAATATATTCCAATGTCCTAATATGCAACATTGTAGTACAGGCAGAATGTAAATAATTTGCTTCTAATGAATTACTCTAATTTACTCTAATAAATTAGAGTTTAATAAATTACTGATAAGGTTGTATTTGAGAGTAAACAAACCGGTGAGCTGTAGAAGAAATTCTGTTTATCAAAATGTGAAATTTAATATTTGTAATTTTTTTTTCAACCGATGTGGAAGAGTCAGGTGCTGTGGTGCACACCTGGAATCCCAGTGGTTCTGGAGGCTGAGGCAGGAGGATCACAAGTTCAAAGCCAGCCTCAGCAACTTTGAGGTGCTAACCAAGTCAGTGAGACCCTATCTCTAAATAAAATACAAAATAGGGCTGGGGATGTGGCTCAGTGGTTGAGTGCCCCTGAGTTCAATCCCCGGTACAAAAAAAAAAAAATGCAGAAGGGAAGTGCTTGATGAAAATAACCACTTTGGGCTGGGGATACAGCTCAGTTGATCAAGTGCTTACCTCAAATGCACAAAGCCCTAGGTTCAATCCCTAGCACCACCAAAAAAGAAAAGAAAATAACCACCTTGAGTAAAAACTGTTTCTTCTCACCGTAAACAAAACCAAATAAACACTCCACTGGTTGCACCTCACCTTAGAATATATTGTTGGGTTTGTTTTTAGCAGGAAATGTTTCAAAACTCAAAATGCAGCAGACATCTTAAGGAGCTATAATTTTTTTTTTTTTACAAATAATAAATTTTATCTATTCTCAACAAACAAACCAGGGGAAAGCGCGAACGCAGTCCCCCACTACCACAAATTATGCAGTCGAGTTTCCCACATTTGGGGAAATCGCAGGGGTCAGCACATCCGGAGTGCAATGGATAAGCCTCGCCCTGGGAAAACCACCTTCGTGATCATGGTATCTCTCCCCTGCCAGGTAAGTATAAGGAGCTATAATTTAAAAAATTAATTTTTTCAAGAACAAAAAGTGTTCCTAAATATTAATCACTAACTAAATATTAATCACCAACTCCTCTTGCTCTTAGAACTTCTAGTTGCCTCAGAGTTCAAGGGCCCATTTTGGAAAATGTTCATTTGCTACTGTAATTGATCTGTGAGTTGGTAGCTGCTGTGGATTTGCTCCATCTGACAGAGGTTTGCAGAATTTGTTGGAAAAATGATTACTATGATGCCTGCTATGGTCTTGTGCTATTGGTAATTGCATAGCTAGATGTGTCACTCTGTAGAGCCATCAGTGCTTCCCAATCCAGGACAGTCATAAACACTGAGATGAGCCTGGTGGCTCCTGTAACTAAGGAAAATGGACTTCACTGAAGTGTGCTAGGGCAGAAAAAAACATCTAAATTCTGCCACTGTGCCACAAATTCAGGATTCTCTATTCTCAGTGTGCTGTGGCTCTTGCAGAGAAGAAAAGCCTACACATTGTATATTACCTGTGAGTTTTCAATTATCTATTGCAATATATTCTTTATTCCCCCCATCCCAGGTCCTTTATTTGGTGCAGTGAAACTTTAGTGAGGGGTGCCAGGGGTGGAGGGATCCTACCCTGTTGCTGTTAGTTGCTGAGCTTTAGGGAACTGAGGGAACTGCTGTGGGCCATGGGTTGTTTAATGTGCCTCTAGGTTCTGTGTGGGAAGGCAGATCACCTTTACCAGAGGAGTCAAGGCTTAGCAAGGAAGGAGAGGAATCAACATCATGGTCATTGTTCAGTCCCCTAAAGCATTTGTCCACATAGGAAACACTCAACCTGTTATCAAAATTCTGCTTTATTTTTTGAATCATTTCTTGCATTGCTGCTGTTTTCTTGGCATGTTCTAGCATTTGTGTCGTATCTAGATTGTTATGCATGTGACTGTTTCTTGGATTTTTCTGTCTCAGCTGCTGCATTTGAATTCTGCCCTTTCTTCTTGTTTTATTACTTAAGGATCTGGAAGCATTTCTTCAATAAAGGATTTTCCCATCGTTTTAGAATTAAATATAAATGGCTGCTGCATCTGGATTTAGGTTTAGGTGCATATAAGTTAGGTGCTTACAATCCAAGCCTCTTAAACTTTTCCAAGTGCTCCAAAGTCATAGAAACCACAGCATTGATCTTCCTCCAACCCAGTTCATTTGAGAAAGATAATTTAAGGAGCTGGAGGTGTGGCAACATACATTTCCAGATGTTTTTTGCTAAAATGAATGATTCTGGAGTTTTGGGGGTTTGATGATGATGGTTATCAGAATGGATTCCACACTGATTTTGCTCTTTTTCCACCCTGAGAATGACCCTCATTAGGAGCTGTGAAGTACTTACAAATGTATTTTCCTGGACAGTTCAGTTTGTCTCTGACACAGAAAATCAAATCTACCTTGGAATTTCACGGGTTGTTGGATCTTGGGACTTGGCTATGGCAGACGCTTGTGCCCAAGCAAGACAGAGCTGGGGGATAATGAGGAGCAGGGATCCTTGCCTGCTCTTAGCCTTGTGGCCTTGCCCCCAGGCCAGCAGTGAGGGAGCAGGCGATTGCTGAAGTCTGAAGGCACCGCAGCTGCTCACTGGCTCGGCAGCGAGGGACTGACCCCGCCCGCAAAGGGCCAAAGCGCTTCCAAAGGTTGCGGTCCCAACTGGGTGTTGACAGATCAGTCACTCTGAGGAAGGGAGTTCCTTGAGCTCTGTATCCGCGCAGTGCAGCATAGTGGCTGGCAAGTAGAGAATATTAAATGCCTATCAGTTGATGGAAGAAATCCGATTAAGCACTGCGGTCTGAGCTATGCAGCGGAGAAACCAAAGCCACTTCCAGATCTTGCTCTTTGCCGCTGCTGAGATGTTTCTCTCCTCCTTTCTTTCCACTTTCCGGTATCCCTAGGACCTCCTGCTCTAACTCCCACCTGGTGGCCCCTCCCTTTGCAGAGCACCCCTACCCCACCTCCCGACAAACATGGACTCGGGACTCTTCCAGAAGTCTGCATTCTCCGGGCTGAGATGTTTCTTCCCAGGTTCTGGAAGTGTCAGAATCCTTCCTTGCCTCCCTAAGTGATGGAGAAGAAGGTATTTGACTAGGCCCTTCTTCTTCCTGCTGAATATGCGAAGAGTAGGACACTGGTCACTGAGAAATCAGGGGAAATTCGAGAGACAGCGTTCGCGATTTAATTTACTGGAGATTGCCACTTCTCAATAGGAGGACATTCCCTCAAAAAGAGGCGCGGGGCGGGGGTGGGGGGCAGACAGACCAATTCAAGAAAGGATCTAAAGGAAGAAGAGAGGTCAATGGATTCTAGTGCTAGAAAACAGTTGATGAGAACTCAAATATGATGCAATCAGCGTAGGAAAAGTGGTTTTCCTCAAGTTCCTCGACTGTCGCATTTGCCACGATCCCACCGCTCGCCCACAGCCCCTGCATTGGCGCCGCTCTGTGGCCGCTGTCTCCGGGCTGAGTAGAGGTTCCGGTCCTCCGCTCTGACTGAGCTGGCCTTGCTCTCCTCGTTTGCTCGCGCTCATTCCTCGTCCATAAATATTTAACATTTAATCCCTGCAAACCTGGTTTGCGCTACAGTATGCCAACCCAGGAGATCCACGTCTCTTTTCCCCCTGAACCTCTAAATGCTCTTAGCTCGGGTTTAGTACTCAGCTTTGCGGTCCTAGTCTCTGGATTGGTGTTCTTTCCTACTCAGGCTTATGTAGTTGCTCCATCTTTGAAAGCTAATTTCAGATGAGAATTTTCTGATGAGAATTTTCTCCTTCAGAAGCCTGAAGTATGTGTTGGAAAATATCAGATCCTGTGATGTCTGATCTGAGACTTCTGTTTTCTCCAGAGGAACAGGATGGCTCTATTGCCCTCTACAGAGCTTCAACACTTCCCCATCTCCAATCCCTCTAGGCCAAAAGTAAACCTTAAGATACCTTTGGATCTTTGTGGCTAATGTCTGCAACCAAACTTCTTATCCTGTTTCTCCGTTAACCTCAGGGACTGTGTTTGGGATATTATCTATATTTGTTCTGTGATACAGCTCTGATTGCCCCCTCAGATGGCCTCTTTTCCCTTTGAATGCAATTGTTGCTGAGTTTCTTGGCTGAGGGTAACTTGATGACTCTGGGATGCTGGGGTTTGTTGTTTCCCTTTGCAGCCACCTCTGTGTTTACAAAATTCAATTTTGGAATCATATTCATCTCTCTTTGAGCACTTCTAAGAAATTACTTACAGGTTAGGCATGGTGGCTCATGCTTATAATCCCAGTGTCTTGGGAAGCTGAGGCAGAAAGATTGCAAGTTTAAGGCCAGCTGGCAATTTAGCAAGACCCTGTCTCAGTTGAAGGTTGGAGTTGTGGCTCAGCGATAGAGTGCTTGCTTCATATGTGTGAGCACCGTTTGATCCCCAGCAGCACATATAAATAAGCAAATAAAATAAAGGTCCATCAACAACTAAAAACATAAAAATAAAAATAAAATTTTAAAAAGGGGCTGCAGTTGTAGGTCAGCAGTAGAGCATTTGCCTATCACGTGTGAGGCACTAGGTTCAATCCATATAAAAATACATAAATAAAATAAAGGGGGGCTGGGGATGTGGCTCAAGCAGTAGCGCGCTCGCCTGGCATGCATGCGGCCTGGGTTCGATCCTCAGCACCACATACAAACAGGGATGTTGTGTCTGCCAAAAAACTAATAAATAAATAAAATTTAAAAAAAATAAAATAAAATAAAGGTATTGTGTCCATCTACAACTAAATAAAAATTTAAAAGTTGGGGCTGGGGACATAGTTCATTATTAGAGCACCTCTGGATTCAATCCTCAGAAAGAGAGAGGTAAACAAGAAAAGAAATAACTTAGATTAAAAACTACTTATGGGATTGGTTAATTAACATGGTAAAACACTGTCTGTTTTTTCTATATCTCACTGAAGTTTTATCCCTAAACTCTGAAATCACTTCAATCTTCTGGCTTAACTACAAATTGTTATACCAGGTCACTATAAACTGCATTCTGTAAGTCTCTAGGAAATAGCACAACACAGCTTTTTCCAATTCATATGGGTAGTTCTGGCTGGATTAGTGAGCTTCTAGTAGTCTTCATTAATACTGAGATAAATTGCACAAACCAGCTGGTCACAGTGGCTCATGCCTATAATCCCAGCGGCTTGGGAGCCTGAGGCAGGAGGATTGCAAGTTCAAAGCCAGCCTTAGCAAAAGCAAGGTGCTAAGCAACTCATTGAGACTCTGTCTCTAAATAAATAAATAAAATACAAAATAGGGCTGGGGATGTGGCTCAGTGGGCCGGTGACCCTGAGTTCAATCTCCGGTACCAATAAATGAATAAATAGACAAATAAAATGAATTTTAAAAAATTGCACAAACCATGGACTTCCTTTTTTCCACAATCCTTGACATATCAAAGCTACCAAAACATTTGCTAGATTTAAATGAATCTTTTAAATATATCACTGGCTTATATCAGCTTTTGAAACCTTTGCTTTTCAATCAAGGGTCAGTCAGTTCACCTATACTTCATAATATTAACCAATATTGCAGAATTTTATCTTATCGATTGGTAGCCTTCTTCTCTGCAGAAAAAAAAAAGATACAAAACATAGCTCCTAGAATCCCCTTCCCTGTTCAAGTTTTCCAGTGAAAGGTATTTGCATGAGATATAGGGCAGAGAAAAGGGGAAAAGATCTCTATCTACCTGGTGGTTACAGGTAGAAGAGTAGGCAGATGTGAGATTCTTAGTAGCTTCTCTACTAGGCTTTGGAACTACCTGCTTTCCTTTGCAGACTGAGATGAACACTAAGAGCTTTCTCAGAGGTTCTAGAGAATGATAGCAATCTCCCAACATGCTGTTGAGAACCCCCCAATGGTGCTATAGGCTGAGGTCTTCAGCATATGCTTCCCTGACCTTCCAATTGAAGCTTCCAAGAGCTCCAGTCGTAACTGGTAGTCATCTGCTACTGCTCCTATAACAAACCATCAAAATAAGAGACTTAAAATACACACAGTTATTATTTTACATTTCTGAAGGTCAGAGTTATGAAATGGATGTCTCTGAGCTAAAATTACAGTATCAGCAGGTCAGCGTTCTTCATGAGGCTGTAAAGGAAAATCCATTTCCTCACCTTTGCCAACTTCTAGAGGCCATCTGCACTCCTTGGCTTGTCGCGCCTTCCTCTGTCTTCCACATCAGCAATCACATCACGTTCACCTCTGATTTTGCTGTCGCATCACTTTCTCTGACACTCCTGCCTACTTATTTCATTTGTAAGGACCATTGTGATTACATTGGACATGTTTATATGGTCCAGGATAATATTCCCGTCTCAAAAACTTTAGTTTAAACATATCTCAAAATTCCTTTTTGCCATATTGGTGACATTTTCAGAGATTAGGACATGGGCATCTTTCAGAAACTGTTATTCTACCTACCACATGACTTCACTGATATTTGCTCCTCCACCCCCAGATTTTCAAATATTAATTGTGATACTTTAATCTCAGAATACTAGAATGAGTCTATTTCCCTAAAATAAATAAATAAATAAACAAACAAATAAATATAAATAAGTAAAAAAAAAAAAAAGCCTACAATGATACGGTTCCCTACCTCAGAACAGTTTTTTAAAAAATTATTATCTCAAAGTCTCCAAATGACAGATTTATCAATAATAGTAGCTGTAAATTAGGCAATGACTGCTGGGATGGTGGAGGGAAAGAAAAAAAAAAAATAGAAAGAAGGCCCTTTTGATTCTGTCCCTGTCCATGGTGACTAGCCCTCTTGGACTTCAAGCTACAGATCCCTACCACAGGACCAACTCACTTGTGGACATACCAAGAGCTGTAGGTTACACCACTGTCCATTCCCAGCAGCAGTGTAAGAGTGTTTGCATTCTTCCACATCCTCAGGAATCCTCCTTCTTATCTTTTCTATTATGGCCATTTTAGTGGGTAGGAAGTGGAATCTCACTGTTGTATAGTTTTTAATTTTTATATTGTTCAATTTTTCCTTCTTTTCTTTTCTTTTTTTTTATTTGTGTTTTTGATAGCGGAGGTGGTGAAACCCTGTAATCCCAGCAACCCAGGAGGCTAAGGCAGGAGGATTGGAAATTGAGGCCAGCTTAAAAAATTTAGCAAGACCCTGTCTCAAAATGAAAACAAAAATGGCTGGGGATGTAGCTCAGTGGCAAAGGGCCCCTGGCTTTCATCTCTATGAAAAAGGAAAAAGTAGCCATAAAAATGAGGGTGATTGGGGCTGGGGTTGTGGCTCAACTCGCCTAGCATGTGCAAGGTACTGGGTTCGATCCCCAGAACCACATAAAAATAATTGAATAAAATAAAGACATTATGTCCAACTACAACTAATATGTGTGTGTGTGTGTGTATTTTTTTAATGAGGGTTATTTCTGGACTCTCTACTTTTTTTATTTTGATACTTTTACAAATTGACCTTTTAAAATAACATTTTGCGGGGTGGGGATGTGGCTCAAGCAGTAGCGCGCTCACCTGGCATGCGTGCGGCCCGGGTTCAATCCTCAGCACCACATACAAACAAAGATGTTGGGTCCACCGAAAACTACAAAATAAATAAATATTTTTTAAAAATAAAAAAATAAAATAACATTTTGGTTCATTCATTATAGTGTAGAAATACAATCAATTTGGGGGGGCTGGGGTTGTGGCTCAGTGGTAGAGCGCTTGTCTGGCATGTGTGAGCCACTGGGTTAGATTCTCATCACCATATATAAATAAAATAAAGGTCCATCAACAACTAAAATATTTATATTTTTAAAAAGAAATGCAATCAATTTTTGTATTTTGATCTTATATCCTCCCAATTTGCTAAACCTGCTTATTAGTTGTAATTTTAGTGAATTCTTTTGTATAGCTATGTATCCATATCATCTTCAATAGATAGTTTAACTTATTTCTTCTCAATTTGCTTGCCTTTTATTGCATTTTCTTGCTTAGTATAGGCGTGTGTGCGTGTTGGGAATTGAACTCAGAATCTCACACGTGCTAAGCAGCACTCAACCATTGAGCTACAACTCCAGCCTCTATTCTAATTTTCTTAAAACTATCCTATTCGCAGTGTTATTTTGTGTTTTATTTGGTAAATCATATCATGGACCTGTCATCGATTTCACATTTTAAATATTATTTTATATATAATACTAAGGAATGATGATTCTCCAGACACAGATACTTAATCTTTCCCAGTCTCTGTTAGAGTCTGTAAACAAGTCTGGATGGCGCCTGGCAAAATGCCAGAGGGAGTGGTTTGTGAAGTAACACCAGCGAGCCATTAAGTGTGGAGATTTCTTATTGGTTGACTGATGTATCTAGTTTATGCTAATTAAGATAAGCTGTGTGGAATGTATAAATACCGCTCCTGTCCTACAATAAACGGCTCCCACTCCTGCTGTATCAATCTACACAAGTCGTTCGTCACCCCCTGGTTATTTTGCTGCAGCCGGACTGCGGACTGCGGCAAGTCTCAGAGTCACAGCCTCTGAATTTCACTGTCCCTGAAACTATGTTTGTAGTTTCAAGAGCTGTTCTAGCCCTGTAGTCCTGGTTTTACCACTTCCTAACTGGTAGATGGTGTCATCAGGAGAAGGTAAGTAAGTAAGGTGTTTAATCTGTATTTGCTCATACTTAAGTCAAGAAATTTCCAGGTAGGCTGAGTTAAATATTCTGGTATTTAGTCTTTCAGTCACTGTAAACATCTTGATAGATATTTTTTTGATAACTTAGCCTTATTCAAAGATTTAAGTGACTATTGCCCAGAAATAATTTATTCCTGGGCTCCTCACTCTCTTCAGATCCAATCCACCTTTCCAGGAACATGCTCTTGCCAGGCCACACTCCTCACTGTCCTTTGGTCATGCCCTGGTTCTTTCCACTTCTGCACCTTTGCTCTTTCTCACCCTCTTACCATTTCTCAAGGGTTAGCAGCAATCTCTACTTTCAAATAGAATGGACATTATTTATTTCTCTTAATTAGGGCATTCTCTAGGGCATTTTCCAGATACAGTTTTCCTCTTCAACGTGACTAATTTGGCCTAGATTATATTGCATTCTAGATTCTAGAAACCAGAATCCAGATTCATGCCAAATCCCATGGAAGACTTTGATAAGCACCAGTATCCAGGGTCCCTTCCAGGTCTACTGAATCAAATCTCCAGAAGCAGAAAATTTGGGTCATTTAAAAACTCTAGGGAATCCTGAGAAACTAGTCAATGGACCTGTGACTCATATTCACCATACCATACTTCAGTACCTTTAAATATCTGCTTCCTTCAGTCAGTTAACCTTTGAGTTTCCTTTCTTCTCGCCTTCTCCTCTATGAAAGTCAGGCACCACATCCTGGCAGTTTTCCCAGATGTTCCTGTATATTCCCAGCCCACTTGTCCTTTTCCTCTTATGGACCTTTTTATCATTTTATCTCAAGGATAAAGACTTCCTACTTATTTTCTCCCTTTAGGCATTCCTTCACCCCTTCCAAATTATAACCTTTATATATACATTTTTAATAAGTATTGGCAGCTTATTAATTGGAGGAATTACAGTAGGTATTATTATTTAATCTCTCAAAGCATTGTCTTTCATGCCTCTACCAAAACAAACAAATACATACATACATCTATATTTAGGGTAGCAACAGTACAGAATAAAGTTTTAAAATTCTGACATCAAGATTGTCTAAACATGGTCTTAGTCTATCCTTCAATTTAGTTGGTTCATTGCCAGAATATAAAAATACCATCAACTTGATGTTTTTTCATATGTTTAACAGAGGGGGAGAGAGGCCAATTGAAAGGTCAGAGATCTATGTGTCTAGGAGTTCACTACTCTCACCTTGGACATTTTGTTTAATATTTTTAATCTTTATTTATTTATTAGTAAAAATATAATAAATTCCTGTCTGACAAAAAAAATATACAGGCTCATAAAGATCAAGTGAGTTCACGTGTATGAAAGTGTCACAAAAATTACACATACCAAATGTTATTGCAATAGACTAGATGTAGAATTAGAAATAATGTTTTGAAATAACTGATGATAGCAACATATACTGAAAACATCAGTGCAGGGTGTTAGAAAGTTCAAGGTATTTATTTTTTAATTTTATTTGTGAATGAGTGTAGTTGGTTATGATGAGTTCTAAGATTCCTTCCAGTCCTAAAATTGAAGATGCCTAGATACAGTCACCCAATACTTACACTAAATGGCAAAGGGTAGCCAGGATTTCTATCAAATACTTAGTTGTTTATGCTACTAAATTTTGAACTTAGTTTCTGGAAATGACTTTATTAACTTTCTTACAGACTCTTTCAGAGTACCTATGGGCATCTATGAGATCTTTGGCAGTAGTACCTAACAAACCAAATATATGTTCATCACATCTCTTATAAAAATTCTCTGGGACCTATAAACGTTAAGCTAAAATGTCAGGGTTTGCATGCAAGATATATGTTGCATTCTGTCTAATTATCTTCTCACAGTTAAATTTAATCATATAGCGCTTGAAATTTGAGGGGTTTTATGTGTTTGTTTGTTTGGGTTTTATTGTTGTTTCATACCATGGATTGAACCCAGGAACACTTAACCATTGAGCCACATCCCTAGCCAGCCCTTTTTGTTTTTTTATTTTTAGACAGGATTTCAACAACTTGATGAGATTGAGTCTGAACTTGTGATCCTCCTGCTTCAGCCTCTCAAAGCAGCTGGGAAACTTGAGCTTTTCATGAATGAATTTCTGTCTGCTCTGCTCTGCTCTCATTTGACTGGAAGTATGGCATTATCTAGAGGTATAATATTGCAGAGGCTTTTAAAGAAATTTTGGGGGAAGGCGGTACTACATAAGGCCTTTGACTAATAAAAACACAGTTATAATCAATGGCAAAAAGCAAACATTTTAACTGTTGCAGTTAGCATATTATTCTCTTCCTGCTAAGAAAGTAACTGTTCTGCCTTGCTTCCTGAACTGGAATTTTCTAAACTCTCATCCTCAATAAAATAAACTTTATTTGGAAATAATTTTTCCTAAAACACTAAGTATAAACATATCAGGACTCCAGAAGTGATGTCCCAAACAGGACTAGTATTTGGAATCAAAGGAAACCTGTGGATAAGATACTGGAAACTTGTGTGAAAGTTTGGCTGGGCTTGCCAGAGAAATTTCACAATCTCAGCAAATCATATAAAAGAAGTGCTGGTACTTCAAGTCTTAGAGATTCTGTATGCAACCTATAAAAAGGAAATTTTCTGATGGTATTACATGGAAAATAACAAAGCAACAAGGATAATAATAATAATAATGGCTGCACTAAAAGGATACTTGCTACATTCCAGGCACTGAATACTTGAGTTAAATACTTGAGTTATTTTTTGGTTCAATATTGACCACAATCATTAAAGAAGAATGATTTTTTTGGACAGGTGCGGTAGCGCACGCCTTTAATCCTAGTATCTCAGGAGGCCGAGGCAGGAGGATCACGAGTTCAAAGCTAGCCTCAGCAAAAGCAAGGTGCTAAGCAACTCAGTGAAATCCTGTCTCTAAATAAAAATACAAAATAGGGCTAGGGATGTGGCTCAGGGGTCAAGTACCTCTAAACTCAATCCCTGGTATCCCCTGCAAAAAGGTTGATATTATCCGTAATAAATAAATGAAATCTAGAAAATGAAAGTAACTTGTTCAAGAAAATGAGGAAATGAGGTTAATGGAGATTGTGTAACTTGACCAAAGTAACACAGTTATTAAGAGGCTACAGAACTAGGTTCCAGGTTTTTGTTTTTGTTTTCTAGATCTCTTCCTCTTAGTTCACTATAATCATGCCAAGACTAGCTTGAAGCTGCCTTCTTTGTCTTAAAAAAAAAAAAAAAAAAAGATCCTTCTATTTTTGTGATCATGAAATCAATAATCAATAGCCAAAGAGTTTGTGGGGTAGCAGTGTGGTGGGGAGAATACAGTATTTGAGACTAATTACCTACTACATTTGAAATCACAATTCCAAGACTATTAGGGTTTATTTTAAACCTTCGACCATGGTGTCCCATTGTATCCAGCTAAGAACTCTAGTTCCCTACCTCTCGGCATGTGTGGATCTGTCCACGGTTCTGAAAGGAATAAACTGACAGGCAGGTCCAACCAACATCATGAATGTCATTCCTTTTTTTTTTTTTTCAATATTTTTTTCAATGTCAATGGACATTTATTTTATTTTTTACTTATATGTGTGCTGAGAATCGAACCCAGTGCCTCACACATGCTAGACAAGCGCTCTGCCACTGAGCTACAACCCCAGCCTCTTTTTTTTAATATTTATTTTTTAGTTTTAGATGGACACAATATCTTTATTTTATTTTTTTTATGTGGTGCTGAGGATCAAACCCAATGCCTCACACATGCCAGGCAAGCACGCTACCACTTGAGCTACATTCCAAGCCTGTAAATGTCATTCTTATTGTGGAAAACTGCCCATTGCAGAAAGCTCTGTCTTCATTATTTACAAAGTTAAGGTCTCTGAAGTATGAGGACAACATACAAAGACCTACAGGATACTTTCTTTTTTCTTCCCTATATCAAAATGTACAAAACAAAACCAAAACAGACCACATATGAAAGAGAAGTTTATATCAAAAATTTTAATCAGAATATAAAGAAAAGAATTCAGCATTGGTATGGGGAAAAGAGGAAAAAGTATTTATATTTCAACTAACTTTATTTATCCCCTCCCAACTTTATATTGTTATTTTTAACTTTGTCAACATAATTTCTCCAACAGTTAACCTTAATTTCAATTTACCAATACATTTGCCTTTAGTTTTGTTCATATTTTCTTTCATCTCATACTTTCCACCAGGAATCTCCCCCTTTTTTCCTGAGGTACATTTTTTTTCCTTGGTACCTGGGATTGAACTCAGGGGTACTCAACCACTGAGCCACATCCCCAGCCCTATTTTGTATTTTATTTCAACTCACTGAGTTGCTTAGGGCTTCTAAGTTGCTGAGGCTGGCTTTGAACTCAAAATCCTCCTGCCTCCGCCTCCCAAGCCACTGGGATTACAGGCATGCACTACTACACCTGGCCTGAGGTACATTCTTCAGAATTTCTTTTAGTAAAGGTCTGTTTACATCAAATTGTCCTTATCTGGAAAAATCAATCAAAATTTGATTTCAATTATTAGATTTTAATTTCTAAATGTTATAGATTTGTCTTTTCAAATATTTCTAGACATTATGTAGTTTCTTAATCACTGAGAATGCTCTAAAGTTTACTTTTAATCATAAGATTAGCTATATTATATCCTATTCTTATTATTTTAATTTCTGAATTACTTAATTTTACTGTCATTTTTATTTGTTTTTTCTCTCACAGCACTTTTTCTCTAATTAATTTAATTTGTTTGTTACTTTTGTTGTTGTTTTTAACTAAGTCTCTTTTCACTGCCAAAACCTTGAGACATGTATGTTAGTAACATACCCATTCCAGTTTCCCACACTGGTCTAGATTTCCAAACAAGCCTCCCTACTCCTCCATTCTCATCTACCTCCCCTGTTTTGCAGCGAAGTTTGGACCACCCAGCAGTGCCTTTGCCCTTTCCTACTGCCCTCAGGGATCTCTTCTTCTACTCTGGACTGTTCAGTGGGCGCCTGCTGAAGAGCCTGAATGGGAGCCTGCCCCTTCCGCCCAATCAGCTCCAGCACCCCTGAGGCAATCCCTTCACAGGAATGCTCTTCCAGGCTCTTGGGCTACAAATGGTTCTTTAGAGAGTTATTCTCCCATTCCTGATTAATGTGGCTTGTGGGGTCACCAGAAGTGGAATTGCAGGCTGGGGATATGGGACCCTGTGCTGGGGTTTACTCTTTTCAAGAGGTAGGGAGATGCAGCTTTATGAAGTGGGGGAGAGACAAATATGAACCAGAAGACTAGCTTTAGTGCTATCATGGTCACCCCTGGGACCAACTAATTGATAATATATATTTAGTAGGGGAAAGCAAAATGCTATTTTTTTCTTTTTAAAAACTCTTTTCAAAGACACTAATATAAACTTAGGCTTCCTTCTCTGGGACCAGAGATAACCTCATCCTAGAATCTTCATCTGTGTAAGTAAAAATATCTCTTGGGCTCAGCTTTCCCTAGAAGCAGCCAGAACTCACTGAAGATAGAGCTGAGATCTTTGACTAATAGGGAATAAAACTGATGGCACCTTCTTGTCTCCAACTATGGAAAGATGTTTTTATACCTTCAAAGTCCATAACTTTGTCACTGTGGAGGCAAGGTTCCAGCTCCTTCCTGGATCCTAACCTGAAGTTCCAAATTTCTCATTTCTCTTCACTGATCTCACTGTCCTTCCTCCTTCACAAGTCTTTTTGGACCACTCTCTAAAAGACACACTGGTCAGGTAAACCCTGGCTAAGTCCCACTTGAGAGAGATGGGAAGGGGGTAGAGGAAGGCTGGAAGGGTAGCACCTGATGCACAAACACAAATTTAGGGAGTCTAACTTGACTGGGAGCTGACCATTGCCATTCCAGGGCCTGCTGAGGGCTGGCCACTCCTCTTTGGTTCACTGTTGTGGGCTGGAGTTTTCCTTGTTACATATCATGTCCCCTCCCAGTTGAACACAAGGAGAATGAGAGAACTAGACAGAAGCAATAAAATCATCTCTTTTCAGGTTCCTTGTTTGGAAAAGTTGGGAGACCAGATGTAGAAACAGGGAGACCTGGGCTTGATGTAAGGCTGGTTTGAGTCTACCTGCCTATCCTCTCCTCCTTCACAGTGATCAATCTCCCAAGAAAGCCCCAAGCATGCCCTCAAGGCAGAGAGAGGTTCCTCAACCTGGTCCCCTAAACGCTGGATTGGGGACCCAAGCTTGAGGGTGGGAGCAGAAGAGGTCACAGGCAGCAGAGCCCCATCTTCTGGTCACATTCACAATGTGGTCAGGGTCTTTCCTGTTGGTCCAGATGGGTTTCTGTGGGCAGATGACATTAGCAGCTTGGTGTCACAGAAGAACCCAGGTGCTGGTGCTCAAATAGCATTCAGTGAGTTTCAAGACTCCCAGAGAGGCCAGCCTAACTTCTGAGTCAGAACTGGAAGCTCAGCCCAGAGGAGGAGTTTTTCACACTGCAAACTTTCCTTCACCAAGGGAAGATGACACTTGAATTCCCAGCTCTGCTAAAGCCTCTCAATTTGTTCATCCTCTGCTAGCTGAGGGAAGTAAGTCCACAGCTTGGTTTAACTGTTTTGCTTTGGTGAAATAGTTTGGTTCTTTTGAGGATGGTTGTTGCTTGCAGTTTCTTGTTCTCAGGTTTGTGGCTAGATGATATCTATTTCTATTGCCAATTGAGATAGCAGCTTATTTCCTCCCGAAGTAGGGTCACATTTGCTTTTTGTGATTCCGTTGCTCAGCAAACAATATTGTCTCACAGGAGTTTTCTAGAGTGCTGGGCCAAAAGGTTTTGTCCTGTAAGAGAGGACAAAGATAGACCTGAGCTTAGTAGGCAGATTTGGGGGTCTTAATGTGGAAAGCCAGGCTTCCTACTGAGTGGGAAAGGAGATTTCTGATTAAAACAGGGTGGGACCTTGCCCTTAGTATTCAGGAATCTGGAGCATGATGGAGACCCTAAGCTGGGCACTGGGGATGGGAGTGGAAAACCTTTATTCAGATAATAAAGCCCTGTCAGGCTAGGCTGGAGTTTTTCATCTATAAGCCCAGATGACTAACTGAGCTTCAGCGTAGATATGTCTGTCTGTCTCTTGTCCTAAAGACTAGAGTCTTATTACAGGAAAGGAAACTGTGAGCCTCAACTGTGGATGTGACTTTGGATGTGACTCACAGTTGAGGATGTGACTCACAGTTGAGGCTCACAGTTTCCTTTACGGAAGAATCCAGGTAGTCCATGCTTATTCAATGTTTCAAGTCTCTCCTAAGTGACCAGCTTGGATTCAGATGAGCCAGAACTGGAAACTCAGTGCTCAGAAGAAGGGTTACTCACGCTGCAAACTTTCCTCTGCCAGAAGAGAAAGAAGAGCCTTAGGTCCCCAAGCCCAGGGCCATCACTCACCAGTCAGTGACACCTGAGGTCCAAGGTCTATTAAAGCCTCACCAGTTGTTCATCTTCTGCTAGCTGAGTCTGCAGGTCACTTGCAATTTCTTGATTGGCATTTTTAATATATTTTCCTTTGTTTTTGAGTTGATGGTTAGATGACACTAGCTTTGTCAGTTTTATCATCCTCAGATTAATTTTTAGCCTCTCCAGTTTTTTGTTTGTTTGTTTGTTTTTACTGTTCAGCATTCACAGTTAATTATATCATCCCCAGTTCTGTCAATTTTTAGTGATTGTTCTTCTTTGTAATCATTTTTCCATTTTTTTGCTTTCACACTCCAATTCATCTGCTGAACTATTCATATCAATAATTCTATGTTGTTCTTGTATATAATTTTATATACATGTGTCCCTCTCTCATAAATACTACCTATTTTATTACATCTTTTTTTATGTGTGTGTGTGTGTGTGTGGGTGTGTGTGTGTGTGTGGTGCTGGGGATTGAACCCAGGGCCTTGTGCATGCAAGGCAAACACTCTACCAACTGAGCTATATCCCCAGCCCTACATCTTTTACATATTATTGATAATAGTGATAGGACACCTGTTGCGTCTCCTTCTTATCTGTTTTCATGGCATCATGAAATTTTCTCTCATAATTCAGTAGTGATTTTACATTTATCTTGGTAATTTTTGTTAAATGTCCATCTTGCTCTTAACAGTGTAAGCTCCATATCACAAAGGTCTTCCTTTACTTCTTCTTGCAGCTTTGGTGTCTAGATGATCACTTGATGTGTCAGAGACCTCGAAACTTGTTAGATGATGGATGTTAGTAAAATGTGGACAGTGAAGTCACACTGCTCCTTGATGTCCTCCTGAGCTCTGAGTCCTGTTACCTCCTCTCATAGCACATTTCAGAACAGATCACTTGTATGGGGTACAGAGTCACACCCACCAACTGATGGGCAGGAAATCAATGGAAAATGAGTCAACAGGGCCCCTGAGAGAAAACCCCCTGGTTCCAGCTAACTTCACCAGTCTTCTTAACCTCTCTGAGTCTCCTTTTCTCTGTCTATACAAAGGATCACATACTGGGTCCTCATGGACATAATAAATGTCCACTACTGGGACATAATAAGTGTCTGGGACACTTATTGACTGGGACATAATAAGTGTTCACTACTCATAACTACTATCAAATTGATTATACATATCATTTAGGTTATTTTCATTCATTTGCTTTTTTTTAAGTTTTTTAAAAAATATTTATTTTTTAGTTGGACACAATATGTTTATTTATTTATTTTTATGTGGTGCTGAGGATGGAACCCAGGACCTCGCACATGCTAGGCAAGTGCTCTACTGCTGAGCCACAACCCCAGCCCCTCATTTGCTTTTATAAACCAAAATTCAAAGGCTATCCTTGTTATATATTTTTAAAAGTGTGTGTGATGTCATCTTAGGATAAATTCCTAACAGAAAAATTTTAAAAAAATACTTTTAGTGGTAGAAGGACACAATACCTTTATTATTTATTTTTTTATTTTTATGTATTGCTGAGGATAGAACCCAGTGCCTCACATGTGCCAGGCAAGCGCTCTGCCACCAAGCTACAGCCCCAGCGTATTAGAACAAAGAGACCAAGCTGGGTGCAAATTTCACAGATCATTTCAGCCTTTATTCAGGAATGGAGCTATACCTATGGGAATGGATCTACTTTCCTGGTGGAAAATGAGTCGTTGAACAAAGGAAGGGTCTGGGTTTATGTAGGTTATACTAAGAGGTGGCTTAATTAATGAGTGTGTCAACTTGGAATTTGGAATTTGGGGTCTGTTTTACTGGGCAAATGGGAGAGAGTTTAGGGTCAGCAGTCTCTGGGGTTTATCTTTCTGGACCTGATGGAGAGCCTGGGATCAGTGGTTGGTATCTGGAAAGGATATGTTTATAGACAGATTAATGCTTTGGCCCCTTCCCCAGACTGCCTTTCTGGGTTTGATGGACACCTCTTCCTCAGGATTTGTTTTATCACAGAAAAAGAATGTATTGGAAAGGATCAATGCTCTCAACGTATGCCTTTCCTTCTCACTCCCCTTTTCCCAGGTCTCACTATTTTGGGGGTTTGTCATTTTCCATATCTAATACAGCCCCTAAGAGAAATTTTTGCTGGGCACAAAGCATGCCTATATAGTTCCAGCTACTGGGTGGGGCTGAGGTGGGAGGATCACTTGAGCCCAGGGGTTCAAGACCAGATTGGGCAACACAGCAAGACCCCATAGGGAGGTAGGAGGAAGGGAGAGAGAGACTGAGAGGGAAAGAGAGAAATTCTTGTGTCAAAATGTAAGTATAATTATATTACTGATACATTTTAAAAATATACTCTTTAGAAATTTAAGCCACTTCTCCCTATGGAACTGGAAATGCAACTCCTGGGATATTTGGAGTGACGGAGCTGGAGGAGAAGGCAGCTGGGGAGGTCCGTCATCTCTGTCTCTTCCACTCTCCTGTCGCCTCCTGTCTCCAAAATAACTTTTTTTTTTTTTTTTCTTCCTGGTGCTAGGGATTGAACCAAGGGCCTTGTGAATGTGAGGCAAGCACTCTATCAACTGAGCTATATCCCCAGCCTGGACTATGGAATTTAAATCATGTCACAGAGTGATTAAAAAAAAAAAAAATCTTTTTTTTTTTTTTAAGTGACAGTGCCATGGTTTGGACAGTACCTTCAATGATTTAATAGCCTGTGTGTCCAAGTAAATGATCACTTTATTTGCTATGGAGTGAAGTCCTAGGGTACTTTCAGTTTCTCTCTGACATATCTAAATTTTAACATCAATCCCTTTAAGGAAAAATCTGTATTAAAAAAAAAAAAAACTTCTCTGCAGTAGATCTTGCAGAGGAATTTGTACTATTACACTTGAAAATTGTTATTTATAACCTTTTTTTTGGCAGCTCAGTAGGAAAGCTTGTTTTAAACATGGTAGTGCTAGAAATTTTACAAGACTTTTACAGAGCACTTAAATAGGTATAAATGTGCATAGAGACAACTAGTAAGCCTGTCCTGGGGAAATAGTCAGATCTTGTATTGTGTTTTGGCTTAGGAAGTAACAAATGACCAGAATCTGCCATGGCAACAGGCTTTTTTAAAAGACACTTTTTAAAAAGATACTGTATCAACTGCAGCTAGCTGTCTGTAGTTATCTAAGACTGAGTAAACTTTTCTTTCTTTTTTTAATATTTATTTATTTATTTTGTTTTGTTTTTAGGTGGACACAATATCTTTATTGGTGCTGAGGTTCTAACCCAGGGCCTCATGCATGCTACGCAAGCACTCTACCCCTGAGCCACAATCCCAGCACCCTGAGTAAACTTCTTATTTTTAGAAAGTGGAAGTCTGGTTTGTAACTTTCCTTGTACTTAATTGGGTAAAAGTCTTTTTCACAAACTACCATCTATTTGTGAACTTTGTTAGTCATCCTTTTTTTTTCAATTTTTTTTTTTTAGTTGTAGATGTACACAATACCTTTATTTTACTTATTTATTTTTATGCAGTGCTGAGGATCGAACCCAATGCCTCACGCCAAACAGGCATGTGGGGAGTCACTCTGAATGACCCATGCCTGCCAGTCCTGAAGCAGGAGGCTCTGACCAATCATTACATTTTGTATTGACCTGGGCATTGTCCCAGCCTGGGAAGTAGGTGTAGGCATGTCACACATGGGGTTGAGCTATACTCACCTATTCTTTTGTAATACTAGACCTTTGCCCTGTTTGGGATAGAATGTTCCAGGGAAACACCCTTTGTGTCCCCTTATGTTGTTCTGCCTTTGGGTGTGGCCTTCCTAGTTGTCAGTCAACCTGCTGACAGCTGAGTCTGGAAGGTAGACTCAACCCCCTGAAACCTGATCCTCTGCCTCATTTGAATGACTTCTCTCTCTTTTTTTTTTATTGGTTGTTCAAAACATTACAAAGCTCTTGACATATCATATTTCATACATTTGATTCAAGTGGGTTATGAACTCTCATTTTTACCCTGTATACAGATTGCAGAATCACATCGGTTACACATCCACATTTTTACATATTGCCATACTAGTGTCTGTTGTATTCTGCTGCCCTTCCTATCCTCTACTATCCCCCCTCCCCTCCCCTCCCATCTTCTCTCTCTACCCCATCTACTGTAATTCATTTCTCTTCCTTGATTTTTTTTCCCTTTCCCCTCACATCCTCTTATATGTAATTTTGTATAACAGTGAGGGTCTCCTTCCATTTCCATGCAATTTCCCTTCTCTCTCCCTTTCCCTCCCACCTCTCGTCCCTGTTTAATGTTAATCTTTTTCTCATGCTCTTCCTCCCTGCTCTGTTTTTAGTTGCTCTCCTTATATCAAAGAAGACATTTGGCATTTGTTTTTTAGGGATTGGCTAGCTTCACTTAGCATAATCTGCTCTAATGCCATCCATTTCCCTGCAAATTCTATGATTTTGTCATTTTTTAATGCAGAGTAATACTCCATTGTGTATAAATGCCACATTTTTTTTATCCATTCGTCTATTGAAGGGCATCTAGGTTGGTTCCACAGTCTTGCTATTGTGAATTGTGCTGCTATGAACATCGATGTAGCAGTGTCCCTGTAGCATGCTCTTTTTAGGTCTTTAGGGAATAGACCAAGAAGGGGAATAGCTGGGTCAAATGGTGGCTCCATTCCCAGCTTTCCAAGAAATCTCCATACTGCTTTCCAAATTGGCTGCACCAATTTGCAGTCCCACCAGCAATGTACAAGTGTACCCTTTTCCCCACATCCTCGCCAGCACTTGTTGTTGTTTGACTTCATAATGGCTGCCAATCTTACTGGAGTGAGATGGTATCTTAGGGTGGTTTTGATTTGCATTTCTCTGACTGCTAGAGATGGTGAGCATTTTTTCATGTACTTGTTGATTGATTGTATGTCCTCCTCTGAGAAGTGTCTGTTCAGGTCCTTGGCCCATTTGTTGATTGGGTTGTTTGTTCTCTTATTGTCTAATTTTTTGAGTTCTTTGTATACTCTGGATATTAGGGCTCTATCTGAAGTGTGAGGAGTAAAGATTTGTTCCCAGGGTGTAGGCTCCCTATTTACCTCTCTTATTGTTTCTTTTGCTGAGAAAAAACTTTTTAGTTTGAGTAAGTCCCATTTGTTGATTCTAGTTATTAACTTTTGTGCTATGGGTGTCCTATTGAGGAATTTGGAGCCCGACCCCACAGTATGTAGATCGTAGCCAACTTTTTCTTCTATCAGACGGCGTGTCTCTGATTTGATATCAAGCTCCTTGATCCATTTTGAATTAACTTTTGTGCATGGCGAGAGAAAGGGATTCAGTTTCATTTTGTTGCATATGGATTTCCAGTTTTCCCAGCACCATTTGTTGAAGATGCTATCCTTCCTCCATTGCATGCTTTTAGCCCCTTTATCAAATATAAGATAGTTGTAGTTTTGTGGATTGGTTTCTGTGTCCTCTATTCTGTACCATTGGTCCACCCGCCTGTTTTGGTACCAGTACCATGCTGTTTTTGTTACTATTGCTCTGTAGTATAGTTTGAAGTCTGGTATCGCTATACCGCCTGATTCACACTTCCTGCTTAGCATTGTTTTTGCTATTCTGGGTCTTTTATTTTTCCATATGAATTTCATGATTGCTTTCTCTATTTCTACAAGAAATGCCGTTGGGATTTTGATTGGCATTGCATTAAACCTATAGAGAACTTTTGGTAATATCGCCATTTTGATGATGTTAGTTCTGCCTATCCATGAACAGGGTATATTTTTCCATCTTCTAAGATCTTCTTCTATTTCTCTCTTTAGGGTTCTGTAGTTTTCATTGTATAAGTCTTTCACCTCTTTTGTTAGGTTGATTCCCAAGTATTTTATTTTTTTTGAAGATATTGTGAATGGAGTGGTTGTCCTCATTTCCATTTCAGAGGATTTGTCGCTGATATACAGGAATGCCTTTGATTTATGCGTGTTGATTTTATATCCTGCTACTTTGCTGAATTCATTTATTACTCTAGTAGTTTCTTTGTAGACCCTTTTGTGTCTTCTAGGTATAGGATCATATCATCCGCAAATAGTGATAATTTAAGTTCTTCTTTTCCTATCTTAATGCCTTTAATTTCTTTTGTCTGTCTAATTGCTCTGGCCAGTATTTTGAGAACTATATTGAATAGAAGTGGTGAGAGAGGGCATCCCTGTCTTGTTCCAGATTTTAGAGGGAATGCCTTGAATGACTTCTCAATAAAAGTGTTCAGCACATGCTCTCTCTCTCTTTCCACAGACCCTTAAGGTCAGAGGAACCATCACAGGACCCAAAGAAAAAGGTTTCTCTGTCTCTTGTGTGGTTATTTCATGCAGCCCAGTTCACCTGGAGTGACCCTGAGTGTTTTAGTCATGAGGAACGAGATACAAAGCGCTCCATCACTGAGCCACAACCCCAACCACTATTAGTTATCTTTTATTTGGTAAATGATGAGCTGGTGTAAATTTGCACAGTTCATGTATAATGATTGTGATACAGTTGTACAGATTTCTGTATTTTGGATGATAACATTTTCTTCTCTCCACACACAAAAAATTGTTTCTTATCTTGGCATTTTTTAAAAAGAAATTTTATGCCAATATTTAATCCCATCAACATTTATGGCAGTATATTTTTCCTGTATTCAATATTATCTTTTGCTTTCATCTTTGTCAAGCTGGTAGATTTTATTCCCATCTCTTAGAACACATTTTAATTTTGTTCTCATTTAGTACTAACACACTTGACTTTTGCATATTTTTATTCCAAATTACATTATGATTCATTATTTTCCAAATGGGATGTAGAGATTTTAAAATATTGAATTTAAGAAAAATAAAGCAGCCTCTGATATCTGGGAACTAGCTAACACTTAAAATAACTAAGCCTCAGTGTATGTGAAGCTGGCCTGATGTTCATTGTTAAACCATGTGATTCTCCAGATGAACATAAATCATCCTATAAAATACCAACACAAGGTCAGACAAGGTCACTCTGAGACCACGACAAGACACTCCATAATTTGGTCAAAGCACTCTTCTGACCAATATGAATGTCTGATACTTCTTATTAGAGCTTTATTTTGCTCTCATGGGCCCTCCCTAGACAAGATATTAAGACACCCAATTACAGAATTGCCCCTATTTTTATTTTTTTAAGTTGGACACAATATCTTTATTTATTTGTTTTTATGTGGTGCTGAGGATCGAACCCAGGGCCTGGAACATGCTAGGTGAGTGCTCTACTGCTGAGCCACACCCCCAGCCTGCCCCGTTTTATGACAAATAATCCCCAGAATTACCCAAACAAGACCAGATCCTAAATAGGTTCTTTCTAATACCCTCTTACTCAGATGTCACATGGCCTTCCATGCTACACACTTTTGTACCCAGTTGTAAGTAATAAATCCAATTTCTACACCCATATTGTATTCCTGGTCATCTTTGGCTGAAGGGCATGGATATATTACTATTTTGCCTATCAAGTCTCTTATGTGCCTATAAGATTAATTATGGGTTAATGTACATTTTTGTATTTATGGCTGTCCAACTGAGTAGTTAAAATTGCTATCATTTTTAATCAATTAAACTTTATTAGACATGCTATATTTTAAGGACATATTTTTCCATATGAAGATGAAAAACTTAAGATCATGCTTCAAGAATCCCTCTTCACTCCACAGTTTTAAACATTTCATGCATATTGCAATCTACGTTGTGACTGTGAGGAAAAGGGGGTCCAAGAGTGATGAGAAAAAAAATGTGTTGGAATGTAAGGGTAGGTGGAGCAATAGGTAAAGAATTCTAAGGTGGTAGAATTCTAAGATTTAAATTTCTTATTTTATAGTTCAAGAAATATGGGGTTGTGAGGCACTGGGTTCAATCCTCAACACCACATAAAAATAAATAAATAAAATAAGGGTATTGTGTCCATCTACAAATAAAAAATTATATAAATATATACATATATATAATATAAAGAAATATGTCTTACAGGGCATTTGATAAATATCGTATTCAATGAATAGTTTATCTTGGGATAAAGACTTATTTGACTGCTTACATTGATCAGGAAAAAACAAATAATGCAGAGTAACAGACTAGGATTAATACCAGCAATGGATTGTTACGTTCCACGACTAAACATTCAGGGTCACTCCAGGTGAACTGGGCTGCATTAAAATAATCACACAGAGACAGAGTAATACCTTTTTCTTTGTGTCCTGTGACAGCTTCTCCCACCTTAGGGGTCCCTGGAAAGAGAGAGAGAGGAGCACGTGCTGAACCCTTTGATTGAGAAGAAGCCATTCAAACGAGGCAAGGGGTAGGGTTATAAAGGAATAGGTGAGTGTAGCTCAACCCCAGTGGGTATGCCTATTCCTGAAGCCATGACTTATGATCCAAGCAGGAAAAAGATAGACCACTCCAGACTACAGTGATCTTTCAGATCCCAGTGGTGCAGCAGGACTTAAAAGGTGCGTGCATTTGGAATGGCTTTCCACAATGGATTTTTTTTTTTTGTGTGTGCTGGTGATTTAATCCAGGCCTCACATATACTAGTCAAATACTCTACTACTGCCCAGCCCAAAGATAAATATTTTTTAACACTTAGAACCTTGAGGTGATAAATCATGTTTTTATTAATATCTGTATGCTTTAGTTATTAAAATACATATCAATTAAATTTTATTAGACATGCTATATTTTAAGGATATATTTTAAGACTCACATAGACATATCCAAGATTTCCATATGAATAAAATTTTAATATACTTCAATTTTGGAGTCTCACGGTATTAGGGGAGACTGAAAACTAAAAGCACTCTACATATGCGCTGTCAAATATGATAGCTACTAGTTATGTGTCATTTTGGGGGGGTACTGGGGGTTGAATGCAGGGGCATTCAACCACTGAGCCACATTCCTAGCCCTATTTTGTATTTTATTTAGATACAGGGTCTCACTGAATTGCTTAGTACCTCGCTATTACTGAGGCTGGCTTTGAACTCAAAATCCTCCTATCTCAGCCTCCTGAGCCACTGAAATTACAGGCGTGTGCCACCTCACCTGGCTAGCCATGTCATTTTAAAAATTAATTAAATAAAACTTAAAATTCAAGGGGCTGGGTATGTAGTTCAGTAGTACAGTACATGCTTGGCATGTACAAGGCCTTGGCTTCTATCCTCAGTATCACTAAAAAATTCAACTGCTCAATAACATTAATCACATTTCAAGTGCTCAATAGCCACATGTCTAGTGGCTATCATAATAGACAGTACAGATATAAAACAATTCCTTCATCACACATAATGTTACTGGACAGCATTGCTCTTGCTGCTTTGTGGGTCTCTGGTCAAGTGCACTATAAGAAAGGAATCAATATTTTTTCTCCTGTATCAATTTCCCATTGAGATATGAATATATATTAAAGCGCTATGTAACAAAACCCAAAGAGTCATGAGTGAACCTGTCTGATGCCTTCAAATACAAAATGTTTCCAATACCAAACAGGAAACACCTATCTATCCACCCAGTTCTCTGACTGAGGAAACTGGCATCAAATTTTCGGGGGGGTAAGTTCTCTTCTAGAAAGATCCAGAAACAGAGTTCCACCCTAAGTTTTGGAAAGCAGTCCAGCTCAGAGAGAAGGGTTCTGGAAATTGAAGAGGAAGCAAAGAGGCAAGGGGCAATTAGAAGATTCTCTCTGGTTTACTCAGAAGAGTCATTCTCTGTTAAGGAACCCCTACCCCTGAAATCACTGAGATCCTTTCACAGGATCCACACTGAGGACAAACTAAACTCATAGCATTACCAAGACAATAGTTACCTTTTCCCCAGTTTGACATTTGTAAGGTAATTCTACCTGCACTTTCGCAAGAAACAAAATTGTGGCACCAAACTGCAATCAGTTAATTTGTTCTTCACCACTATTTCTTATAGGAAGAAAAAGGAGAAAGAGAAGATGGGGAGGAAGAGGAGGAAGAGGAAGCAGAAGAGGAGGAAGAGGAAGAGGAAGAAGAAGTTTCAAATATCTTGTTGAAACTATAAAAATTAACTTTATTACATAATCATTCTTGATTTCCAAATATGTAAACTACTGGATGTAATAAAGTGGGATCTATGCATTAAATACTTATGCTATAAACCAAAATGCTATGCTTGTCTCAGGAAAATAATTTGCATAAACTGAAGTAGTCTCTTTCTTATGAAATGTCATTTTTACTTAAAAGAATGAGTGGTACACACAGACTGTGTAGTTCAGTGGTAGAATGTTTGCCTAGCATTTCAAATGAGGCCCTGGCCCAGCATCAGAAAAACAAACAAAAGACAACAATAAATGATAGAGAAACTCTCTTGGATACTGGATAGATTAGGGGTATTTAGAGGACACTTGGGGTATTTGAATGAAAGTCTATCATTTCAAGGAAAGCAACTGACAGTATATTTCTTTCCTAAGATAAAATTTAAGCATTCTGAAAAAAATTGAATTTTTGAAATCTATCACTTTAAGCTTGACAGCTTCCACAAAATTAGGAATTTTTCTCACGGTATCTGTGGTGTTATTAACAAATGTAACTTTTTTTTTTTTTTAACCCAGTGGTGCTTTATGGCAGAGCTATATCCTCCATTCTTTTTATTTTATATTTTGAGGCAGGATCTCACAAAGTTTTCCAGGCTGTCCTCAAACTTGCAGCCTCCCCAGTAGCTGGAATTGCAGGCATGCATCACTGTGCCCAGTCAAATTTAACCTTTTGTTAATTTGTTGAGATGGGTTAATACTTGAAAGATTTGCATACTCAGTGAACCAACCCTTACTTTTAAAAGCCATCCATTAGTACAAGATCCATTCAATGGGCATTACAGATCAACTGATTTTAATGTAAAAAAACAGAAATATTTGATAATAAGGTTCCAGGTTGTAACTAACCTTTACGAAATTATCACTTATATGGTCTTAGTGTAGTATCAAAGATGGATATACGTAATTATTACATTGAATAAACTATTAAAACTAATCCTCTCTTTTTAAACTCAATATTTGTGTCAAGTGGATTTCTTTCTTTCCTTAGGTTTTTTTGTTTTGTTTTGTTGTTGTTGTTGGTTTTTTGTTTTTTATTTTTTATTTTTTTTTAGTAAACATCAGTCAAAGCAAGATAATAAGGTGAGGATGTAGCTTAGTGGTACAGGGTTTGCCTAGGATGGGCAAAATCATGGGTTCTATCTCCATCACTGCAACATTATAATTATAGTTTAAAACATAAAAATCTTCAGCACTAAAAAAATAAAACTCTAAGAGAAAGAATGTAGAAACAAATATAAATGCATCAGTCTTCAAATGACCCAGATAAGAACGACACTTGCAAAAATGTAAAATGATCACACTTCTGTTTTGAAAACTAATTATTTTTCATAAAAATATTATTTCTGCTAACATACAATGGTTATTTATGTTATTCAAATGAATTAATTTTTTTCAAAATTCTGTTTTAATAATTTCTAACATGATAAATATTGATATAATCCACAGGGGGAAAAAAATCCCTTTGGATGTGTTCTAACTAGTTCTCTGAATATATTTATAGAGATCCTGAAACCTAAAAGTTTAAGAACTGAAAAAAAACACATTCACTGAGCCAGGGCTCAGAGAGGCAATGTAACAGAGTGCTCCACTCAGGATAGGAGTCAGGGCCGCGTCCCAGGTCCTCTGACATGGCTCTAGTCCTGCCCTTAAGTGTCTAGAAGGAGCAAATCCATTGTTGACAACCGCCTGAGCAGTTTCGTTTCTCAGCCCTGGTCTAGTCCTTCTTCCTGGAAACCCATGACGCGGCCCCACTTCTTACTCCCATTGAGTGTAGTGATTCTAGACAAGCCAATCATCGTCTCCACGAAGTTTTCACAGTTGCGATTTCGGATTATAGGATTATCGCTGAGCTGGGAAATGGAGCCCGGGGCGAGCCTAATCTTTCTCCTGCTGCTCTGTGAGAGCCTGGTCCTGACCGAGATCTGGGCGGGTGAGTGCGGAGTCCGGAAAGAAACAGCCTCTGCGGGGAAGGAGGGAAGGGATGGCCCCACGCGGGTACAGGACCCCGAGAAATTGATTCTACGCAGCCCCAGACCTCTTCCCTGGTCCCCTCCGCCGCCCGTGCCCTGCCCTCTCTCCTCGCCCCCTCTCTTCCCCTGCTCCAGGAGGAGGGTAGCGCCGTGTCTGAGCAACTCCCGGGTCCCCAGGTTCCTTCTCCCTGAGATATTTTCACACTGCGGTATCCCGGCCCAGCGGCGGACAGCCCTGGTACGTAGCAGTCGGCTACGTGGACGACACGCAGTTCGTGCGCTTTGACAGCGACGCCGCTGATCCCAGGATGGAGCCACGGGCGCCGTGGATAGAGCAAGAGGGACTCGAGTATTGGGAGGAGCAGACTCAGCGCGCCAAGGACACAGCAAGGAGTTTTCGAGTAAACATGCGAACCTTGCGCGGCTACTACAACCAGAGTGATTCTGGTGAGCGACTGGGGCCCGAATAGCAGCAGGTCATGATCCTCATCCCTCGCGGATGTGCCGAGGTCGTCCAGAGTCGCTGGGAAGGAGATTCACCCCTCCTCCCCTTGACCTGGCCCGATCTCAATCTAGAGAAAGCCCACGGGGATTCGCTTCAGTTTCGTTTTGGGTTTGGTCCTACGGCCCCAGAGATCAGTGGGCGGTACTAACTTGGGGCAGGGCCACGTGGGTGTGGCTAACGTAGGGACCCGACCAGGTTCCCACACACTCCAGTGGACCTACGGCTGTGACGTGGGCCCAGATGGCCGCTTCCTGCGAGGCCATGATCAGTTCGCCTACGATGGCACCGATTACATCTCCCTGAACGAGGACCTGCGCTCCTGGACCGCGGCGAACACCGCGGCTCAGATCTCCAAGCACAAATCTGAGGCAGCCCAAGAGGCTAAGTACCAAAGAGCCTACCTGGAAGGGGAGTGCGTGGAGTGGCTGCTCAGACACCTGGAGAATGGGAAGGAGACCCTGCAGCGCGTAGGTAAGAGGGGCTACAGGAAACTCTCGAAGTTTCCCTCACGCTGGGGTTGTGCCAGCAGCTGAAGACCCTCAAGAAGTAGAGGAAAGGACCCGAGGTGTTGCGCAGTGGTAGAGCGTTGCCTAGAAGGCCGGAGGCTCAGGATTCAATCCCCAGCCCTCCAAAGGGGAAAAAAGTAGAGAAAAATAGGTTCGAAGTCAGAATTGGGTTTCCAGATCCTGTACCACGGAGTAACACGCTAGGATGGCTACTTTTCCCTCAGGGACAGTTAGGAATCCAGTCTCTCCGGGATTAGAGAAAGACCTTTCTTGAAATAATTGATTAGCGGTTCTCTTTGACTTGGTTCCTTGACTCTGTCAGAAGCTTTGGGAACACCTGGGGATACTTTTTCTCTGGCCTTATTCCCTCCCTGCCCCGAAGCCAGAGTCTTTGGAGGTCTGACTCCAGCTTTTCTGATTCATTCAGCCCCTACCCAAGTCAGCACCAGAATCCCTTCCCTCTTGACCCACCCTCAAAGACCTAGAGTCTTCTACTCTGAACTATCTCACCCTAATTTTAGAACTTCTCAAGGAAAAGGAAATTAACCCAGATGCCTATGTCCTGGTAATAGGTTTTGTGCACCCTTTCCTCCCTCCAGTTGTACGTTCTATTGTCAGAATGTTCACACTACTCTATTCCCATGATAAATGCAAAGTGCCTACGTTTTCTGAATCTTCCTGTCAGACCCCTCAAAGACACACATGACCCAACATCCCATCTCAGACCACAAGAGCACCTTGAGGGGTCTTGGGCTTCTACTCTGCTGAGATCACCCTGACACTGCAGCACTTAGGTATGAGGGGCTGCAAGATGTCTTGTAGATCTCCTCCCTTGCTTCCCCCAAGAAGGGGAGGAGAATGGCACCATGCTAGGACACCACCCTTGTCCAGAGGGAAGTGAGTGGACCTGGATTCCCAGATGCTGCCCCAGAGAGGAACTGAAAGCTACTTTCTCCTAGGACAAGTAAGTGATGCAGTCTCTTTCTCCCTGGCTGATGGGAAAGATAATAACTGACCACAGTTCCCTGGCAGCAGTCTTGACATCAAGGACACACTGTCAGGCCATTTCTGCCTAGTGTCTTTGGAGGTGTGTCTCAAGCTTTTCCACATCTCTCAGCCTCCACCCTGATCAGAACGTGAAGTCCCTCTCAGAGCTGAAACCTCTTACACTGCATTACCTCAACCTGATTTTAGAACTTTCCAAGGAATAGGAGATTATGCCAGATCACAGAGTCCAGACTTTGTCTAGGTTTTGTGCTCCCTCCCCACCCCAATCATGTTGTCCATTCTCCAGATGGTTATGGGAGTGGCTGCTTCAGTGGCCCAGGAGAGGTAATAACAAAATGTCTGAGTTTCCCTATTTTTTTCTCAGACCCCCCGAAGACACATGTGACTCACCACCCTAGCCCTGAAGGGGATGTCACTCTGAGATGCTGGGCCCTGGGCTTCTACCCTAAGGAGATCACCCTGACTTGGCGACGAGATGGGGAGGACCAGACCCAGGACATGGAACTTGTGGAGACCAGACCTGCAGGGGATGGAAACTTCCAGAAATGGGCAGCTGTGGTGGTGCCTGCTGGAGAGGAGCAGAGATACACATGCCATGTACATCATGAGGGGCTGCCTGAGCCCCTCACCCTGAGATGGGGTAAGATGAAGGCCCGGAGCCTGTTGTCAGGAAGCAAGCAGGAGGCTTTCTGAAGACCCTCAGCAGGGTATGGACTGAGAGCCTGGGGATCAGGGCCCCTCAACTGACTTCTCTTTCCCTCACAGAGCCACCCCCTCAGGCCACCATCCCCATCTTGGGAATTGTTGCTGCTGTGATTGTCCTTGTTGTCACTGGAGCTGTGGTCGGTTTTGTCTTGTGGAGAAAGAAAAACACAGGTAGGGAAAGTGCACGGTCGAATTTTTGTCCCACTGGTGGTCTCAAGTACCTGGTAGAAGTGTGCCCTGCCTTGGTAATGGGAAGTAATATCTACCCACGTGTGCTTATTCAGCCTAGATTGACGGGGTGACCAGCGCCCCAGCAGAGCAGTTTCCTGCTCAGGAGGTGTGAGCTGCATGGGAAAATGAAAAGTCTGAAATAATCAGTAAGAAATAAAGACAAAGACAAAGATTAGATTTAAAAAACGGGATTCCTTGGCATTGGGCTTGTGGCTCAGCAGTAGAGTACTTGCCTAGCACGTGTGAGACCCTGGGTTCGATCCTCAACAGCACATAAAAATAAATAAATAAAATAAAGGAAAGTATCCATCTACAATGAAAAATTAAATATTTTTATTAAAAAAAAAAAAGTGGAGTTCCTGATGGGTCTTCCAGCCCTGATAGGAACTGAACTGAACAAACGAAAAAGGCCCCAATTCTTTTTTTTTTTAATTAATTAATTAATTTGTTCTAATTTGTTATACATGACAGCAGAATGTGTTCATAGTACACAAATGGAGCACAATTTTTCATTTCTCTGGTTGTACACAATGTAGAGTCACACCATTCATGTCTTTATACATGTACCTAGAGAAAGGATGTCCACCTCATTCCATCATCTTTCCTACCCCCATGCCCCTCGCTTCCCCTCCCTCCCCTTTGCCCTATCCAATATTCCTCTATTCCTGCCATGCTCCCACCTCCCACCCCCATTATGGATCAGCATTCACTTTTCAGAGAAAACATTTGGCCTTTGGTTTTTTGGGATTGGCTTACTTCACTTAGCATTATATTCTCCAGCTCCATCCATTTACCTGCAAATGCCATAATTTTATTCTCTTTTAATGCTGAGTGATATTCCATTGTGTATATATACCACAGTTTCTTTATCCATTCATCTATTGAAGGGCATCTAGGTAGGCTAGTGAATCGTGCTGTTATAAACATTGATGTGGCTGCATCACTGTAGTATGCTATTTTTAAGTCCTTTGGGTATAGAACAAGGAGTGGGATAGCTGGGTCAAATGGTGGTTCCATTCCAAGTCTTCTAAGGAATCTCCATAGTGCTTTCCAGATTGGCTGCACCAATTTGCAGTCCCACCAGTGATGTATGAGTGTGCCTTTTCTTCACATCCTCTACAACACTTACTGTTGCTTGTATTCTTAATAGCTATCATTCTGACTAGAGTGAGACAAAAAGTTAGAGTAGTTTTGATTTGCATTTCTCTAATTACTAGCAATGTTGAACATTTTTTTATATATTTGTTGATGCCCTAATTCTTTATTTAAGGGAGAGTACATCAAAGGCAGGGATGAGGTTTCAGTGTGGGAGGAGTCTTGTTTCTGGGTTTGGCAGTAAACAGGTTCTTTGGTGTTTGGCAGATTACGCCCATCTCCAGGAGGCTGTTTGATCCTAAGGCTGGGAGCTAAGACATGGCACCAGCATGATCTGGGCTTTCTTGAATGGGTGAATTTCACCCAGGAGTTCCCAGAGAAGCAGCTTCCCTGCCTTAATGGCTCCAAGAAACCCATAATTTATATATGGCCTCCAATACTGGACTTGTTTACTCTTTTGTAAAGCACATGGGAAAAAAATGGAGAAAAATTTCCCCTGATTTTTGCAGTGATGGGGAACTGACTCTTACACCTCTGGCATTCAGAGGCCAGAGGGGAATTTCCCTGCTGAGGACAGACCTCCAGCAGAGCAGTTGGCTCCATCACTATACATCTATTTTCTTCTAGTCTCCTGGTCCTTCCCTACATCTGTAGTCACAGTTCTAGAAATGTCCCCAGTGTCCAGGACTAGGGGGTACCTCTAAGACCTGTTTTTAACCTGCTCTCTCACAGGATGTTTTCTTCCCACAGGTATAAAAAAAGGGCCCTATGCTCCAGCTCTCTGTAAGTATGAAGAACAGTGAGCCCTGAGACCCTTGGGATAGTGATGTAGTTGGGAGCTGATCCATCCCATAATTTCTCCATTTTCCGCATCTCGTGTGGGCTCTAACCAGGTTCTATTTTTGTTCTGTTCAGGGAATGACAGTGCCCAGAGCTCTGATGTGTCTCTCATGACTTAAAAAGGTAAGACCCTGGGGGGCCGGAAGAGAGAGAGAGGGATTGGGAAATGGAGAGACTCCTGGGTTACAGGACTCTCCTAGGAATTTCTGACATTTTGAATGTTTAATAGGTTGTTCAGAGTGTCTGCATTACAATGAGTGATCTGAATTTGTTCATAATACCTTCATTTATAGTGTGAGACAGCTAGCTGTCTTCTGTGGGACTGAGCAACACAGGATTTCTTCAGTTCTCTTCCTGCTCCCTACTACAGTTTCAAGAGGTCCCAACTTCTCTTTCTGACTATGTGTCTGTGTTCCTATCACCCTAATGTAAGGAAACCAAGAGGAGCGCATCCCTGATCACTAAGACCCCTCCCCATACTGCCCTGTTCTCTTCTTCAGTCAACTTTCCTGTGTAGCAGATGTGAGGCTAGAATGTCTTCATTTGTGAGAAACTTGAGTTAACTCCCCTGCTGGGCCATGTGGCCTCAGGCACCCATGCTGCTAGTCTGCCCCACTCTTCTAGGGTTTGAGTGACTGTCTTTGTGCCTGGGCTTGTCTTCCTAAAGCCCCATGGGTGGAGCTATGCTCATCTGTTCCTTTGTAATATAACCCCTTGCTCTGTTTAGGATAGAGTCTTCCATGGAAGTGCCTTGGGTGTGTACCCTTCTCTTACTGTGCACTTGGATGTGGCCTACCTAGATGTCAGTCAACCTGCTAACAGTGGACATTATGAAGATAGACTCAGCCCCCTGAAACCAGGCCCCTTATCTCATTTGAATAGCTTCTCCTCAATAAAAGGGGTTACCGCGTACTCTTGCTCTCTCTCTTCCTTTGGACCCTTAAGGTCGGAGGAGCTGTCACAGTGACCCCAATGAAAAAGTTATTTTTTTTAAGAGATGAAAAATAACTTGTTTAATGCTACATAGGTAGAAAGTGGCAGTACAGTCTTTAAAACCATTTCTGACCACAATGACAGACACTGTCTTCTGTTCTTATTGTCAACCCATATTTAAATATTGCAGTACATACAAAATGTCAAAAATTTCCCCTCTAGCATTTACTACCTTTTCTGAATTTTGGATTTACTGTCATCACCAACAAAAAAAAATATATACAAGTAAGGACAAGTTACTAAATTACAAAGCCAATATTCTGGATGCAGTACATATGTTAATTAACTTAGTCATTGATACTTAACTACAAAACAAATTGCTTTATTTTTTTAACAATGAAAAAGTGACAGCAACACTATAAATTACTTGTGACAAAGTCATCAATGGAGAATAATAAAAACAAAGCTAATTAACAGGCATTGTTTCAGTTCAAATTAGTAATTTCCTTTAAACAGGAATACTAACATTGATCTAGTGGTTCTCAACCCTGTCTGCACATTAAAGAAATGGAGGTCCCTTTTCTTTATCCATTTTTGATTAACCATAATAGAGTTCAACAAATATCAAATATTGGAAGTTATTTAAACTCGAATTGAAATTCTCACTTTTTATTTTTACAAAACTTAAAAAATAATACTAGCTTTCAAAGAATCCCCACATTTTAATTTTGCATAGATGTTCAAGTCAGTTATTTGTTCAACTAAAAAGAGTCAGTAAGATGTATTAGAAATTATTTTATTAATAAGTTATTATAAAATGATATTCATGAGCCACAAACTTTTTGGTGCAGATGAGAGAAAGATTTGAGTATTTTCCATGCATTTCTAAAACTTCTAGAATCCTTTTTTGTAAGATCAGTTTCTTAAAAGTCAGAACCTAAACAAAACTTGCTTCTTTAAAAATATATGCATAAATATTTTGCCTACCACTCTGCTATATTGTTGACAAATCCCTATTAGTAGGTCAGTAGTAACTACAGGCACTTATCTTCAAAACAACCTTTCCTCATTTTTCAGGTTTGGAAATCAAGTATGGAAAACAACTTTTTCCTAAAAAATACATGAATTCACTTAAAGATGTCTCCTCAAATTCAGGAAATCCCATTTCTTCGGCTCTTTATGTCAGGACTCCATATAAATCTCAACCACTTCATTCTTGCCGTCAAGTGTTGCTTCTGTCTGGTTGTTTTCACTCACATCTTCGATGTTTGACAGATCAACAGGTGGTAAAGGATCTCTCCAGTACTGGAAAGTATTATACAGCCAAAATTCTTCATTGTGCTGGAGCGGTGCGGCCCCCCAGTCTTGCCGAGGAGGCCCTGTGCGTCCCTCCCCGTGGTCAACACCAACCACAGGGGGCTGGGCGTCCTGGGGCTCCTCCCCTGGCCCCCGGGGCCCTCCGGGCAGCATGTCCCGGCGCTTGCTGGACGAAGCCGAAGGCTCTGACTTGGCCCCTGAGTCGATTTTGCGCTTTCGCGGTAGCCCAGGATGCGAGGGCCCCAACGGCGGGATCCAGATCTACGGCGTTGGCTCCTCCGTGAAGTCGCAGAGCTGGAGCCGCTTCCAAGGCACGTGGAACGTCAGCGGCTCAGCCGCAAGCCGCTTGGCCATGGGCCTAAGGGTTCCAGCGGAGACGGACTGCCAGCGCTGATAGCCGCAGGGTGGAGCGAGGGAGGGCAAGGCCCAGAAAAAGTATTTGTGCCTCTTGTGTGGTTATTTTGCGCAGCCCAATTAGCCCAGTTCAATTGGAGCGATCCCTGAGCCTTTTAGTCATGAACAGAAACTTGGCATTCACTCCTGATTTAGTTTGTTTCGCTGGGATGTAGCTGCTTCTTTCCCTAGGGAAAAACAGAATCTGGACATTTGTCCCATGGAATATGGTTGATGTGTTAATTAAATTGTGGGAGGGCTGGAGATGTGGCCCCCGGGGCTCTCCGGGCAGCAGCGACAGCCGTGGCTCGCTTTTCTCCAGGCCGCGGCCCTGACGCTCCCCGCCGCTCTGGGAGCTGCTCTCTCCGCTGTCGCTGTCGGAGTTGGGGTTCCTGTGAGGGCTCCTCTGACCTTAAGGGTCCGCAGAAAGAGAGAGAGCCCGGGAGTGCGTGCTGACCCCTTTTAATTGAGGAGAAGCCATTCAAATGTGGCAAGGGGTCAGGTTTCAGGGGGCTGAGTCCAACTTCATGATGTCTGCTGTCAGCAGGTTGACTAACATCTAGGAAGGCCACACCCAAGGGCAGAGTAAGAGAAGGGGACACACAAAGGATGTTTCCAAGGAACATTCCATTCCAAACAGGGCAAGGGGTTAATATCACAAAGGAACAAATGAGCATAGTTCCACCCATGGGGCTGCAGGAAGAGTAGCCAGATCACCAGGGATGACCAATGTGCCTCAACCAATCAGGAGGGGAAAACGCTGGTCACTATTTTTTAGTTTTCGGGGGACACAACATCTTTGTTTATATGTGGTGTTGAGGATCAAACCCGGGCCACGCATACCAGGGACAAGCATTTCCAGGGCTGGTCCTGTCTTCAGGACCATGGGCAGGGAGGTCATCATGCCACTGAGTTAACCTAGGTTGAGACCTGAGTCCGACCTTCAGCTCCAATTTTTTTTTTTCAATTTCTATAGAGAATTATCCCTGTTATTGTTAGTAAGTATGAATTATGGTCTCATCTCCTCTGGCTATCTCTCATCTTCGAGAGGAGCAGGAGTCCTTTTTCCTATCATTGTCCCACAAAACTCAGGGCAGTTTCCTGGATTGTGTTTTTCATCACTTCTCCAGTATTTTTAAAGGAACCAGATTAGGGGAATAGCAGAGAGGAAAGATCTCACAATTTCTCATCTTAGATATTTCACAATGGCTGACTGCAAGCTGGAGAGCTGGAAGAACCACTAGCTGTGCAGTCCAAAAGGCTGAAGCTCCAGAATAAGAGGGTCAGTGGTGCTACCCTAATCTGAGACCAAAGAGATTCTGGAGAATCTGTTTTGGAAAAGTGAAGAAGTGGGAGTCCAGTATCTTCAGATAATCACAGCAACAATCAAGAACCCATTCAACAGTGCGGGCGCAGCGGCCCGGCCCTGGGAGCGCCCCGGCGGGCGGCCAGGCGCAGAGGGGCCGAGACGCCCATCCCAAAGAAGTGATAATGAAGTCCTTCCTGCCCAGATTACTTGTTTGGCCCACCTGTGTCCCAGCCCTTCCCCCTTACAGTCCATCACCAAACCTATAAAAAGGGGAACACATTCGCCCTTCAACGGATTCCACCTCTTGGGTCCCCTTCTTCCTCCGGGAGAAGTCTTTTCTGCTGTCCTTTAATAAACTTATAATTTCTACTCTGACCTTGCCTCGGCGTGCTCTCTGGTGTTATTCTTCAACATTGGGGAAGCAAGGACTCGTCACCAGTCAACAGCGGTAACAATCTCAGAGTGGGTATGCGGAACAGGGAAGATGGCTGTTTTACTAGGGACTTGTTAGCAAGGTGACATTCGAGGATAGATTTGAAGGACATGAAGGAATTTATTAGGATGTTTGGAGGAAGATCTTTCTAGGTAGGAAGAAACTCCAGTGCAAATGCACCAGGGTGGGATCCCCTGTGTGTGTTCTGGGAAGAGCAAGAATCTAGAATGTCCTGAGCAGAGTCACTGAGAAGAACTCAGAGGCACAGCCAGTGTCACAAGATCTGGAGGTTGACGGAAAGAATCTTGCATTGAGTGAGGCAGTTTTGAGCAGAGACAGACATGGTGAATCTTTTCAAATCATCACTCTTAACTGTTGCACTGAGAAAAGAACTGAGATGGGAGGACTAGCAAGTCAGCAGGGAGACTGTAGGGAACTAATCAGTCCTATGCTGGTGATGTCATCACTTTGCCTGGAGTATGAGCAGGGGAAATAGTGGAAGTGTTTGGATGTCATAAGCATTTTGAAGATGGACTTTACAGCACTTCCTAATGAACTTAACTGAGGTATGAGAAAGAAGAACACCACAAATTTGTGACACTGTAATCAGAAAGATAAGAGTTGCATCAATGAAGAAGAGAAGATTGGAAAAGGCATGTGTGAAGAGAAGACTTTTTCAGGCCCTTAGATATTGAACTGAGGTGTTCAAACTGCTATACCAACAGCTGATAATCAACTGATTTCAGCAGACCCAAGGGCTTGATGCAAATATGCATCTTTTGCTTGACGGGTGTCAATCTGGCACAAAGTATGTGTCTTATGGGTTGTTAACAAACATTTCACAGTCCAGTCCTGGTGTACACAGTACACTTTTTAGGAACATTGCTCTATATGAAATAGTATTCCAGCATCTGCATAGTGTCAGATCAACAGCAGGAAGGAATCAGTAGTTCATGGTGATTCTATTTTCAGTAACGTGGTTTTAAGGCTGCCCCTTCCACTAAAATTACCTAAAAAGAAGACATAAAATGGAAGAAGAATCTCAATATAGAGAAGTATAAGAAAGAGCAATCCTTTAGCTGCAAATATAAAAGTGGGCAGGAATTCATGGAGAAAAGTTTATCTTATCCTGAAGGCATTTGCCAAATCTGGAAAAAACTTAGCTTTTTCTTACTTAAGGTATACTACTATGTTTGTTTTCCATCAGTGTGACCAACCACATGAGTCAATTCACTTGTAAAAAGGAAAGGTTTGTTATTGCTCACAGTTTTGGAGGGTGAAGTCCATGATTGACCTTGTCACATTACACCTGTAGTGAGGCAGCACATCATGCTGGGAGCACTGGGCAGACCAAAACCACTCACCTCCTCACCAGGCAGTGAAGGAGAACAAGAAGGGGGTGGGTGTTCAACAATGTCCTCAGGACCCCTCCCCACTAGGCCCCACCTCTCAAGGATTGTACTATCTCCCTATAGCACCACCCAGGGACCAGGTTTCTACCACATGGGCTTTAGGAACACCATACATTTAATTATAACAAGAACACAGGTATGATCTTCAGAGATAGTTTGAATAGGAGATAATTTGGCTTTCCATTAAATCTCGGGAACAAAAATTATATCCTCTGAGCAAGAAATGAAAATTTTTTATTTTACCACCCAAAATTATTCTTAGGAAATTAATTTTAGCCAGAAAAAAAAAAAAGGTAGAAACGCAACTGATTTTGAGAATTTGTAGTTGCCACCCCATACTCCTATAGGTTTGTTGTCCTGATTGGTTTTATAAGTTAGGGTCAAAAAACATGATTCTTTTTTTAATAGATGTCTTGGGTCAGTGTTGACTCAAAATTTGAAGGAGGAAATAAAGATTTCTATAGGAATCCATATTAAACCAATGGGTTTAACAATTTACACAATTTATAACAAAAGGAAACGAGAAGCTCAGAGCAGAAATGTATAAGTACAAGTGGAAAATGATAATAGGATCAAAATGAGTAGAAACAACAGATAGGAAAAAAGAGGCTCATAAGATGTCCATATCTGAATTTTAAAACAGAAAATAACATATAACTAGTATTATGAATAAAGAAAAGTATGTCAACCTTCAACTTGCCTACAGAATATAGGAAAGTAACAATGACCTAGCTGTTTTCCAAAAACACCACATTTAATTATAAAGTGAATTCAAATTTCTTTCAAAAATTAGGTTCATTGACCTCTCCTTTGAGCCATAATGGAGTAGGAAACACTAGAAATTCATATAAACATGAAAAAAGAGACATTCAGACATAGGGCAATATGACAGAGATTGCAATCTGATAGAAAGGGAATGAAAGAAGAGAGGCATAAAGGGGTCCATCTTCTTTCCTGGAAATTCCTAAGACACAGTGCAGAGAGGAGGAGCCCTACAAAGCCTAGAAGCCTTAGGGAGTTGAGGGGACAGACATGTATTTGGAGAGGTCACAACAGAAGAATATTCAAGATGAAGGCACATAGATAAGGTAGCTGAAAATAACAGCACTGGAGATCCAGAGGGCACCTCTTGAGTCCTCAGTTCATCAGTACACACACGAAGAACACTATCCCAGGACAAGGAAAAGACAGTCCAAAAGCACCAGAGGGAACAATGGTACCTAGGGATACCCAGGGCCAGAAAAAGTGTCTGTTCCCACTGTCCATGCTGGAAAGACACATTTTCTGGACATTGGACAGAGTATTTGGAAGTGTCTGTGACCTTATCAGTGAATAATGAATGGCATCAAATAAGAAATTGCCAAATATTCAGGAAAATGCAACACATTACAACATAAAAAAAAAACTACAGATTAACTTAACACTAAGACAGTTATTGTAAATTAATTCCTTACATTCAGAAGGTTCCATAAGACACCTAAAAGACAAAAATAAAAAATTAGGCATGGTAGCACAAGTTTATAATCCCAACTACTCAGGAGGCTGAAGCAGGATTGCAAGTTCAATTGTAGCCTGGGAAACTTAGCATGACCCTGTGTCAAAATAAAATACAAAGATCTAGGTTACAGTGCTTTCTTTTTCTTTTTTCTTTTTTTTAAAGAGAGAGAAAGAATTTTTTAATATTTATTTTTTAGTTTTCAGCAGACACAACATCTTTGTTTGTATGTGGTGCTGAGGATCGAACCTGGGCCACACGCGTGCCAGGTGACTGCGCTACCACTTGAGCCACATCCCCAGCCCGGTTACAGTGCTTTCTTACCATGCATGAGGCCCTGGCTTTGATTCCTAGTATCAAAAAAATAAACAAACAAATAAATAAGAGAGGGTTCATAAAAGTTCACAATCAAACTTCCAAAGATGAAAGTATCAGAGATGTGAGGTGGGAATTAAGGTAGAGAGGAGGAGCCCTACATAGCCTAGAAGCTGCACTGGAGAATAAAAGATACATGAGCTTAAAGACAAAAAAGAAATAGAAACTTTTCAAAATGACACAAATCAATTCTTATGTAAGGGTCCGGTGAAGCGTCGGAGAAAGAGACCACCAAGTGACCACTCATGCAATTGGCAGAAGGGGATTTATTGAGGATCCGATTCAGCGAGCTGAGGCTCCAGGCTCACCCAGGAAGGGAAAGCAGCCCAGAGCCCCGAGCAGGGGCTGAGCACTGCTTAAGTACACTTTTTTGGGGAGGGCGGGGATTTTACATACATCACAGTCTCCTTTAACAAATCATCATACACCGCGGGAAAATCAAACAACAATTCCTAAACATGATTAGTTCATTCATTGGCGGGAACAGGTCGGGCGGGGGTGATAGGTCAGTTCTAAACGGGGTACACATTCAAACTGATTGGTCCAGGCCCTGCAATGCCTACGTGCAAAATCATACAGAGCCCTGAGTTATTAAACAACCAAGCAGTCAGGGGGAATATTTACTGGGCGGCTCCAAGCATTGTCTTAACAGCTACAGGAATTTCAGGTTAACAATACCTAATCCTTTACATTTTAACTCAGGCCTGGCAGCTTAGAAACTTTACAATGCCCGGTCTTTTACCCTTTAACTTTTACACTTTAACTTCAATTTCTTTTACCCTTACACTTACAATATATTTTTGGGCTTTTAACATATTCAGATATGTGTTTTAACAGCATAAAAAGAAAAGGAAATACAGTTATACAGAATAGAATTTTCATATCTCACTGAAATTATGTTAGTACAAATACGAAGTAGTTTCTGGGACAATAAGTCCTAGAGCAACCACTAAAAAAACGACAGTGAAAAACTTTAAAGGGAATTAACTAAGGGAATTTCCATTACAATAGAAAATTTGGAATGCCATACTCACCACAGGCCACAACTTCCTCAGAGTAAAAGGGCAAGACTACCTCCAGCTAAAACTCAAAGCGGGAGACCCCACTGTCATTTCAACAGGCCAGACTTGTTGCTATCTGGAGCCTGGGTGTAGGGCTACCCAGCTGAGCCCTGGGGACAAGCTGCTTCCCCAGTGGTTTTAGAAGGTGGGACCACCTCCCCAGTGCCCCTGGAGGACAGAGCATCAAACCGAAGAGAATTATTCTTTTATTTTTTTTTTAAATTTTTTTTAGTTGTCTATGGATCTTTATTTTATTTATTTGTATGTGGTGCTGAGAATCAAACCCAGTGCCTCACGCATGCTAGGCAAGTGCTCTACCACTGAGCCACAACCCCAGCCCGAGAATTATTCTTGAGCATTAAAACTAGTAGAATTTGCCCAGCTAGGTTTTGAAAGTGCTTGGACCCATCACCCCTCTCTTCTTTGCAGCTTCCTCCCTTTGAGTAGGAATGTCCATCCTGTACCATTTCACCACTGTATGTGGGAAACATATATAACTTGTCTGGTTTCACAGGATCACAGCTGGAGAGAAATTTGCTTCAGGATGAATCGTACCATGTCTGACCCATATCTAATTTAAATAAAGTTTAGAAGAGACTATGAACATAAAACATAGAAATGATGCTGGAATGAGTTAAGATTTGGGGGGTATTGGATAGATGAATGTATTCTGCATGCAACAAGGGCCTGGAGGAGGACAGAATGCTTGCACAACCCCTGCCTCCCACCAATGAAAATTTATTTGTTGACGTTCTTACCCCCAATATAACTGTGTTTGGAGATTGGATCTTTAAGAGATGATTGAGGCTAAATAAGAGAGGAAAGGAGGGAAGATAAAAAGGGAGAAAACAACAACAACAACAACAACAAAAATGATGGAGTCAAAAACCAGTAAAACTGGTGCCCTATAAGATTAGTAAAAAAGATCTTCCTCCTCCTTCTTTTCCTTCTGCTTCTCCTTCTCCTCTCTCTCTGCATTAACCCTATACAAAAAAGGCCAGATTGTTACCAGGCAGCACAATATCCTGCCCTGGGAAGAAGAGATTATCAGGCAGCTCTGATACCACCTGGTAGGAAAGAAACCAGACCATAATGCTCTCTGCTCCAGAAAATGCTGAAGTGTTGCCCCCCAAACTTCATCTACTTCAAAATCGGAAGGTGTTTTAGTCAGCTTTGAGTCACTGTTAAACAAAAAAAGAACAACATAAAGGAGAAAAAGTTTATTTGTGTTTTGAGGTTTCAGAGGTCTCAGTCCATAGATGGCCAACTACATTGCTCTGGGCTTGAGGTGAGACAGAATATCAGGGCAGAAGGGTATAGAGGAGAAAAGCAGCTCAGGACATAGCAATCAGGAAGAGAGAAAGAGAGAGACAGACAGACAGATAGAGACAGAGAGAGAAACAGAGAGAGACAGAGACAGGACAAAAGCACTCCACTCACCTAGGACAAAATATACATGCCTCCAGTTACCTACCTCCTCCACCCATACCCTAATTGACTACACTTACCACCTAGTTAATTCCTATCAGTGAATTAATCCACTGATTAGGTCACAACTCTCATAATCTAACTATTTTACCTCTGAACATTCTTGCGTTGCCACAACATGAGCTTTTAGGGAATACCTCATATCTAAATCATAACAGTAGAAAAATAGGATTTATTCAAATCCAGCTTTGAAGGAAGAGGGATGAAATATAATTGTTTCAAAAGTGCCATGTCAGAAAAGTCCTGGGACAAGGAAAGCTTCTAAAAGTGGGAGAGTTCATTAGGAAGAAAGACAGAAACTTCACAGGTTTTACCTCCTTAGGAGTCACTGTGACCCAAAGAAATTTTACAGGTTTTGCCTATTTCAAGTCCCTGAAGCCTTCTCCTCATACCAAAAAGAGTCAGAACTTCCTGGGACCAGCATCTGTGCCTCACCATTGTAAATTAGGATTGTCAGGGTATGGCTAGCTCTTCTCTTTAGTTCACAGGGTGAGCTTTCACGGACTACATGTGGAGAGCTACATTGACATCAGTTCATTCAAGGAGCTTCACTGTAGCTGGACCTGATTCAGATGATGAGACTCTGGAGTTGACACTGGTTAGGTCATAAAATGAGTCTTTTGGAGGCCTTGGATGGAAAGCAGTTTATTGTACATGTGGAAGAAATATTAATAATTTGTGTCAGAAAGATGACCATGGTAGTTTTCTAATGACTACAAATTCCTTGATATTTAAGAATAGAAACTAGTTCCCCTCCCTGTGAATGTGGCTGGACTTAGTGAAGAGATAAAACAAAATTTATGGTGTGCAGCCACAGATAAAAAGACTGGTATGGGGTGTGGAACACATGCCTGTAATCCCAGTGGGCCAGGAGACTGAGGCAGAGGATCACAAGTTCAAAGCTAGCCTCAGCAATTTAGCAAGGCCTTAAGCAACTTAGTGAGACCCTCTCTCAAAAATAAACATTAAAAATAAAAATTGTGTAGGGCTGGGGATGTGGCTCAAGCGGTAGCATGCGTGCGGCCCGGGTTCAATCCTCAGCACCACATACAAACAAAGATGTTGTGTCCGCCGAAAAACTGAAAAATAAATATTAAAAAATTTTCTCTCTCTCTCTCTCTCTCTCTCACTCTCACTCTCTCTTTAAAAAAAATTAAAAAATAAAAAATAAATAAATAAAAATTGTGGCTCAGCGATAGAGCGCTCGCTTCGCATGTGCAAGGCGCTGGTTTTGATCCTCAGCACCACATAAAAATAAATAAAATAAAGGTATAAAAATAATTTAAAGAAATAAATAAATGATCTGGGGATATAGCCCCTAGTTTCAATCTCTGGTGATGCGGGGGTGGGATATGACAATTATTTATTTATTTATTTTTTAATGTTTTTATTTTAGTTCTCGGCGGACACAACATCTTTGTACGTGGTGCTGAGGATCGAACCCGGGCCGCATGCATGCCAGGCGAGCACGCTACCGCTTGAGCCACATCCCCAGCCCAAGGGATATGACAATTATGATGACAGTAGGATTTCCTGCTTGCTCTGCTTTCTCTTGGAACATTCATTCCTGGCTCAGCCATCTCGACCAGACAGTCACCTAAAGGCAGTCCCCCTTGGCCCAGAACTGAGGGCTGTAGCCAAGAGCTACAGGAATGAGCTGTGAATGAGGTCCTTCCCTGTTCATCAGCCTTCCAGTTCTGACCTTGAACATTGCCTAGAGGAAAGGGGCAAATTAATAAACATTGGTAATTTTAAGTTGCTGTGTTTTGGAGTGATTGTTCTGAACCAGTAAGTAACAAATGCACAGGGAACAACTATGCAATCAAGGGCTTTTTTTCCTCTTTAGAAACAAAGAAGTCCACAAGAGATTGGAGTGATGCATGAAAATAATTGGTAGAAAAAGACTGCCAAATGACTTTTTTTACTTCGCGCCTTACTTTTGCTGAGGCTGGCTTTGAACTCGCAATCCTCTTGCCTCAGCCTCCTGAGCTGCTTGGATTACAGGCATGCACCACTGCGCTCGGCCCAAATGACTTTATATCCACTGAAACTGTCCTTCAAAACTGACCTCTTAGTCAGGCACAGTGGTGCTTGCCTGTAATTCCAGCAGCTGGGGAGGCTGAGGCAGGAGGATAGTAAGTTCAAAGCCAGCCCCAGCATCTTAGCAAGGCCCTAAGCAACTCAGTGAGACCCTGTCTCTAAATAAAACACAAGAAAGTCCTGGGAATGTGGCTCAGTGGTTGAGGGCCTCTGGATTCAATCCCCCTTCAGTCAAGAAAATGCTTGAATTACTTAATTTGTTTTTAGAATACCATTTTTATTTTCTTTCTAGCTTTATTTTTTGCACCACTTTCATAGGGGTTTTCCTTAGGATTACAGTGCTCATCTTAACTCTTTACACTACATCCAGTTAACAGTGTCTTAGTTCATATAAATATAGAAATCTTGCAACCATTCAGACTTCTAAACTGTAACCATTGTTATGTTTAGTTATCATGTTTAATATATGATAATTCAGGAAACAGAGCACTTAAGAAAAAGCTATATTTGTATTTATTAAGTAATGCAAAAGGTCAAACAGAAAGCAAGAGAGAGGGAGAGAGATCAAAGATAGTATTGAGCCAAACATTTGCCATTTCTGACCTTTTCTAGGAGTCTGAGTTTTCCATAGTATCATTTTCCCCTAAACTGAAGAAATCCTTTACCATTTCATATAGTGTGGATCTGTTGGTGATGAAATAATTTAACTTTCAACAGAAAATCTGTTTCTCTTCATTCTTGAAGGACACTTTTGCTAGATATTATGGATTGACTTTATTTTGCTCAGAACCTTAAAGGTTTTGCCTTACTTTCTTCTTGTTATAAAGTCATTAGGCAGACAATGAGGTTATGGAGAACAAGAAACAAGAGTAGGCCCCAAACCTTTGATCTTAACAACTAAAACTAACCTTAGGAGTCACCCCTCCAATTAAAAGGCTGATAGGTTGACTGGCAGTGGTGTGCTGTTTGCAAGATATGCACTCATAGCATAAAGATGAAAGTGAAAGTAAATTTATGGGAAAAGATATCCCATGCTAACGGGAAAGTGACCATGATACTATTAGAAAAACACATTTCAAAATAAAATGTGTTACTAGAGATAAAGAAGCATGCTTCCTGAGGGTAAAAGGATCAACAGGAAAACATATGTACATGGTCCCTAAAATGTACATGGTCCCTAAAACACTGCTTTAAAATTCATGAGGAAAAAGTGACAGAATTACACAGAGAAATATACAACTCCAGAAATGCCACCAGAGACTTTTATACTCTTCCTGGCAATTTATACAAAAACCAGAGAAAAAGAAAGCAAAGAGAGAGATGTGGAAAACACGAAAAGCAACCTAGACTTCACTAACATTAATAAACTGTATACAAATATCAACAACAGCATACATATTATTTCTTTTTTTTCTTAAGATAGAGATAGAGAGAGAGAGAGAGAGAGAGAATTTTAATATTTATTTGTTAGTTTTCAGCAGACACAACATCTTTGTATGTGGTGCTGAGGATCGAACCCTGGCCGCACGCATGCCAGGCGAGCATGCTACCGCTTGAGCCACACCCCCAGCCCCGTAGACATATTATTTCAAGTGCAAATGTACATCTGCCAGGCTAGACCTTTTGTGGAACCATAAAACAATTCTCAACAAATCTGAAAATACTGTACTGATAACAGAGTATATTTTGTGACCATAATAAAGTTGAATTAGAAGCAAGTCTCAATGAAATAACCAGCACACCTTTAAGTATCTGGAAGTTAAATAATAAGATTCTGAGTAATCATTGGATCAAAGAAGAAATTGGGAAACATTTTAAATTGAATAAGGAAATATAGCACATTAAAATGTGTGGAATATCTTCAGTTAATAACTTCAACCTTAAAACACTACATACCCAAGGCAAGCAGAAGAAAGGGAATGAAGACAAATATGAAATTAAAAAATAATTTTTAAAATTGATAAACTAAAAATATGGAATTTATTCTCTATCAAAGATATTATCTTATGAGCCTAGATTGATTTTATAGGAAAAAAGAAATTACCAATGCTGAGAATGAAAGAAAGTATATCAGTGTGGATACTCCAGATGTAAGAATGATGATCCAGGAATATTAGTAATAAATTAATGATAACACATTTGACAACTTAGAAAAAATTAACAATTTCTTGTGAGACATTAAGAAAAAATGGAAAATAATAATAGGTAATATTCCAATCATATAGACATTTTATTTTGTGATTGGAAACCTCCCCATAATTTAATATCCAGAAATTTTCATTGGTGATTTAAGTTAAACATATAGTTAAAAATAGTATTAATTATACATATTTTCTTATAAATAAGAACATATTTTTCCTAATCACTTTATAAGAAAAATATTATCCTGATTCCAAAACCAGGCAAAGACATCACAAGAGAACAATAATATGCAAAAAAAAATCTGCAAAAAAAAAAAAAGTTAGAAAATCAAATACAAAAACATGTTTAAAAAAATCAGCATACATCTGTCCACACTTGTTTTATCATCTCATAGGAAATCAAGATTGGTCTAATATTCTAAAATAAAAACCCTTGTCATCACATTAAGAGAATGAACTGAAGGGCTGGGGATATATATAGCTCCATTGGTAGAGTGCTTGCCTTGCATACTCAAGGCCCTGGGCTCAATCCCCGGCACCCAGGAGAGAGAATGAAGTTGAAAAGTCATAGGGTGTAACATTAAAGTATTACGTGTATACGCAGCTGCTGAATCTGGCAGGTTGGATCCAATTGACAATAAAGACACTCTCTTTATATAAAATAGTGTTTATTTTAGTAATAATTTAAGAGTAAAAGCAAAACTGAAAAGGCAAAGGAGAAGAAAATATATCACCAGATGGGAGAGACACCAACACCTGAAGTCATGTAGCCAGGGAATCCCAGGGCAGCTTTTCAGGGTCCCAACTGAGAAGTTCTGGGCAGAGCATCCTCTCCATGGGTGAGACTCCAAAGCCTTATTCCTGGTGATGCTCCCTGAATACAAGTTAGGACAAAGAAGTCTCCCTTCTAACAATATGCATGACCTAGTGATCCCTCAAGGATTTTTTTTTTTTTTAAGAGAGAGAGAGAGAGAGAGAGAGAGAGAGAGAATTTTTTAATATTTATTTTTTAGTTTTCGGCGGACACAACATCTTTGTTTGTATGTGGTGCTGAGGGTCGAACCCGGGCCGCACGCACGCCAGGCGAGCGTGCTACTGCTTGAGCCACATCCCCAGCCCCCTCAAGGATTTTATTTTCCCAAGGACGGGTCAAATTTCAGAAAGAAGGGAGTGTTTACCTTGAGATAAGTGAACAACTCTAAGATTTCATGAGTGAACCAAACCCAATAAGTCAACATTCTTCAGATGTTCAATCAAGGATATGCAAAGGTCATGGCAGGCATATAGACAGGAAAGATCTTTAATATTTTCCTTAGCCCTTTAAAGGAATGCAGGAAAGGCATTTGTCCAAATTGAACATCATTTCATTGTAAAATTTTTAGCAAACTAGGGATTGAAAGGAACTTTCTCAACAAGATTAGGGAGAGTAATAAAATTCTTTAGTTAGCATCTGTCTCAGTGATCAAAGGCTCAACACTTTTTTTTATTTTTTTGGAATTCACAACAAAATAAGGTGTCAGATCTCACCATTTTTATTTACATTATTGAGGATGACATAGCCAGTACAACAGAAAAAAAAATGAAATAATTTCTTATAAATAAAAAGGAAAGAAGTAAACCTGTCCTTATTTGCAGGAAACACAAGTATTTGTATAGAAAAGTCTAAAGAACTCTCCAAAATTTCCACAGCCAATCAATTAATTTAGCTAGACCATAGCATACAGTCTCAATAAACCCAAATCAATTTTATTCCATTATCTTAGGAATAACAATTAGGAAAGGATAATTTTATAAACTCCACTTTCAGTAACATCAAACATACTTAGCTAAAGGAAATTCAATATTCTGAATTGGATCCTGGAACAGAAAAAAGAACACATTAGCTTGAAAACTGACAAAATACAAATAGTAAGATAAACTAAAATAGTTTAGTCAGTTTTAATAAAACAACTTTTATGTGTGGTGCTGGGGACTGAACCCAGGGCCTTGTGCAGGCAAGGAAAGCACTCTACCAACTGAGCCATATCCCCAGTCCATAATTTCTTAATTATAATAAACATGCAATAATCAACCTAGATAAAGGATAAATGGCAACTTCCGGTACTTCTTTGCAACTTTCTGTAAATCTAAAATGAGTCTAAAACAAAAAAATTTAGGAGTGTAAAAGAATTCCTGAATATAAATTTCATTTAAAGGATGTGAGGGTTTTACTCTCAAAACTATTAAATATGATGAAGGGAAATTGGACTCAGGGACTCTCAACCACCGAGTCACATCCCAGCCCTATGTTGTATTTTATTTAGAGACAAGGTCTCACTGAGTTGCTTAGTGCCTTACTTTTGCTGAGGCTGGCTTTGAACTTGCAATCCTCCTGTCTCAGCCTCCAGGGCTGGAAATCTCAATATCCTTAAGGTGAAAATCCTCTCCAAAATCAATTGGAGTTAATACAATCCAAAGAAATCAAAACAGGTTTAATTGACATGTTGCTTTTTTTAAATCGCTTTTTATTTTATTACACAAGAGCAGAATGCATTACAATTCTTATTACACATATAGAGCACAATTTTTCATATCTCTGTTCTTATATAAAGTATATTCACACCAATTCATGTCTCCATACAGACATGTTGCTTTTAAAATGTGTAGGTAAAGGTATAATACACATGTTTGTCAATGTTCCATAATTGTGACTAAATGTCAGAGATAAAACAAACGACATATGAGGGGAGAAAGCTTTATTTGGCCTCAGAAGTTTTAACCCATGGTCAGTTGGCTCCATTGCTTTTGGACCTGTAGCACAGCAATACATCATGGTAGGAACACATGAAGAAGGAAATCATTCAAATCATGCCAGCCAGGAATCCAATATAGAAACAAATAAGGGTTGGGTTCCCAATATTTCCTCCAAGGGCCCACCCCCCCAGTGATCTAACTTGCTTCTATTAGGTCCATCTCCTAAATGTCCCAGCTCCTCCCAATAGAACCATGGGTTGAGGATCAAGCCAACATGTCGGGGAAATTCACCATCCAAACTATAGCAACCTAGAATAGCTAAATCATTTGAAAAACATGAACAAAGTTGGAAGGCTTAAAATATTTTATTTCAAAACTTAGGAAATTACAGTGTTATGATTTAGATATTAGGTGTCCCCCAAAAGCTTAGGTACAAGACAATGCAAGAAAGTTTAGAGATGTAATGATTGTGTTATGAGAGTCTTTACCTAATCAGTGCATTAATCCCCTGATAGGGATGAACTGAGTGATAATTTTAGGTAGGCAGGGTGTGGCTGGAGGAGATGGGTCACTGAGGACTGGCTTTGGGGGTTTATATTTTCCCGTGATGAGGGAAGTGCCCTCTCTTGCTCTCTCTCTGATTCCATGTTGCCATGTCCTGAGTTGCTTTCCTCTGCCACACCTTTCTACCATGATGTCCTGCTTTACCTCAAGCCCTAAATAACGGAGTGAGCCTTTTCTGGACTGAGACCTCTGAAATCTTAAGCACCAAATAAACTTTTTGTCCTTTAAAATTGTTCTTGTCCAGCCTTCTAGTCATAGCAAAGAAAAGCTGATTAAAACATACAGTAATCAACAAAACATGGCATAGGTATAAGAATAGACACATAGATCACTCCTAACATAAGAGTCCAGCTATGGGACCACACTTTTATTATCAGTTTTTCTCCCTCTCTCTCTCTTTCCACATTTCATTTATTTTTTGACAAAAGTGCCAAGATAATTTGTTGGAGAAAACACAGAGTTTCAACACATATTACTGGAACACCTTGAATGAAATCCATATGGGAAAAGGAAATGGAGCTCAATCCTTACCTCCCATCAAAATCAAGTGTTAAATCACAATATAGCTAATGCAAAAAAGTTATTAAACATCTTTTTACAAACCCAGGAGAAAATTTATTGAAATTAGATTAACAAAAAAAAAATTTGACTACATGAAGTGTAAAGCAAAAAGCATAAAATATAAAACAAAAATATAATGGATTATAACCCTTTTAATAATCATGGTAAAGGAAATTAAAACATGAGCCACTGAAAGGGAGAGAAATTTTGCAGGAAATATGTTTGTCATATAGCCAATATCCAGAATATATGAAGAATATTTACAATTCAATGAGACAAACACCTTCATGGACAAAAGATATGGAGAACAGTTCACAGGCTAAGACATGCAAGTCCCTAAAAAGCTTTTTTGTTTTTCCTTTTTTGGTACCAGGGATTAAATTTAAGGGCGCTTAGCCACTGAGCCACATCCCCAGCCCTTTTTAATATTTTACTTAGAGACATGCTCTTGTCGAGGTGATTAGGGCCTCGCTAAGTTACCGAGGCTGGCTTTGAACTCATGATCCTTCTGCCTCAGGTTCCCAAGCCGCTGGGATTACAGTTATGCACCATGTGCCCAGCCCTAATAAGTATTGAAAAGATGCTCACCATCAGTAGTCACCAAAGATAAACAAAGATGCTACCTCACCTCAACTAGAATATATAACATTAAAAACACTTGTGACAATACTGCATATCAATAGCATATAAAACACATTACTGTTAGAAATGTGAAAAAATTACAACCCATTTGTAAAACAGTATCACAAATTCTGATATCATTAAACACACTGACCTTGTGACCGAACAACTCCAGTCTTGGGCATATTATCTAAAAGCCTGGAAAACCTACCTACACAGACAGACTATACTCAAATGTTCATAGTGGCTTTACTTTAACAGACCCACACTGGGAATAACCCACCTGTTTAACATATTATCAGTAGGAAATCCAATGGATAAATTAGTATTTCAACAATACCCAGTATTAAAAATGAATGAAATATTGCTAGGTGCAGCAGTGCATGCCTATAATCCTAGCAGCTCAGGAGGCTAAGACAGGAGAATCACGAGTTCAAAGCCAGCCTCAGCAATGATGAGGCACTAAGCAACTCAGTGAGACCCTGTCTCTAAATATAATACAAAATAGGGTTGGGGATGTGGCTCAGTGGTTGAGTGCCCCTGAGTTCAATCCCTAGCACCAAAAAAAAAAAAAAATTGAAATATTAAAACACACACAACAAAGCAACATAGCACAACAAAGCTTAAAAATAACTATATTATAACAAAATTATATACTCTATGGTTGTATGTACATGAAATTCTAGAATATTTAAAATTATAATCAAAAAGGAGATTGGTGGTCATCTAGAGCTGGGGTGGAGGAGAGGATCAAGCAGGAAGGCAGATGAGGACAGTTTAGGGCAAAGGTAGCTAAGAGCATATCCTGGTCATAGCAGTGGTTAATGATTCTGAAAAATTACCAATACTCCTGTAGCTTTACACCTCAAATTAGTGAATTTTATTTTACATAAATCTCTTAATAGACAAAAAGGGAGGAAACAAGGCAAAACCAAGTATCTGGTAAACAAAAATGGACCAGATTCCTTGCTAGAAGTCTTTCAGCACAAGTAATTTGAAATGCAGAAAAACCTAAAGTGTAATGATGTTAGATGATAACTAACTTATACAGAAAGGAATAACTAACAACAGAAACATTACATATACTTTTTTAACTTTACATATATAATTCTTTAAAATTTTTAATGCCTCTACTAGCTATTAGTTGTATATATTTGCATTCATTTCTCACCGTGGTTGAGAAATTGAAATCTGCATCTTTAAATTTCACAATCTACTTAAGGTAACCTTGAACTACATCCAGTAAAATATAAAAAACTTACAACATCATATTTTCAGTTAACTACCCTTCTGGTATTATCACCATGTATACTACACCAATATTCATTTTAAACCTAATCAGATAATGTAATACGCAAAGTCACCATGCCCAGTGGCACACACCTGTAATTCCAGTAACTCAGGAGGCTGAGGCAGGAGGATTGCAAGTTCAAAGCCAATCTCAGCAAATTAGCAAGGCCCTTAGCAAGACCCTGTCTCAAAATAAAAAAAAATAAATAAATAAAATGAAATAAAAAGGGCTGGGGATGTGGTTCAGTGTCAATGAACCATTGGGGACACTCAAACCACATCTAAGCCATAAAATTTTGTCCCTGTTCCCTAAGGGTTCATGTCCATCTCACAATGCAAAATGTATTCATTTCATCCTTAAGAGTTCCAAAATCTTAACTGTTCCAATATCAGTGTAAGGTTCAAGATCAAAGTCTGAGAGTCCAGGAAAACTTTCAGCTGTGGGTCCCCATAAAAATAAAAACAAAAGCAAACAAAGAAAAGAAAATTGATTTACATATTTCTGAGATACAATCACGGGACAAGCACTGGGTAAATATTCCAAAGAGAAGTGTAAGATTTGTCTTGTTTTCTGTCAAAGTTAAGCCTGTAATGCAACACAGGAATGTTTACTGTAACTTAAGTTTCACGTGTATAATGGAACCATCCTAAGTTAGGAAACCATGTGGTCAGGATGGAGCCATTTAAAAATTTCCCTAACAAGTATCCAATTGTACCTCCAATCTCTTCCTATCAGGAGCAAATGGCAGGGCTTCCTTAGGGATAAATATTGGCAGACTACCCTCCCAGGAGTGCTTGCTTGCCATATTCCCTTTGGGGGCGCACCCTTCTGCAGAAGTACAAATTTGCCTTGCTGACCCACTTCTGAGCACATATTGAATTTCTTCAGCACCTCGGTATTAAAAATACCAAGGAATAAGCAAATAGAAAGAAGAAATTGGCCAAAACAAGACTGAAACCCAGCAGAGCAAACATTAAATTCTAAAGCTCCAAGCTCAGCATCCAGAACATAATGTGGCAGAAGATGGGCCCCCAGAGCTTTGGGCAGGTAACATGACTGCTCTCTGAGGCTGCATGTGGATGTCTATAGCTCTCCAATGCTGAAGTGGCACACTGCTAGTTGCTGTATCTTCTTGGAATCTCCTGTCCTATAGCTCCACTAGGCATCACTCCATTGGGCGCTTCCCTGAAGGACTACAGTCCAGGTTTCCAGGCTTTCCTTTGAAATCTTGGTGAAAGCTTCATGACCCCACAACTCTTGCAAAACCAGCCTAATGTGGAAAATACCAAGGTCTGCAGCCATCATATGCTGCATCTAGACCCACTGTGTGGCTACAGCAGCCACAATGTATCTCAGATATAAGAGAATTCCAAGTCTGGGCCTCAGGAATCTTTCCTGAAACAATTTTGCCCTGGAAGGTCTCTGAAACAAATTTGCACTTCTAGGCTTCTAATTGGGCCTGCAAAGAGAAGAGTGGCCTGAAGCTTTCTTTCCTATTATATGAATGACTTGCATTTCTGCTAATCTCTTTGGCAAGAGGTTGCTCAACTGCCATACTTTGCTGTCCCAAACAAACTTTTTTACTCCATCACTGGCCAGGCTGCAAGTTTTTCAAATCTTTCACTCTGCTTTTCTTTGGTCACTATAAATTTGACTAAAAGAAGCCAGTAATACTCATGGCTTCAGCCTGAATGTTTTGCTGTTTTGAAACCTCAGCCAATAAACTATCATTCTTGATTTTGACCTTCCACAAAATTCAAGTTCTTTGCCATGTTGTAACAAGAGTCATTTTTTCTCCAATTCCCAATAGAATTCTCTTACCATCTGAGACCTCACAGCATGGTCTTTACTACCCATATTCATATTGTTACATATCTGGGGCCTTCTGGAAAATTGAGGCAGCCCAAAGACCTCCCTATAAACCCTATTTTTGTGATCAAGTCAGAAAGATTTCAGACAAATTGCTCAGTTATAGGCATGAGTTTACTAGAAGGGATAGAAAAAGAGAAAGGGGACACTCTCAAGAAAGAGAGTGGGTCCTCTCAGAGAGGAGAGAAATACAGTGCTCTCCTGTCCTCCAGTTTTTTCGGTGGTTCCAGGAAGTACCCAGAGAGTTCTACCCAGTTCCACCTCTTGACTTTTCTTTTGGTACCGGGGATTGAACTTAGGGGCACTCAACCACTGAGCCACATCCCAAGCCCTATTTTGTATTTCATTTAGAGACAGGGTCTCACTGAGTTGCTTAGCACTTCTCCATTGCTGAGGGTGGCTTTAAAGTTGCCATCCTCCTATCTCAGCCTCCTAAGACACTAGGATTATAGGCTTGAGTGTGCCACGCGCCTAGCCCACCTCTTGACTTTTGATTGACAGTAGGATGACAAGTCTCCAATAGCCATGACAACTCTCGGTCACAATTACAACCAGGCTGACTGGTTCTAATTGAAAAATGTTCTTATAGATTTTATGGTTAGGGGGAATTATCCTTATCTCTCTGAGTTCCGGGATCTGGTCTGTGTAAGGGTCACAAAATTACCCGCTTTAGGGTAACTTGTATTCTCCTTATTGGAATTTCAGGCCCACATTTTTCCTGCGGACAACAGGCAGTTTGCTGAGGAAAGTGCAAATCTTGTCCACTTAAGCCATGCAAGGCTACAGGTAAATTGCTTCTTGGAAAAGAAAGCATGGGGGTCAGCACAGTGGGCCTATCTTATCAAATTATTCCCTTAACATCATGTTCCCACCACTCATATCTTTCTGTCACCTATCACCATCAGCATTCTGGTCTTCTGAGCCCGCACCAGAATTATCTGTAATGCTCCCTTTAGAGCATTCTAAGCTTTTTCTAACCTGCTCCTCCAAATTCCTTTAACCTACTCCTATTAAACAATTCCAAAGGCTCCTTGACATCTTCAGATATAGTTGTGGTAATGACCCCACTCTCAGTATTGCATGTGTGTGTGCTTACACAAAAACAGCTTACTTCAAATCAGAAACAACAGAGGTCAGAGGCAGTAGCAAATTCAAATTACAGGAAATTTATTTTTTTATTTTATTTTATTTTATTTTATTTATTTTTTTTAATTTTTTATTGTGGGTTGTTCAAAACATTACAAATTTCTTGACATATCATATTCGACACTTTGATTCAAGTGGGTTATGAACTCCCACCTTCACCCCATACACAGATTGCAGAATCACATCAGTTACACATCCATTGATTTACAAATTGCCATCCTAGTGTCTGTTGTGCTCCGCTGCCTTTCCCATCCTCCACCATCCCCCCTCCCCACCTCTCCCCTCCCCTCCCCTCCTCTCTCTCTACCTCCTCCACTGTATAACCCTGAGNCCTCATAACCTCTTATATGTAATTTTGTATAACCCTGAGGGTCTCCTTCTATTACCATGCAATTTCCCTTCTCTCTCCCTTTCCCTCCCACCTCTCATCCCTGTTAAATGTTAATCTTCTTCTCCTGCTCTTCGTCCCTACTCTGTTCTTAGTTACTCTCCTTATATCAAAGAAGACATTTGGCATTTGTTTTTTAGGGATTGGCTAGCTTCACTTAGCATAATCTGCTCTAATGCCATCCATTTCCCTGTAAATTCTATGATTTTGTCATTTTTTAATGCAGAGTAGGAAATTTATTTTTAAAAAATACCTGTCAATCAATTTCTATATCAAGCACCACCTCCCTTCAAAGCCTAAGGCAAAATGAAGACATTCCCAGATAAATAAAGACTGAAAAGACATATTTCTAGCAAATATGTTATATGATATATATTAAAGTAAGTTCATCAGGATGAAAAGAAATGACACCAGAAAGTAAAACCAATCTGATGAAGAAATTTTAAAAAATAAGACGATCATTATTTTTAAAATACCACACATTTTAATCTTCTCTTAACTAATATAAAGTCAATTACATGAGCCAGGCACGGTGGCGCACACCTGTAATCCCTGCAGCTCTGGAAGCTGAGACAGGAGGATTGTGAGTTTGAAGCCAGCCTCAGCAATGGGGAGGTGCTAAGCTACTCAGTGAGACTTTGTCTCTAATAAAATACAAAATTTTATTTTGTATTTTTGGGCTGGGGATGTGGCTCAGTAGTTGAGTGCCCGGAATTCAATCCCTGGTATCCCTCCCAATAAATAGATGAAAATAAATTACATGAAATAATAACTGTAAAATTATAGTTTGGGACTTGTGGCATCAAAATATGATACATGTGTACATACACATTCACACAAACACATATGAGAAAAATAGCAAAGAGGATGGGGAGAGGGGATAAAGCTATAGTAGAATGAGGTAGTAATATGAAGTAGTAACTCCAATCTACAAGAAGAAATGAAGAGTGCCAGGAAATGGTAATTAACTTTAATATAAAAGAATTAATTAAATGTGTCTTACTCCTTTCATCTCTCAACTTTTTTTTTTTGGTACCAGGGATTGAACTCAGGGGCACTCTTCCACTGAGCCACAGCCCCGCCCTATTTTGTAGTTTATTTAGAAACATGGTCTCACTGAATTGCTTAGTGCCTCACTTTTGCTGAGTCTGGCTTTGAACTCGCAATTCTCCTTCCTCAGCCTCCTGAGCCACTGAGATTACAGTCGTGCGCTACTGCACCTGACCTCAATTCCTTTTTGAAGGCATAAAATTATATAAAGCAATATATAAGTTGCTATATTTTTGGGGGTGTAACATATGGGTGTGATAGGTATAACAGTAGCACAAAGGGGAGGAGCAGTAACAAAACCATAAAGAAACAAGATGACTGTGCTTACTGGAATTAAATTAGAATTTATCGAAGAAAAATGTGACAACTTAAGGGGCAGGCTGTAACTTTTAGCAAAACCACCATAAAAGTTAGCCAAAATATAGACAAAAATGAAGAAAATGACATGGAGCTTACTATAAAGTATCTATTTAAAAATCCTAATATTATGTTTAACTCAAAGGAACTAATTTTTAAAAAATTTAAAGATTTGCTAGAAAGCATGAAAAAAAATGAATGAAAGAACACATATGCAAAAAAATATACTTAATATTTCTTTAAATAAAATTTAAAAACAGGCAAAATGATCGATAGCCTGAACAGAGGAATGAAAGAGAGTAACAGGAGTGGGTTGAACCTTGAAAGTACATGCCCTCTCTCTCTCTCTCTCTCTCTTTTTTTTTTTTGATACCAGGTATTGAACCGAGGGGCACTTACCCTCTGAGCCACATCCTCAGCCCCTTTTATTTTTTATTTTGAGACAGAGTCTTGCTAAGTTGCTTAGGGCCTCCCTAAATTGCTGAGACTGGCCTCAAACTTGCAATCCTCTGGCCTCAGCCTCCCAAGTTGCTAAGATTAAGCTGAGGGCCACCACACCCATCAAGCACATGCTGTCTTTAGAGGCAGTGATATAGGATGAGGCTGGATACCCAAGGAATTTTCAGGAAGCAGGTTTATTTAAGCTGCAGTGGTCCAGAGGGACTAATGCCTAAAAGTCTCTGGACCCTGAATCTGGAAATTCTTTGAACTTTTATACCCTTGGGAATTTTCATAATAGTGGGTGGTACTTAAAAGTTACTCTTTTTTTTCATATTTTAGGCTATACAGAGGTTTTACACATTTTTACCAAGAAAACAAAGACAGTGTCTTTTGTACAGTAACAAGGTTGGTTGCAGACTTAGCTTCTACTAGCCTTCACAAGAAAGAGGAAGCTTCCAACCACATTGAGCTCTCTGAAGAAATCCTGCTAAAATTCTTTGTAAAAATCTTTCAGACAAGAAGAGAAGCTTAATTGTGGGGGTTGGGGTGGGGGGGTCCCTGGAGAAGGTTAATTATTACAATTATGATGTGGGGGGGGTACCTGGTCTGCTTCAGTAGCAGAGTCACAGTGGAAATCTGCACATTTGGAAACAGTGTTGTTAGATATTATACTTTTTCCCAAGAGATGTCACAAATCTAAAGCTTTATATAAAAAGAACTGGTTTGTAAATTTTAACTATTACCTTAGTTGTTTGCTAAGAGTGTGAAAACATATATGCATGCAAACTCTAGAAACTTGAGGGACACAAATTTGTGACCTCTTTTAAGCAATTAGAAGATTAAATCTCTATGGAAAAAAATTCAAAAAAATATTTAGTAAAAAAGAAGCAACAGAAGACAAACATACATATATACATATATATGAGATATATATATATATATATATATATATATATATATATATATATATATANTATATATATATATATTTGTCATATATATATATATGACAAACGGCAAACATAAACCCAACAGTTACAGTCAAATGGAAAGCCAAAGGTCCAAGCCTCAGTTCTTGTGTCCCGACAAGAGAAACTTCAGAGACAGATATAAAAAAATCAAAAAAGAGAATCTTATTACAAGTGAAAGTAAGGCTCAGGCAAAGAACACACTTGAGAGAGTGAGTTGAGTACAAGCAGAGAAAGGAAACATAATGCTACTTCCAAATTTATTACTGTATTATGTTTTCTAGAACTGGGGTCCACCTTCTGCAGCCTTCACCAATCCGGTGTTTAACTCCTCCTTCACATTGGGCAGGGGAGTTTCTGACCCTAGTTGGTCCTTTCTAAAACTGTCTTGGCAACCCTCCCATTCAGGGGGGTTTCATTCCCCAGGTCAGTCCTATGTTAATGCAGGTGCCGAGGTCCAGGACCAGGCTAACTTCATCTTAGTGTGTCTGGCTAAGTAATATTTCTTCTGAAATATACTGAGAAACCCCTTGGAGCAGACCAGGAACCCCCACTAAATTGACCCCCTACCTATATTTGTAACATATAAGCTTCTCCAGGACCCCCTCATCACAATTGAGCTTCTCTTCTTGTCAGAAAAATTTTTACACTGGATATCAGCAAAAACTTCTGCAGAGGGCATTTGGTTTATGGCTTCACCTTTTTTGTAAATACCAGCTTTGCAGGAAAAAAGAAAAAAAAAACACCTTGTGAAACCTCTGTCTAGCCTAAAAAATGAAACAAAAAGTACTTTTCAGGTAAACCTTCAAACCTCTCCTCCTAATGGGTATAAAGTTCAAAGAATTTTCAGACTCATGGTCCAGAGAATTTTAGGCAATAGCCCACTCTGGACTGCTGTAGCTAATAACGCTGCTTCCTGAAAATTCCTCGGGTGTCCAGCCTCTTCTGTCCTACATCATTCTGACCATTAATTCTAGCTTTACAATGATCTTCAGTTGACCCCATCAGAAGTTAGTCCCATTGATCTTGCCTTCTTATTTCTTAATTATTTATTATTTTCAATGACTATCAATTATTTCTTAGCTGGCTTCCTTTGTTTCCACATGTTTATTCTCAGGGTTAGTATACCTATTGTTCTCCCACAAGTTACTTGATTATTTATTAGTCTTAAAGGAAAATTTAAAGAAACCTGTGAACCAACTACGTTATTGGATTGCATTCCATGGATGGAGTACTATTTCACAAAACAACTATTTGAAAAATAACATTAAACGTGAATGGACTGCACATACTGATTAACAGGCAGAGATTTTATGACTCAATTATTTTTTTTTAAAAATTAGATCCTCTGGGCTGGGATTTGGCTCAGAGGTAGAGAGCTCACCTAGCATGTGTGAGGCACTGGGTTCAATCCTCAGCACCACATAAAAATAAAATAAAGGTATTGTGTCCATCTACAACTAAAAAATAAATGTTAAAAAGAAAACCAAACTAGATCCTCTGATATGTGGTTGCTAACACATGATAAGGTGAAGAAGGGGAAGAATAGAAGTTCAGTGGATTAGACAAAGGGGAATGAAAGAGAAGGAGGGGGCAGAAATAGGAAAGACAGTAGAATGAATCTGACATAACTTTCCTAGGTTCATATATGAATACATAACCAGTGAAACTCCACATCATGTACAACCACAAGAATGGGATCCTAATGAGAATAGGATATACTCCATGTTTGAATTAATATGTCAAAATATACTGCCATGTATAACTAAAAAGAACAAATTAAAAAAAACTAGATCGAACTATAGGCTCTCCATAAGAGACCCTTCAGATTCATATACAATAGATGAAAGTTTTTTAAAAAATGGAAAAAGATATACCATGTAAATTGTAATCATAAGAAAGCTCAAGTAGCTGGGCATGGTGGTGACCGCCTGTAATCCCAGGGGCTTGGAAGGCAGGAGGATTAAGAGTTCAAAGCCAGCCTCAGCAACTTAGCAAGGCCCTAAGCAACTCAGCAAGGCCCTGTCTCTAAATAAAATGTTAAAAAGGCAGGGGTGGTTAAAGACCTCTGGGTTCAATCCTGGTACAAAAAAAAAAAAAAAAATCTCAAGTAGCTATACTAATATTGGACAAAATAGATTTAAGATGAAAATGTTACTAGAGAAAATTAGGGACACAGTAATATAATAAAAGGGTCAATTCATCAGGAAGGTAAAAATGATTATAAACATATAACTATCTGAAACAAAACTGATAGAATTGAAGGAAGAAATAGTTCAATATTAATAGTTGGACTAAACACCCTAATCTCAATATAGAACACCTAGCTAGAGAATTCTTTTTTTTTTTTTTTTTAAAGAGAGAGAGAGAGAGAGAGGAGGGAGAGAGAGAGAGAATTTTTAATATTTATTATTTTTTAGTTTTCGGCAGACACAACATCTTTGTTTGTATGTGGTGCTGAGGAACGGGTCACACGCATGCCAGGCGAGCGCGCAACCGCTTGAGCCACATCCCCAGCCCTAGAGAATTCTTAAGGGTCATCAAATATGTAGAAGGCTAAATAGTGAAAACTGACTTAACCTGACATCTATAGAACATCTCATCCACCAATAAAGAATATATATTCTTGCCGAGCACACCAACACATTCTCTAGGATAGGTCATAACCTCAGAAATGAAGTTTTGAAAGATGTAAAATGTCTGAAATCATACAAAGTGCATTCTCCAACTTCAATGAATTAATAAAAATCAACAATAGAAGAAAATTTTGAAAATCTAGAATTATTTGGAAATTGAATGCCACAGTTCTAAATTATCAACAAGTCAAAAGAGAAAGGGGAAAATGAATATATTTTGAGCTGAGCAAGCAAAAATGATAACATAGGAAAGTATATGGAATATAGCTAGTATCATGCTTCGAGGGATATTCATAACAGTAAATGTCAACATTGGAAAAGTACTATTTAAAATTAATAACCTGGGCCGGGGCTGTAGCTCAGCAATAGAGACTTTTGACTAGCGTGCGGGAGTTCCTCAGTTCCATCCCTAGCACTGCAAAGTAAAATAAAATGAAAAAACTAAACTTCCACATTCCAAAACTAGAAAAGGATGATCAAGTTAAAACCAAAGCAATAGAAAGAAGGAAGGAGTAAAAATAAGATTGGGAATTAATGAAATAAAAAACAGAAAGACAACGAGGAAGATCAATGAAAGTAACAGTAAGTTCTGGGAAAAGATCAGCAATATTGATTGATAAAGCTTTAGCTAGACTGACCAAAAGAGAAAACACACACACACACACAGCCAAAGTCCCAAAGTCAGGATGGAAAGATCAGTAATGTCCTCACTGAAATTTAAAAGATGAGAAAGGGAACACTATGAATAACTATGAACAAAATAAAAAACAAAATAGAGGACATTATCACTGACCTTGCAGAAATGAAGTTTAAGAGAATATTTTGGGGCTGGGGTTGTGACTGGGTGGTAGAGCACTTGCCTAGGCCCTGGGTTCTCCTGCCAATGTTTTCAAAGTATCTTCCTTACTTTATTTTTTTTCTTCCTTACTTTAAAAATATTTATGTATTTATGAAATAAGTGTACATCAATGCATTGGCACATTATGAGATATTTAAAAATAGAAATTCAAGCTGGGCACTGTGGAGCACAGCCTGTAATCCCAGCAATTCAGGAGACTAAGGCAGGAGAATCCTAAATTTGAGGCCAGCCTCAGCAATTTAGAACCTGTCTCAAAACAAAAAGGGCTGGCAATGCCATTTAGTGGTAAAGCACCCATGGTTCAATTCCAGTACCAAAAATAGATAATCAAAAGGATGGGATAAAAATAAAATAATTTAAATAACAGCTTTTAAAAAAAAACCTCATAAAATTATTAATTATAATATTTTCAAGTGACAGCAATGTAACTATGCTTAATTATTTTTGAAAAGTATACTTTAGGGGCTGAGGTTGTGGCTCAGCGGTAAAGCGCTTGCCTAGCATGTGCGAAGCCCTGGGTTCGATCCTCAGCACCATATAAAAATAAGTAAATAAAATAAAGATATTGCATCCAACTACAATATATATATATATGTATATATATATATATATATATACATATATATATATATATATATATATTTTTTTTTTTTTTTTTAAGAAGAGTATGCTTTAGTTGAGTGTGGTGGCACAGGCCTGTAATTCATGCTACTTGGGAAGCTGAGGCAGGAGTATGGCAAGTCCCAGGGCCAGACCAGGCAACTTAGTGAGATCTTGTCCCAAAATAAAATAAGAAAGGCTGGGGATGTAGCTCAATAGTAGTGTACTTGCCTAGCATAGGCCAGGTCCAGGGTTCAATTCCCAGCACTAGAAGGAAAAAGGAGAGAGAGAAAGTTATGCTGTAACAATTTGTGATACTGGGGCTGAGGATATAACTCAGTTGGTAGAATGCTTGCCTTGCATGCTCAAGGCCCTGGGTTCGATCCTCAGCACCAAAAAACAAAAAAAACCAAACAATTTGTGATACAGGTATTTGACAATGGTTCTGAGTTCATTTTGATCCTTGGTTTTAAGGGTAGTTAGAACTGAAAGAGATTCATTCACACACACACTCTCTCTCTCTCTCTCTCTCTCTCTCACACACACACACACACACACACACACACACAAACAATATATTCACGTGGAAATGCATCATTAATGTACTCACTTGATTGTGTCTTATCCAGGAAAATTCTATCACTAAATTTACATAAAAGTTTTTTTTCCCCTTAGCTACTACTTTGCCATTCTCCCTTAAACAAACTAATGAGAAGCTATTGTCCCAAGCCTGGGACAATGCAGATTTTTAGTCAACCATTATTCCAGATGTTTCTTTAAGGGTATTTTGGATGAGTTTTATATTTAAGTCAGTGGATTTTGAGTAAAACAGATTGCTTTCCGTAATTGTGGTTGGGCCTTACCCAGTCAGTTGAAGACTTTAAGAGAAAAAGGCCCCTGAGGAAGAGGAAATTTTGCCTCCACAGTGACTTCAGACTTGAGCTGCAACATCAGATTTTTGTCACCAGCCTGTCTCCCCTGCAGATTTTGAATTTTCCCCCACCTCCACTGCATGAAACAATTCTCACTTGTTCCTAGAACTGCATGAGGCAGTTCCTTCATCCTAACTTTTTTTTTTCCTCTAGTTTTCTTTCTCTGGTGCTAACTAATACAGTAGTTATAGGAACTAAGAATACAATGAGTAACAAGAAAGAAAAGTTGCTATTTCTGTGGGATTTGTTGGTAAGCTGAAAGTGAGTCCATAATCATGTGATGTCCCTTGATCCTGGAGGCAAAGTAGCAGAAAAAGCTCACCTTGCCAGCAGTGAGGGGTGGGGAGTGAGGTGGATTCTCCCAGAGGAAGTGACATTTCAGCAAAGACCTGAAGAGGGCAAGACCAAAGGTAGCCAGTAGAGATTCCAGATGAGGGACAATAAAGGATCCAAAGTTTGGGGAATAGAAGCCAGACCCAGGAGCTGGGAGAAGTAAGGCTAAAGACTGTCTGTTGTCCACTTTTTCTATAAATAAGCTGAACTATAAGAAAGAAAGTGGCCTACAGTGAGGGAAAAATGGTCTAGGGAAACACTTGCAAGACCAGCACTGGTGCCTAAACCGGAAGTGGGGGGAGGGGCCTCTGCCTCTGCGGTTGAACTGTTGTGGCACTATAGCAGGGACCTGGAGGAGAAGTCTATTTCAGGCATTGTCATTCCCCGCCCTCATTCCCGGCCCTCGGGGCTATTTTTAAACCTCCCTGTACTCCAGATCCTTCTTCCCAAGCCCTGATCAAGAATTTCTTCATAAAAACGTTTTATTGAGATCTTGCACTTAACATTTCTTTGTTAATTCTTTGAATTCTCTCTGAGTATAGAATGTGGAATTTGAATGCACTTGTGCTGGTGGGTTCTTCTGCATCATTATTTCCATTGTTTTATGCTATATGCCCTGTCTCTTCTATTACACACACACTCTCTCTCTCTCTCTCTCTCTCATCCCTCACATACTGTGAGCTAGATCCTCAACCAATACCAAAGCTTACCTGAATCCATGATCTCTGCCTCAGGAACGCACTCTCTGGAGTATTTCTACTCAGCTGTGTCTGAATCACGCCCAGGCATCCCCAAGTTTACTGCCTCTGGCTTCGTGGACAACCAACTCTTTATTCACTTTGACAGCGAGGGGATGAAGGCAGATCCTTGTGTTGACTGGTTGAAGGAAAAGCCAGAATACTTTGATGATGAGACTAAGATCTTCAAGACTCGGATGAAGATTTTCCAGTTAAGTCTGAGAAATGTGCAACAGTACTACAACAGCAGCATGAATGGGAGTCAGAGCAAAGAGCTCCCTGGAGAGCTGTCAGGTATGTGCCTGGGAGAAAGCAGGACAAGCAGCCTCACCCCAGCCCCACAGGCCGGAGGCCCTCAGCAAGTATTTTGACAAGTTCTCACTTGAGAATAAAAGCTAGCCCAGTTTGGTCCCCGGGGACAAGGTCTATGGACATTCTTAGTTCAATATTCAGCAGACTCACTGGGTTGCAGATATATACCTAGTATTTATCTTTCAGTGCTGGAGGGGGACAACCAGAAAACATGACCAAGTGTTTGTCCTCAAAGCACTTACAATTACTATGGGGAAGCACCCATAGGGCTGGAAACATGTTACTGACACTATAAGGCATCCCAAAAGATGTCAAAAGCCAGTACCTCCTTAAATGCCAAATGAGAAGCAGAAAAATAGTTTAATGAAGTAGACAGACAAGACATCCAGTGGTCAGGGAGAGTTTCATGAATGAGATGGAACTTTGGATAGAACCTATGGGATGTGTATGGTTTGGGCTAGGAAGATAAATACATTTCATGCAGCCAGAAGTTAGGGCACAGCCAAGGGTGGGGTGGGATTGGGCAGAGTGCATTCAGGGAACAGAATGTAGCTTACTGGTCTCTAGTTTCTCCTGACTGCTTGGGATTATTGAAATAAGTTTGTAAAGGGCCTTTAAATCAGTGAGAGGTATAATGAAAGCTGAAGACTGAAGCTTTTTACCAGTTGATACTGGTAGGAGAATGTGTTCCACAGGGTTTGCCAGATCACTGGGACAGATACCAGCGTAGTCACAACCTGCAAAGGGCTCATGACATGGAAGGGGAGAGATAATGCACAAAGTTTGGTATACTTTGTGAGTGTTGGTTTAGAAGCTTGATCCTGTGGACTGTGGACCCCAAGGGAGGGCACAATTAATCCAAGCTGGGGCAGTCTCAGAGTTATTTATATTTGACTTTGAAATTCATTATGTTTTCAGCAGAAGTTGGTGCTTGTTAATGCTAAGTTTGCCTTCTCTGGAACCTCAAGGAATTAATACTGAGCACAGAGGTGTATCCTCTGACATTAATGCTGTGTACAGTGATCCTGTTTTCAGAAAGCTGGAAATGATATGATTGGAATCTGATATGATTAGAATCTGATACAATTAACACAGAAGGAAATCTATGTGGTCATGCTCTAACCTTTCCATGTACAAAAGATAGAGAGCTATGGAGGTTGAATAATTTGTCCAATTGACAAATTCATGGCAATGCCAACTCTTTTTCAAGACATCCTGGAACCCAGCATAGACCGCTCACTGCTGCAGAGCTAATGGCAAATAAAAGAGACCAGTATCAGGGACCAAACTAAGTTGTCCAAAGTGTGAACTTCACATAAGGAGAAGACAAGGGATCAGTTGTGGAGGGAGCAGGGACCATGATGGGGTACATCTGCCCTTACTGACATGCCTGTCTGGGGGATGGGTAGGCCTGCACACCCTTCAGTTCACCTATGGCTGCGAGCTGCAGGAAAACAACAGAGTCTGGGGGCATTGGCAGTATGGCTATGATGGCAGTGACTACCTGATCTTGGATTTGGACACTCTTCAATACACTGCAGTCTCTTCAGTTGCTCGCCACACCAAGCAGAAGTGGGAGGACAATAGATATTTGGTAGAAAAAGACAAGAGCTATTTGGAAAAGGAATGCATCTTGTGGCTGCGGAGATATTTGAAGCTTGGAGGGAAGAGCTTGAACCAAACTGGTAATGACCTCCCTCAGCCCACCCATTCGGTTCTTTCTTCAGAGTTGATGGAAAGCTCCCCAGGACTACTTGGGCATAGGGATATAGGCTCTCTTGTATAGGTGAGTAGGGCCACTGTACTGAAGGGGGCTTCCACACAGCAGGAGCTATGGATTTGAGCAAGTATCCTGGAAAATGCTGTCTGCCCCTTTTCTAAGTCCTCCCTGGGGCAAAACTGCTCTCATGACCTCTGGGCATGTTCCTAGGCTGGGGGGGGGGTTACACTTTTGCCCCTTTTCCACTAGAGATATGGCAGCTCTGAGCACCTATCAACATTTATCTGGAAACACTGACCAGTGGCTTGATGAGAAGATGGAGAGTCTTGACATGGCTCTTGCTCTAAAAAAGAATGTTGGGACTGAGCTCTTAGGACAGTTCCTTGGATCCCAGTTTAGCATAGTACTTAGTCCACACCTGCCTAGCTGACACCCCCTGCCTTGCCCTGGTTGGTAGCCAAACCATCATGAGTTGCATTTTCTTTGTTATTAGAGTAGCTACTACAATAAGTCTTTGCATGGGTCCTCCCTGCTTTATCCACAGAGCCTCCCTCTACACGTGTGACCTACCATCCCTTCCTTGACCAAAATAAAATCACCTTGAGGTGCTGGGCCATGGGCTTCTACCCTGCTGAGATCTCCCTGACCTGGCAGCGGGATGGGGAAGATCAGAGTCAGGACATGGAGGTAGTGGAGACCAGGCCTGCAGGGGATGGAAACTTCCAGAAATGGGCAGCCGTGGTGGTGCCTGCTGGAGAGGAGCGGAGATATACCTGCCATGTGCATCATGAGGGGTTGCCTGAGCCCCTCACCCTGAGATTCGGTAAGGAGAAGTTGAAGGTACAGGACTTGTTTATTGGGGAAAGCAGGGGGCATTCCAGAAACCTTCAGCCAAGTCAGGGCTGAAAACTGGTGGTAAGAGTTGTTCACCTTCTCTTCTCAGATCCACTTTCTCAGCCCAACGAACACACCAGTGAGAAATCTGAAGCTGTAGTCACTGTAACTTTGATTGCTATGATACCTCTGCTCATCGTGGGAATTGTGTACTGGAGAAGACGTCAAGTGATGACGAGGTCAGGCTTTCCACAAATACTGGTGTCCTAAGAGTGCCTCACCCCAAAGGGCTGAGTTACGACTTCTGCCGATTTTACTTCTGGGGTTAATGTAGTAACATCCTGTGGTGTAGCAGAGCCTGGGAGGGACCTCGCTGGAGGGAGCACAGGCTGAGAAGCTGCTGATGAAGAGAGATGCTAGAGACTCTTGCAGGCCCTAAGACTGTGCCCCAGTTCAGAGGCTGTCCAAGTCCCATGGCTGCCTCTGAACTCCACAGTCTTGATCTGATGGACCTCCTGCTTCTCTAGGAGGGTTCTAGGAGCAGGGATACATAAGGCCCAGAAAGTCCCACAGTGCCTGGGAAGTGAGTCTACTTCACATGGGTCAAAATTTCTCTGGTCCTTCTCCCTCAGGTGCCTAAGTTTCCTAAAGGAGATTGAGTGAGAATAGATCAGACCCCAAGGCTGAGTTGGCAGATCTGAAGGGTGTATGTAATGGGCTTGTCTGTGTACATGCATATGCATGAATATTAATAAGCAACTGTATGTATGTGGGTTTGTGTGAATGTGTGTGTATAAGCATGTATGTTTTGTTGTGCACATTTATGGACATACGTGTGTTTGTGTGTATGTGTGTGTGTTACTTTAGGACTTCCTCATACTGGTTGTTCCACCAGGTTTAAAAAAAAAAAACAAAACTGTTCTCCATTTTCAGGGCACCAGGATAAATGTTGGAGAGAAGAGATTCTTTGCTGTACTTAGAATAATTATGGCTCTGCTTTAATAAAACACATAATGAGGGGCAAGGAAATAGAATTGGATTAGACAAAGGGGATGAAGGGAAGGGAAGGGAGATGGGAATAGGAAAGACAGAATAAATCGTATATGCAGCTCAATTCACAATAGCCAAGCTATGGAACCAAGCTAGGTGCCTGCTGGGAGCCATTAGCCAAGTAGGTATGACAATTTCCTTGCCAGCGTACCCCATGTTCCTGACATTTTGCAGTGACATTGAATGTAGTTGACCTTGCTCAAGGACCAGGGCGGATTAGGGTGTTCCTGGTTTAACATAATCGGGTTTAGGGCGTTCCCAGTTTAGGTTCCAGGTTTAAGGTTTAAGATTATTCCTGCTGGGAATAGGGCGTATCCTGCTGCCTAAGTTCCCCTTGAGTTCTCA
>NW_025999984.1:377798-472584 GCF_001458135.2 Marmota marmota marmota
AACTAAAAAATAAATATTAAAAAAAAAATTTTCTCTCTCTCTCTCTCTCTCACACACACACACACACACACACTCTCTCTCTCTCTCTCTTTAAAAAAAAAAAAAAAGAGTCTTATCAGCTTTGCAAGTTTGGCCACACAGGATGTAGCACTTAACAGTACACATGCCGAGGGGTGGGGGTAGGGGGGCGCTGGGGTTGTGGCTCTGCAGTAGAGTTCTCTCCTCCCAAGTGCGAGGTCCTGGGTTTATTTATTTATAAGTAAGTAAAATAAAGGTTTTGTGTCCAACTACCACTAAAAAAAAATATATTAAAAAATAAAAAACAGTACACATGGCATTTTCTTAGGTCACACTCAATTGGAACTCACAAGCCACAACAAATTCCACAGTCTCATTTGGCACTTCCACAAAGGCACACTCTGCACAAGAAACCTCAGACATTGCCATCAGCTGTGAAAGGAGAGGAAAAGATGAATGAAGATTATGAATTCAAGGACCCATTGGGACTTCCAGAGAAAGAAACTGAGCTTGATAACCTGACAGAGCTCAACACTGTCCACAAGAAGTGGATTTCTATCCTCACATTAAGGAAGGAAATATGGACATTCAGAGACCAGAGCAGAAAAGGAAGAACTCATGGGTGACTTTCAGTGAGATGATAAGATCATCAACTCAGATGATGTGGATCCCTCAGTTGGGCAATTCTGGAACATGGTGCAAACTGCAGTAGTCCCAGTGAAGAAAAAGTGAGTGGAGGGCCCTGGATCCCTAGCCTGGAGGAATGAGGGAGCAGGCACATGCAGAATTTTGCCTCTAGTGGAGGATTCTATGGGGGATTTCCCCCAACACAGTGAAGCAGGCTCCCAGCCGCATGGCATTCACAGGACAGCACTTGTGGGTGGCTTGCCCATGCCATACCCGAACCTTGCTCCTGATGTGGACTTGATTCCCATCGTGCCATCAGCAGTGAAAATGAACCACACACCAAATCCTGCAGTCTATAACCCTGAAGCTGTTCATGAGCCCAAGAAGAAAAAATATGCAGAGGGACTTGGCTGAGCAAGAAGCCCACACCTTTCTTTCTTATGCAGAGAAAGGTTTCATAGTCATTTTAAATAAACTGCCTTGGCTCTTTCCCTGGCCTTTTATTGCCTCCTTCTTCCTTCTCCTTTCTAAGATCATTTTTTATGTGAGGTCACATACCCCGGGTTGAATCCAGAGTTGTGGAGGTAGCAGTAACCTCACCAGTCTCAGGGTCCCCACAGTTTCATTTATATTCACTGTCTTTGCAAGTCCCAGGTAGCAAAAGGGTTGCCATGAATCCCAGTGTTATCAAAAATGTTTAGCATTCTTTCATTAAGCTAAGATTTAAACTCAGAAGTGTTCCCTCAGGTCTTAAGTTTTGAGATCCAATTTGTCAAAAAAGAAAAGAAAATGTGGTATGTATACACAATGGAATATTACTCAGCTCTAAAGAAGGATGAAATTTTGGCATTTGCCAGTAAATAGATGGAACTGGAGCCTATCATGCTAAGTGAAATAAGCCAGTCCCCCCAAACCAAAGGTTGAATGTTCTCTCTGACATGTGGATGCTAACCCACAACAAGGGAGGGTAGGGAGAGGAAGTGCAGAAGTTCACTGGGTTAGACAAAGAGGAATGAAGGGAAGAGAAGGGATGGAAATAGGAAAGGCAGTGGAGTGAATTGGACATAACTTTTCTATGCTCACATATGAATACACAACCAGTGTAACACCACATCTTGTACAATCACAAAAATTATATTCAGCTTTATTTATTATACATACCCCATGTATGTATAATATATCAAAATACATTTCTCTATCATGTATAACTAAAAAAGAACAAATAAAAAAATTAAATTTTATGTGCTTTAAATTTTCATATGCTCTAAAAGATTTGCATGAATTAATCAATTGAACTTCATAAGAGCCCTTTGGGACTGAGAGCTATCAATCCCATTTTACAGATAAGGAAACAATCCACTGAAGTTGACTCTCAGGGAACCAGGACTGTAGGGAAATTCTAGCCCAAATACCACCCTGTTAGGTTGATTCCTGTACCTGTCCACCTGCCCTATTCCAAGTCACCTCTTGCTGTGGCTCTGCCCAATTTCCCTTTCCCTACCAGACACCAATACCAGATGGAACTATTGCATTTCTCACCATTCTTACAGTTGGTTGTCTAGTGTGAAATGACACATAAGCTGATGGAATGTGCTTGCTGGAAGAGGTGACATTGGCACTGACATCGGAATCAATGGCATTTACATCAGGATGTGTGAGGCGGACTGTTTGGAATGTTGAAGGAGAAAGACCAGCAGTGGCCAAGTAGATGAGTAATCACTGCTTTATTTCACAGCCCCAAAGCCCAGCTTCACATGGGTCCAAGAAACATTAAGTGCCCCTTCCAATCCCTGCTGCACTCTAGGATGGACCGGAAGGAGCAGCCTAACCACACCCTTGCCCACCTGCATGGCTTCAATCAGAGTGTCAGCCACAGCTGGGGTCTTACCCAATGGATGAAATGTAAGAGGATCCACTTCTAAGCTCAGGTGATTGTTGGTAGAATTCAGTTCTTATGCATTGTTAGGCTCACAGCTTCACTTAGTTGTTGGCTGGTGACCAGACATGGAACTCAGTTCAGTGCGATGTGGACCTTTCCATTTCAGCAGAGCTTGCAAGCAGAGAAGGCAGAAAACAACATCAATACCAGGAGTGGTGATGCATGTCAGTAGTCCCAGATACAAAAATAAGATGGGCCAAATATCTTACACTGAGGCTGAGGCAGGAGGATTGCAAGTTTGAGGCCAGCCTGGGCAATTTAGCCAGATCCTGTCTCAAAACAAAACAAAACAAACAAACAAACAGAAAGAAAAAAGCGCTGGGGATGTTGCTTAGTGATAGAGTGCTTAACTAGCATATGCAAGGATCTGGGTTCAATGCCCAGCACGGGGTGGAGGGAGGGGGGGAAGCATCACCTGGCAAGACAGAAGTCACAACCTCACATGATCATGACACTTTTGCCATAATTCTATTGCTTAAAAGCAAGTCATTGGTCCCACACACTCCCAACACGAGGAGATTTCACAAGGGCATGAAAACCAGGAGGAAGTTCACTGGGCAGCATCTTACAGTTTGTTTGCATCAGGAGGTTCTTGGTGAGAGACAACAGGAACAGGAGGTAGTGAGGCTCAGGACAGGTTTGCTCACCTTAGTCCCACAATAGATTCTGAAATGTAATCCCAGTGATTCAGGAGGTTGAGGAGGAGGATCACAAGTTCAAGACCAAACTTAACAACTTAGCGAGACCCTCAGCAACTTGGAGACCTTATCTTAAAATAAAAAGGGCGGGGGATGTGGCTCAGTTGTAAAGCATCCCTGGGTTCAAACCCCAGTATCAAAATCATACACAATGGCCCTGTAACTCAGCTGCAGCCTCTGCTGGGTGTGGTCTGAGAGCAGTGTAAGATATTTGGCCCATCTTATTTTTGTATCTGAGAAACACAGGTGGAATACAAATAGACAAAAATTTCCAACCTTGTGGAATATATATTTTATTGGGTAGAAACAAGACTTTATACTACAAACTTAATGTATTCGTTCCTTTTGCTGATATAAAAACATCGCCACAAGTTTAGTAGCTTAAGCACACACACACACACACACACACCCACACACACACACTCACATTTATTCTCTTACAGCTAGCCCTAGAGGTCAGAAGTTTAAAAGCACAGGCTTCCTAGTGCATTGATACCAGAGTTTCCTTGTCATTTCTGGCTTCTGGAGCCTGCCCACATTCCTTGGCTGGAGATCCCTTCCTCCATCTTCAAAGCCAGCAGCACAGAATCTTTTCTCCCCTCTGAACCTCTGCTTCCAACTTTTCCTCTTTTTTTTTTTTTTTTTTGAAACTTTGACTTGCCTGCCTCCTCTTTTTTTATTTATTTTTTAAGTTTTAGGTGGACACAATATCTTTATGTTATATTTATGTGGTGCTGAGGATCGAACCCAGTGCCTCATGCATGCTAGGCGAGCACTCTACCACTGAGCCACATCCCCAGCCCCACTGCCTCCTTTTATACAGACTTTATGATTACATTTTATACTACAAACTTAGTGTATTCGTTTATGATTACCTAGCTAATCCAGGAAACCTTCTCCATCTCCATATCCATAACTACTACATCTGCAAATTCCCTTTTGTCATATGAGGTAATATATTCATAAGTACCGGGGATTAGGATGTGGACGTCTTTGGGAGCTATTATTTTGCCTGCCAAACATACTTTAAAAATTCAAGTTTTATATTAGAAGCTGATAAGAACTAGAGGAAAAAATATAGCAGAGAATATGATCCAGGGTGTGGGTTTATGGCAAGAGAGAAGATGGCTCTTTTATTAGAATGACCAGCATGGAACTCATTTAGGAGGTGACTGGTTTGTAAATGGAATCCTTAAGGATCATTCCAACACAACTATGTAAATTACTCAGAGAGCCATATGAAATTGAAGGAGTCATGGAGTTCATAGATTCTAGGAAAGACAGGCATGGCGCACCAACAGAAGACCATGGGAGGAGCTCCCAGAGAGCAGGCTCATCCAAGCAGGTGGGAAGTAAGAACGAGAACCCAGAGTAAGTGCCCCTCCTGGGATTCAGGGTGAAGTACACAGCAAAAGGAATGAGGGGATTTTGCTGGTACATTTGAATGTTTTCAGGTCATGATTAAGGGAGACTAGCTGAGGAACTTGTGGCAGGGACCAGCCTTATCACACTGGTGCACGTGGTTCCCTGGGTGGGGGTGTTCATAGTCTGTTTGTGGTGAGGTTAAATCATCAAGAAAATAAGAACTCTTAAAATTTTATGATATAGTGACCACCGAGGAAAGATTCAAAGAGCATGAAGAATCATCCCTGGTGTCAATGCACTAAGGAAGAAGCATGCCTGTATGTTTCCAGAAGAGCAAGGAGGCCTGGATGGCTGAAACAGAGAGCAAGGAAGTTCAGAGCTACAGTCAGAACATGTAGGCCTTGAGTGAGTTTCTCTGAGTACACAGAGAAGTTAGAAGACAGTTTTGAGAGCCAGGCAAGGTGGCGCACACCCATAATCCCAGAAGTTTAGCTGGCTGAGGCAGGACAATTGCAAGTTCAAAGCCAGCTTCAGCAACTTAGGGAGACCCTATGCAACTAGAGTTGAGACCTTAGTTCAAAGTAAAACATAGAAAGGGCTGGGGATGTGGCTCAGTGGTAAATCACCCCATGTTAAATCCCCAGTACCAAAAAATAAAATTAAAAATCAATGAAATTGACAGAACTTCAGTTAGATTGACTAAGATTTAAAAAATGGAAGACAAAATAACTAAAATCAGAAATGAAAGTGAGAGAATTATTACCAGTTCTAAATGTAAAAAGGATTATCAGATAACAAGTATTATGAACAAATGGTATACCAACAAATTGGATAACCTAGATGAAACTGACAAATTCCTAGACGTACAACCTACTAAGAGAGAACCATGAAGAAATAGAAAACTTGAATAGACCTAAACTAGTAGGAATATCAAATCAGTAATCAAAATCATCCCAACAAAGAAAATCTCAGAACTATATGGCCTCATTGGAACATTTAAAAAATAATTAATATCTATTCTTTCAATTTTTTTCCCAAAAATTGAAAAGGAAGGAATACTTCCTAATTATTCTATGAGTCCAGCAATTCCATGATTCTAAAGCCTGACAAATATACTCCAAGAAAACTACAGATTAGTATCCCTTATGAGCATTGAACTATACACAAAGGGGCTATGGTTGTAGCTCAGTGGTAGAAGGCTTGCCTAAGCATGTTTGAGGCACTGGGATTGATTCTCAGCACCACATAAAAAATAAACAAATAAAGGTATAAACATTTAAAAATTATAAAGAAAAAAGAAATATATACAACAAAAACTCACATTACTGTGAGTAATGGACACAGTGGCACCCACTTGTAATTCCAGCAACTTGGGAGTCTGAAGCAGGAGGATCACAAGTTTGAAGCTAGGTTCAGCAAAATAAAACAAAAAACAGGGTTTGGGATGTAGCTCAGAAGTAGAGCACCCCTTGGTTAAATTCCTATTACCTTAAAAAAATCAAACTGAGGGGCTGGGGTTGTGACTCACTGGTAGAATGCTCCCCTAGCACGGGTGAGGCCCTAGGTTCAATCCTCAACACCATATAAAAATAAATAAATAAAGGTATTGTGATCATATACAACTAAAAATATTTTTTTAAAAAATCACATTGAACTCAGTAGCATATTAAAAGATTTGTGCAACACAACCAAAGGGTATTTACTCATGGAATACTACGATGTTTCAACATACAAAAATCGATCAGTGTGGGCTGGTGGTGTAGCTCAGTGGCAGAGCACTTGCCTGGTCTGCAGGCAAGGCCCTGGGTTCAATCCCCAGCACTACAAAAATAAAATAACACATTTTATTTTTAGTACATGATTATCTGAATTAATACAGAGAAAGCATGTGACAAAATTCAATACCCTTCCATAATACACAACACACACACTCAAAACACTAGGAATAAGGACACTTCCTCAATATAATAAAGGTTATATATTCAAAATTCACAGCTAAGATCATAATAAATGGTAAAAAACTAAAAGATTTTCCTTTAAGATCTGGAAAAAGGGCTGGGGTTGTGGCTCAGTGGTAGAGCAATCGCCTCGCACATTCGAGCCCCTGGGTTCAATCCTCAGTATCACATAAAAATAAATGAATGAAATAAAGGTATTGTGTCCAACTACTAAATTAAAAAAAAAAAAAAAGATCTGGAAAAAGACAAGGAGGCCTGCTTTTACCACTTCTATTCAATATAGGATTGGAAGTTCTGGCCAGTACAATTATGCAAGAAAAGGAATAAACATCATCCAAACTAGAAAGGAAGAAGCGACCCCCAGGTGCTGGTGAGCACTCTGAGAATGTCACTTAGGTTATGCTGGCTGATACTGCTGCTCAAGTCTTCTGTATTCTTCCTGATCATTTGTGTTATTTATTCTCAGTTCTGGCAAGGGATGTTAAAATGTACAACCATGAGCTATGAAAAAAAAAAGCAAAATTATCTCCTTTTGCAGATGACATGTAGAAACCCCTAAAGCTTCCCAAAGAAATAATTGTTAGAGATAATGAGTTCAGTAAAATTGGAGAACACAAAATCAACACACAAACACCAGTTGCCTTTCAACGCATTAACAATAATACAAAAAAGAAAATGAAGAAAACAGTTCCAGATATAATACCATAAAAATGGTAAAATACTTCAGCATTAGATTAATCAAGAAAATAAACGACTTATACAATGAAAACCATAGAGCATTACTGAAAGAAATTTTAAAAGACACAAATAAACAGATATCTTGTGTTCCTGAATTTGAAGACATAAATGTTGTTAAGATGCCAACACTTCCTGTGTTAGCTTTTCATTGTTGTAAAATACCTGACACAAACAACTTAAAAGGAGAATTTATTTATCTTGGCTTTTGGTTTCGGAGGTTTCAGTTCATGATCAGCTGATTCCGTTGTTTTTAAGCCCGAGAGAAGCAGAACATCATGCAAAACTACTTAGTTCATAGCAGTCAGGAGGCAGAGGGAAAGAGGAAACTGCTCAGAACAAAATATTCCCGGGTCACAGCGCCTCCCCACCAAGCTACTTCCTCTAACTAGGCCCCACCTCCTACAGCTTCTACCAGCTCCTTATGATAATCCATTCAATTTGTTAATCCATCAAATGAGTCCATTAATGAGGTTACAGACCTCATGATCCAGTCATTTCCTAAAAGCTCCACCTGTGAACATTGCTGCATTGAGGATCAAGTCTTCAAGTATATGAGTTTTTGGGAGACATCCCAAATCCAAACCATAACACTACCTAAAGTGATCTGCAGTTTCAATGCAGTCCTTGTAAAAAATCTCGGTGACATTTTTTTTTTTTTTTTTGGCAAAAATAGAAAATGCCTTCTAAAATTCACATGTAATCTCAAGGTATCACAAATAGTCAAAATAATCTTGAAAAAGAAGAATAAAGTTGAGTGATTTCAAAACTCATTATAAAGCTACAGTAATGAACATTCGGGACAGGCAAGGCAAATCTGTATTCAGAATATGTGTCTACCCTTGTGAAGACAAATTCAATGATGCAATGAGTCTAATCAACCTGCCACTAAGTGACTTGTTGATTTTTCCAGGAATTCTGGCCAAATTGGAGACTCAACCTCATCCTTCACGATTGACTGGTTAGGTGCTAAACAGTGATGGAGCCTGACCTACTTTAGTGAGGGGAAGTCTATGTTCAGGAGCTCATGTTAGTCTCTGTTCTTGGAGCCATGCTTTCTTTGAATAATCCCTAGAGGAGCTGGGTAAAGCGGCTTATATCTCTTGATAGATTCCTTTCCGCTGACTGTTGAGTCTTCTACTCACAGAATGCCTTCTAGTGGGCATTCAGGAGAATCAATATCTTTGTACCCTTGGCAGTCCAAACTTATTTATCATCAATCTTACAATCTTTAACTTTCCAAGTCCCATGACTACTCACTCAGTCAACACATTTGTGTCTTAATGAATCAGTACAAAACTGTACTCGATTATCTCTTCTTCTATTTGAAGTGGACAAGTAGATATCCTGCCTAAAGTTCTGCCTCTTTGGAAGATTTTCCTTCACCAGCGTCTCCTGGCACCACAGCTGAGAATAGCTATAAAGCAACAGTTGTCCACTTTCAGTTGATGTCAGAGTATCATGCAGGAAAAACCCATAGAAACTACCGTGAATTCAAAGAGATTACATTTATAACCAAACCTTAATAAGTCCCCACTCAGGGCTGGGGTTGTGGCTCAGTGGTAGAGCACTCACTCAGCACACGCGAGACCCTGGGTTCAATTCTCAGCACCACATAAAAATAAGTAAACAAAATAAAGATATTGTGTCCAACTACAATTAAAAAGTAAATATTAAAAAAAAAATAAGTCCGCACTCAGAAAATAAATGGTCCAAGATAGCCATATTGGGTTTCTAAATGATACATCAATTCTGAGATAGGTTCTAAAAAATCCCACAAAGTCTGAGTATTTTCATTTTTTATTGTACAGTTGCTCTCAGGGAAAAGCTTGAAGTGAGAGTCATAGTGAAACATGCCCCCATTACAGTTTTCTAGTTCAAAAAGACTCCCCATCAATCTAGAAGTTATGAATCAGCTGGTTCTGGTTATGAATCAGCTTAATTAGGGAACTAGATGAGAGTTTGTAAATTCTCAACATGGTGACTCATCAAATTTATGCCCATCAAACCTAGAACACTTCCTGGGTGGGGGTTGTGGCTCAGTGGTAGAACTCGCCCAGCAAGTGCAAGGCCTTGGGTTCCATCCTCGGCACCACGTAAAAATACATAAATAAAATAAAGGTACATTGTGTCCAACTAAAAAAAAAAAAAAAACCTAGAACAATTCCACTTATATATAGCAGCACCTTAGTAAACTGTCCGTCTAATTTATTTTTATTTCCTAGGGACCATGATTAACTGTCTCCACAGAATCTCACATGATTACCACCACTCTAATCTGAGGCTTGTTATGGTGACTATATCTCTCTTTCACTGGATGATAAATGCCATACCCTGGCTTCTGCCACTCTGAGATCCCCTTAGGTTTCCATTAATATTAGGGAACCCAGCTGCATTCCTGCATGCCTTGATGAAAAGAGTGAACTCTGGGCTTTCCTGAGGCTATAAACATAGGTAGTAACTAAGCAGATTGCATATAATAGATGATTTCTCACATCTCCCTCTCCTCAAGCTTCTCTGTTATGCTGCAGAAATTCTGGTATTTCAACCTCACTGACCTGTCAAATGCAGACTTTAATTAACCAATTCAGCAGACAGGTGCTCATTACATTTTATGTCTAAGATGAGGGCACCCATAGTGACAAATTCAACTTGACCTAGTCTTATATTTTGTCCTAATTAACACCCTGGAAATCACTCCTCTACATGTTTCCAAGACTGTGTCCATTCAAATTAGTGACATCCTACGACTCTTTGGTGTAGGGCTGTCTCCTGATAGAGCAGGCCTGTCCTTCTATGTCTGAGAAGTACAGTTATCTACCTTTCATTACAAGCTTAGAGGTAATGAGAGATGATAAGGGGGATTCCTGAAGAGAATCAGATCCTCTTCTGAAGCAAGATGTTATTGAACATTTAATATGCAGGGAAAGGGCGATTTCTTGAGAAAGGAAAGGAAAGAGGGATAGGAAGTTTCAGAGTTCTTCCTCAGTGTCTTTAGCTTGGCATATCGACATATGGGGTTTCATATTTAACTGGTACTGGGACACCACCATTGTTAGACTGAGAAAGGGGGTTTGGTTCTCAGCTGTATAACCTTTGTACCTACAGAAGGCATGAAAAGTTTTCAATTTATTCTTGTCACTCGATCCTCTTTGGAAGTAGTTATTCCATACCACACTATTTGTAATCACAGTACCGAAAGCTACAGCTGCATGATCTTGAAGTATCTTGCACTTCATTCCAAACCATTACTGTTGAAAACCAAACAAAAATGTTATCTGGGCACTTTTCCAATATGTGTTATGCTGAGATTGCAATAAATCACTGAGTCCATCTTAAAGCAAGAGGTAGAACCATTTTTATTCACCAGTTATCGGCCAAGGGACAGGCTACAAGTTTATACCCTTCAACCTCCCCTAGGGGTTAGAGTACACCTTTTATACCACAAGGAAAGCATGTCAGTACATTAGTCATAAATGGCTGTTGCTATGATTCAAAACCATGAACAAACATCATGAGATTTAAAATCATAAGCAGAAGTGGGTCAAAATAACCCTAGTTGAGTACAAGTTAAAGAATGGTTACTAGTCCGGACAGTCATTCTCTGACAGGGTACATTATCCAAGAAAAATGGGAACCAAAAAGAGAACAAATTTACATTGTGTAAGAAGTGCAGAAACATTTGCATTTCTAAGCAGAGTGTGCTAAGCAGGATCAGGATGACAGAGGCAAAATTTTCTCATGGGAAAAGCATGTTTTACATGACATGGAGTCTCAGGGTAAAACGGAGTCTGTTTGTATATATATATTAGCAACCCAATCCTAGACTTCCATTCAACATTCCCCTGGGGCCACCCTGATACAAAGTACTGTTAGTAGTCAGTGTATCAGCAGGAGGTAAATAATACATTCAAGTAGGGAAACCAAGAAAGAATCTAATGAAATTACTATTTACAATGGTGTGAGCAGTGTTAAGTGCCTCTCCTGAGGCACCCTGGGAGAAGCCAATGCCTTACCATCCTCAGACCTGAAGGGGAAAGAGGAGGGAACTGTTACCAGACCTTGACACAGAGGGGTAACCTGATAGGAGGACAGAACCAGAGACTGCAAGCTCTGACTGAGGAATTTCACAGTCTAGCAGGCTGGGATGTTATGCTCTCTTAGTCTCCAAACTCTTGCCCATGCCTCCCATTGGCCAAATCCCTTGGGCAAAGGAAATTTGGTACAATCTGTAAAGTCCTGCCTAAATAGGGGGAGAAGAATGATCTGGAAGAGCAAATCATGTAGCCAACACAGAGGACCGGCTTGACATGATTTCCAAACTCTTTTTCTGTAGGAGAAATATAAGCTGCTGAGAAATCCATCCATTCTAATGTTATTACTTCAATTCCAAGCTCTTTAGATATATTATTAAATTTTCTATGCTTAAATATATAGTAATTCATTTATGAACAAATGATTTAAAATAATTTATACAATCTTAAATTTATATCCTCAATCGCATGTTTTAATTTGGTGAATTAGATAGTTCCAATTTAAAACATTTAGAGCTGGGCATGGTGACACATACCTGTAATCCCAGCAACTCAGGAGAATGAGGCAAAAGAATTACAAATTCAAGGCAAGCCTCAGCAATTTAGTGAGACCCTAAGCAACTTAGCAAGACCCCATCTCAAAAAGTAAAAAGGGGTCAGGCACAGCAGCACACGCCTATAATTCCAGTGGCTCAGGAGGCTGAAGCAGGAGGATTGTGAGTTCAAAGTTAGCCTCAGCAAAAAAGGCGCTAAGCAACTCAGATCCTGTCTCTAAATAAAATACAAAAAAGGGCTAGGGATGTGGCTCAATGGTTTAGTGCCTCTGAGTTCAATCCCCGGTAACAAAAAAAAAGTAAAAAGGGCTGGGATTTAACTCAATGTTTAAATGCCCCTGGATTAAAAAAAAAAAAAAGCTAAGGACCCATGATAGGGCTGAGCGTGTAGCTCAGTGACAGAGATCACTTGTCTAGCATGCCCCAAGTCCTGAGTTCAGTCCCCAGTACCACAAAAAAAAAAAAAAAAAAAAAAAAACTAAATAAAACCAATCAAGTATACACCATAAAGTGGGCTATATTATTTCGGATACTGTTTCTTCTACTTTCAATAGATCAAACAAAAGCAATCATTAAAGTATTTTCAAGGTTCTGCATCTTATGTACGTTACTAAAACACTTGTAAGTAAAATACCTGAAGTTTCATTGATAATGGTTAACTTATAATCTTTTTTTTAAAAAAAATTTCCTCATTTCAGTAGATACAAGTTCTCAACAAGTTATTCTTTGATTTATTGATATATATATATTTTTTTTGAGAGAGAGAGAAAGAGAATTTTAATATTTATTTTTTAGTTTTTAGCGGACACAACATCTTTGTTTGTATGTGGTGCTGAGGATCGAATCCGGGCTGCATGCATGCCGGGCGAACGTGCTACCGCTTGAGCCACATCCCCAGCCCTGATTTATTGATTTTTTTGCTCAGTTTGAACTATATAGGCGTGTGTGTGTATATACATGTGCGTGTGTGTGTATATACATAATACATACATATATTTTTATTTTACTTATTTATTTATTTTTGCAGTATTGGGTATAGAACAGGGCCTCACACATGGTAGTTAATCATTTTACATGCCCAACTCTTGAGCTACACTTTAGATGGTGTTTAAATTCTGCTACTAAGGCTGGGGATATAGCTCAGTTGGTAGAGTGCTTGCCTTGCATGCACAAGGCCCTGGGTTCAATCCCCAGCAGCATTCCCCCCTCCCCCCCAAAAAAATCTGCTAGTACCGACTTCTGCTTACAGGTAGGATATATGTGACTATAAGAACAGTTATAGAAAAGCTGGATTGATTGCAGAAAATAAAAATCACATCTTTAAAGATGACAGAGAGAGGGAGCAGGGCATGGTGGTGCACCCCTGTAGTCCAGGTACTCAGGAGCCTGCTGCAGGAGGATCACAAGTTCGAGGCTAGCCTGTGCAAGTGAACAAGACCCTATCTCAAAATGAAATAAAAAGGAAAAATAAAATAAAAAGGGAGTAAGAAAGACCAGGGTGAAAAAGGCAGAAACGAGGAAACCAGGCAGAGAGAGGGAATAGCATCTCTCGCTAGGTCCTAGAGCAGGTTTTGGTTCCCGCACATAAACCCAGGGTCATGTAGTTCCTTGAAAGCCTCTGCCCTTCCCTTGGCCTCCTGGACAGAATAGCAAGGGCCTGGCACGCTGGGGGTGCTAGAGCTGGCCATGGTCCTGAAGGTCTGTGGGCACTGCCAAAGGTCTGCGGGAGCGCGCGGCTGGTACCTGCTGCTGGACTGGAGCTTCTTCAAGTTCAACGCTGGCCACATTGCCGGCTCCGTCAACTTATGTGGCTCGACATCTAGTGTGGCGCCAGGCCAAGGGCGCCTTGGAGCTCGTCGTGCCCAACGCTGAGCTGCGCTGCCGCCTACTGGCCAACACCCACTACGCCGTGGTGCAGCCGGACCAGCGCAGCGTCGCCCTAAACAACGCCAAGCGCCACTGCACAGTGGCCCTGGCCCATCGCAAGGCGCGGGCTGCACAAATCCTCCTCAAAGGAGGATATGAAGTTTTTTCAGCTTCCTGCCCAGAATGGTGCTGTAAACAGTCCACCTCCATGGGGCTTAGCCTTCCCCTGACAGTGCAGAATCCGGATGCAGTTCCTGCAGCACCCTGCTCTAAGATCAGAGTGTCCCAGTGGAGATCTTGCCCTTCTTGTACCTGGGCAGTGCCTACCGTTCTTCCCATGAGGACATGCTAGATGCCTTGGGCATCACTACCTTGATCAATGTCTCAGCCAATTGCCTTAACCATTTTGAAGGACACTAGCAGTAGAAGAGCATCCTTGTGGGAAACAATCACAAGGCAGGTCTCACAACTCCTGATACAATGAGGCAATTGACTTCATAGATTCCATCAAGAATGTGGGAAAAGGGTGATGGTTCATGTCAGGGGGGCATTTTCTAGTCAACCACCATCTATCTCACTAATCTCATGAGGACTAACCAGAAAAAAAAAAAAAAAAAAAAAAACAACCTAGAAAAGGCTGTGTTTGTGAAATAGAGAAGCTTCATTTCCCCAAACTTCAGCTTCATGGCCCTACACCACCAGGTGCTTGGTCCTGCCATGCCTGTGCTTGGTTAAGGCACCTTCACCACCACCATCATCTTCAACTCCCACTCCTCCATCCCTGCCCACTCTGTGAACAGTGCCCTCAGCTACTTTCAGAACCCTATCATTACCTCCCCCAGGTGCAGAAAGGCCATGGAGGTGAGGACCTTCACATTCCACCAAGGACTGCAGACTCTTCCTTCAGAGAAGGAAATGCATTCACACCAGGGAGGGGCTCGTGAAGTCAGATCCTTATTTAATTTCACCAGAATTCCACTGGATTCTAATCAGTCATAATGTTAACATATCATCAATTGCTGAATTGCTGAATTGATGATATGCTGCTTTGGGGACCAATATATAGTGGGTACATCAAGTCCCTCTGACAAGACAGAAGAGAAAGGACTTGGCATGTGAGCCAATTTTTGTGTTTGAGTACTGTACTATCTTGTAAATAAATCCTAAGCAGGTATGTTTTCAGCATTAATGAAAAACACCAATGTTCGTTTATTTTTTAGATGTCAACAGTTGTATGTTTGCTGATTATTTATGACCTAAATAATATATTACTTCTAAGAAGAAATTTTGTTACTTAAGGATGACTTTTTAATACAGCAGAATAAACAATGGCATTTCTATTAAAGAAAATATGAAATGGCTAGGGATGTTGATCAGTGGTAGATGCCCCAAGTTTCAATCCCCAGCACCACAAAAATAAAATAAAGACAGCAGAGAGTTGCAGAGGTAACCAGACTAAATGAACTAAAATTCTAAAGAGGAAAGAGTTCCCAGATAAGCTATGGAAACTGGTCAATTTTTCCTGAGGCAATCTGCTGATTCTGCTACAGGTTATGGATTAAGATTGGCCTAGAATCTAATTTAGAAAATTGAAACAAAATACAAAGGGAGAAAGGAACAAGTTAAATGACATCATAGAAACAATGACACAAATCCAAAATGTAGAGCATTCTTATAAGACACTGACCTAGTCTCTTCAAATAGTCAATTCCAAGAAGAAAAAAGACTGGAATGCTCTAGATTAAAGAGAAAAGGGGAGAGGAGAGGACAGTTTAAATAACGCAGTGTGTGGAATTTGAAAATCTTATATCTCAAAACATATTCAGTGCTGTAAGAATTTTGTCAATTATACTTTAATAAAGCTCAAAAAATTGAAACATAATAAAACCAGAAAAAATAAGAAATAAAAAATGCTTAGAAATGCATTTAAGTTCATAAACTGTTAGACTTAGGAATTAATTCATTAGACATAATCGTACTGTGATTATGTAAGAGGTATATATGAAGTTATTTAGATATGAATGATCATGATGTCTGCAACTTGCTTTCAAATGTTCAGAAAAGAAAAAGAGTAAATAGGCAGGTGAATAGCAAGATAAGTAGTAGTGAGGCAAAATGGCAAAATGGCAGGGCTCACTGAATCTTTACGTTATGTGTTTAGGTTTTTTTTTTTGGGGGGGTGGGACATCCTTCAACATTTATTTATTTTAGTTTTCAGTGGTGGACACAACATCTTCATTTTTATGTGGTCCTGACGATGGAACCCAGCACCCCGCAGACACCATGCGAGCACGCCACGGCTTGAGCCACATCCCCAGCCGGTGTTTAGGTATTTATTGTCCTTTTTCACTGTGTGTTAGGAGATGTTCAAAATAAAAAGCCAGAAAGAATTTCCAAACTATTTGTGGATTTTTTCATAACAGAAGACATTCCAGGCTGCAGCTCATTAACGTGATTTCTTTTTTGTTCTTCTGAGGAACAAAAATATTCTCATTTATAATATTTCAAAAGGCACATTAAGAAACATATCCAAACTTTGCTGTCTCTTTGTTCAAGTTCGGCTTTAATATTTTATTAAAAATTCTTGAATTTGTAAATATTAAAACACTGAAACTTGCTACTGGCACAAGAATGACAATGTACTAGCAACAAAATCAAGAAAGAAACTAAATTGTTTAGAAGCAGTAGCAGCTCCACAGTTCAAAGGTAATTTAAAACAGGCAGTTTTAGTGTTTCATAAAGAAAGTGCAAAGCAATCTCTCAGCCTGCAGTGATGCTGCCGCACTGGCAGATGGCGCTGCAAAGCTTCTCAGGTGCAGCGGGAAGCCCACTTACGAATTATTTTTACTGCTTATTGCAGTTACTCTTACACTACTTACTAACTGGTACAGAAGTGTTTTAATAACTGGTTGAGCGGTACCAGTGCAAGACGGCTGAATGTCAGCGCTGTTTCCTCCTCTTATGACAGAAGCTACCCAGCTCCTGCCTGAGGCTACTCCTGCACTGGGATTCCAGGACCACCCTGCCTCTCTCGGAGGCTTGTTCCATCACCAATCCCCACCTTCTTGAATTTTCAACTTTTCTCTTCCACTGTGGTTTCTGCCTAAAAGTTTAAACACTCCAAACTCAATGTTCTGTTTCCCTATTTTTTTTCATCGCCATCACAAACTTCTTGAAATTTATATCCCCACTTCCAAAGCCTCAACTTTCCTTCTCCAACAGAACTTAACTCATCCTTTGCTGCCAGTGAAAGCTCTTCATTCTTTGTGTCATCACCATCAGCATTCTGTGCCCAATCTTTGTTCTTCCCTTGGTTTCATGGCTCTCCACTTAATATGTTTCTTTGGTCTCACTGGATCCTCTCCCACCCACCCCCACCCCCACCCCGCCCTTTCATACATTATACACTTTCTTCCTCATGCTACACTCTCTCTGTACATGACCTGTTACTCTCCTCCCACCTACATCTTGATGATGCCCAGATCTCTGCCCGCAACTATGACCTCTTTCCAAGCTCCACTTACACAAACCCTGTCTCAGGAATCAGCCTACCCATCCAGTTGCTAAATCAGAAACAGAATGTGTACTCTTGACTTACCCTCCTCCTTCCCCACACACAAAACTATCCCAACACCCGTCGATTCTGCCTCCCAAGCGTTTCATAAACTATCTTCTTTCCATCTGCCACTACCTTGTTTCTGGCTTCCATTCTCTCCTCCTGAAATGGCTGCAAAAGCTTCTGATCTCTCCTCGTTTCCAAACCAGTTATCACACTGCACCCAGTGAGCTAAGGCACAATTAACTCTCTCCTTTTTAATCTTAGGGTTAAAGTTCTTGAATGTAGGTAGTCGACATTTTAAACATGCTGGAAAAGCTCCACAGAGCTGAACCAAACCTTTCACTCCATCTTCACTTTCCCCCACTTCTCCAGGCACACTCTGCCCCAGCCATGTTGAACATGTTAGCCTCCCCAAGTTGTTACGTTCCTCAACCTTTGCTGTCTCCTCAGCCTGGAATATTTGTCTCTCCACATCAGCCTAAGTCTTGCCCAATCTTCAGGGCTCAACTTGGAGCTCTCTGTCCCCGCAGGTGGCTTCCTCTGACTCACCAAGACTGGCTAATCTGCTCCTATGGTGGTTCTCATAGAGGTTTTTTTCAGTCTTATGAAGACACCACTATCCCAAGGGATCTTATACCACCCGTCTCACATCCCTTTTTTAAAATTGTCTAATTTTCCCCCACATTAAAATTGTCTATTTGTCTTTATTTTCCAATAAATTGTGAGTGCCACAAAACATTCCTTCTACCCACTTACCAGTAACTGGCAAACAGTAATTGCTCAAAAAATGGCCAGTGGGTCAATGAATCCTTGGGGTGATTATTATCCATTATGTCAACTATATGACAGTACAATGGATACATGACAAGTAACACTTTCATAACTTATACAGTGCTATAAAGTTATTTTACTATTTAGTGTCTGGCAGTTCAACTCCTTGAGGGTAGAGTCAATACTTTGTTCAATTTTTTCTTTTGTCCCAGAACTCAGCATGTCTGACAAGACTGTTCTCAACCAGTTTTTGACTATTAATGAGTTTAAGAAATGAAGAAACAAGAGGCTCAGATAATTGAACCTTCCTGGCCCACACACATACTTGTTTCAGAATCAAGACAGAATCCAATCTGAAAGAAGGAAAGATTGGGAAAAAGTTTACATCTAAATGAAATTCCAGCATGGATGAGAGAAGCCCTGGTTTCTCTCCAAGAGACTGGCCAGCTGTGGGTATTGCCAGAGCTTCAGATCTCTATGGTCAAGTAATCCACTTAGTGGACATGACCCAGGCAAGAGGGGTGTAAGGACAGGGGTTCTAGGAAGGTCAGCATAGAAGGGAGACTGGACCCTGGTTTCCTTTGTCCTTTGAATAAGTTTTAACCTCAGTCTTAGACACTAACATTGGAGCACTATCTATCCTTCTCCCTGACCTGCTTGTCCCTAATGTAACTACCTTTTCCTGGTGCTACTTTCCTGTGGAGTGAGTCACTGACAGAGGCTCAGGAAATCACGTAGTCGAGCCCTTGGGTATATAAGGGTTGCCTCCTGCCAGGTCCGCAACATAAACATCCTCCTCCACAGTTCCCCAAGCCCAGCCAGCTCCTGATCACAATTCTTTGTGTCATCACCATCAGCATTCTGTGCCCAATCTTTGTCCCAGATGCTCCTGGTGAAACTTATGAGATGGCAAAAGACCAAGACAAGTGAAATTAATCCAATGTCTCACCACATCTCCTGAGGCACTGAAGTTGCCTGACTATCTCTGTATATCATGAACTCAGTTAAGCTAGAATCACCTTTCCTTCATTAAAAGACCTATTTATGAGGCTGAGCCCCTAGATAAGACAGGTGGATTGTTCTTTCAAATAGGACTTTTTCTCTTTTCTAGCACATCCTGGGTAGCCTTCAAGCACATTCGTATGCTGGTTTTATTTAAATTTTGTACTAGAATGCAAATTTCAGGACTTTTGTTCTCACTGGACTAAAGGAGCCTGTCAGAACGTGTGGCCCAAACACCTTGGCCTCTTCTCAATGTAGTTTCCTACATTGATGGTCTCTGCTAGCATTAAAGAAACTGCTCCATGACCCAGCACCTCAATGGGATGCTTCTGAGTTAAGAGGATCTGATCCTTCCATTTCTCCTCACCCCTGCACTGAGTGGTTAACTCATAAAACTACACTTTTTTGCTACCACCCAACCCAGAGGACACTGTGGCAGTCAATAAAACACAGCCCAGTCTCCCTTTTCTCCAGGAATTCAAACTAAGAGTCTAGCTGCTTGCTTAGCAAGGGTGAATCCCAGCAAGGCCTAAGTACCCCTGACTCACAAAAGAGCAAATCTCTGCTGAAATGCAGAAACGACACCCTAAGATGGCTCTGGCCACCTGCTAACTTCTATCTCAGACCCTGACTGGGTCATCTTTGGTAAATGGACTACAAAGGCTGTTTCTGTGCCCTCCCCTATGTGGCTTGTACACTGTTAGCTGCCAAGCTTTTAAATAATGAAACTTAACATTGTACTTTAAGGGCTGTTCTGCTCAAATCATAAATGTGCACATCAGTTTTTTGGCAGTAATTCTCTACTCATACACATTTAATCAATGTTTTCACAAGCATTTTGTCTTAACTAAAAATCTATATCAATAGAAAGTCCTAGAATTATACTGTGTGAGCCCCCAGGATTATATAACATGCTTAATCCAAAAACTTGGGTGCCCAATGGGGTCTTGATTGTGCCCAGGCTTCAAATTTAGGCCAGGCACTGCTTGTGCATCTTTATATGATCATGGTAAATCCTCAATAAATATTTGTGGACTCTGAAAAATCCCTGTAAAAACCTCACTTGGAGATGATAGCTTATGACACCTCTTACTGCTTCTTCTCCCAGAAGCTCCCGGTATAACCCAGGACTGGCAGCAGGGGGCGCACAGGGCTGCAGCTCAAATCAGGTTGAATGGCACAAACTCCAAAGGAGGTTTGAATTTAGACCTCTTTTCTCCATGAGGAAAATGGATTCTTAAGGTGCAAAGAGGGAAAGTGGGCAAAGAGCCTAAGAACCCACTGAACTAATTCCTAAGAGAACTTTCCTTTGCAAAGGGAATGCATGAGAATAGAGGGGAGGAGATAAATCTCCCACAGCTGTCAGCCCATAACTACCGCTCTCACCTCAGTTCACTTGGGGAAGGGGCTACAAAGCAGACAATCTTTATTCACAATTGGGGTGGCAAAGGGGAGATGCCTCCAGGTCAGTCCAAAAGCAAAGATAATGGGAAGTTGATACTAGGCGGGGACTCAGCACTCGTCCTCACCCAGTAGGGCATAAGGGTTTCGGGCAGCCAGACAGGACCCTGGAGCTGAGGTTGGGGTGTCCTCATCCCCTTCTCCCTCTTCATCTGCATCCCGGTCCTCCTCTCCCTCCTCCTCACAGGAGCTGCTCAGCTCTTCCTCTTCCTCCTCCTCCTCGTCACCTGATGGTCCCACCCTGCCCTGCAAAACCACCAGCTCCATGGTTTCTGGATGAGACTCCCAGGTGCCTGGGGAACCAAAACAAGAAAAAAAATGTAGAAGAATTTGCACAAGGAACTAAAGCCAGAGAAAGATGGGGAAGAGGCAAAGACCAGGAATAACAATAATTCTTATAGCTGCTGGAACCCGTTCATTCATTCAACCTCCCACATACAGATCCCTGAGCAGACACTCGGGTATATCAATTTCAATCTTCACAACCATCTTGCTTGAGGGTGATTATTATCCTCATTTGCAAATGAGAAAATTGCCTCAGAGATGTTAAAGAGTACAAAGCTGGCCAACAGGTACAGAACCAGGTCTGATCCCCTGGCCACTTTTGCCCACCCCAAAACAGGAGGTAGGGAAGAATATCTGGGTTCTGACCTTTCTGTTCATTGTAGCCTGGTGGATGGAAACACAGGCTGAGGCGGCCATCCACTGCCAGCCGCAGGAGGCTGTTGGCAGCTCTGTACACATCATTCCGAGCTGCCTTGGCTGTCTTGTAACCACGTTTCTCTGCCCAGGCTGGAGGGATAAAAGAGCAATAAGAAGGGAAGCCTGTGTATCAGGTACCAGTCACCCACCACCCAAAACATTCCAGGCCAGAGATCTTGGTAGTCCTGTCCAAAATCCTAAGAATGAGTGGACAGCCACTTCACCCTGGCAAAATCTAAGGAGAGGACAGCAAGGTAAAGGGAGAGAGGAGGAGACAGCAGGCAAGGGAGGACAGCTGTACCCAGGCATGAAATTCACCTTCACAGATGTCCCAGGCACACCAGGGGTGCTCTGCTGAAGGATCCTCAGCCTCTGGGTGGCGCAGGTGAAGCAGGGCCTGTACAGGGATCCGGGAGGCCAGGTAGCCCACAGCAGTATAGGGCTCCTGAATCTGGGCGATGGGGTAGATGCCAGCCAGAACCTGCAGGAACAGCACTCAGGATCTTCCTCAGCATCCTGCCTTCCATACTCGCCCCCCAACCCTTGGCCCTCATACCTGCAACTGCCTGGGCAGCAGGGAGGGGAAGATGAGGCCTGGGCAGTCACAGAGCTTCACAGAGGGGGTTAGAAAGTAGGTCTGAAAGTATCGGGTGTGGCCTGGGGTTCTGGAGACACTCACAACCTTCCGCCCCACGAGTCCATTGATCAGTGAGGACTTCCCCACATTGGGAAAACCTGAGGGAGGCAAGGAAAGTGAATGTCTACTAGGCCATTGCTCAGTGGCAGGCAGGACTCAGTGACTACAGATGAAAGGGGAACTAGGGCTCAGAATTTAAGGAAGTGGTATAATACTGCAAACTATAAATCAGGCCCTGGGGCTGCCAGCTGTGAATCCCAGCCTCCCCACTTATGGCTCTGTGACCTCAAGGCAATTTACTCAACTTTCTGAGCCTTTTTCTTCATTTTATAGGACAGATAGCTCCTACCTCAGAGTGGATCTGGGTAACATTGACAACAGATACAACTGCACAGGTCTAGGCCTACAACAAAGTACTCAACACAGGTGAGATTTCCATTTAATAATACCTATCGTGACTTGTCCAAGAAGACGACTGGCAGCCCTTGGGCTCACTGCCCCTCTCTTCACAACCACCACCACCTTCTTTCTGGTCAAGTCCACTTTCTACACAGATCTCTTGTCCCGAACTCTGATTCCTCAATGCCTGAATCTCACTCTCAAAGTTTGTTTCCTTCACTCTACCTCAGCTACCCACACCCAAGGTCACACTAGGCCCTGTCACTTTATACCTCCAAAGTCTCAATTCCCCAAGTACTCCTCATGCCATGTTTTAAGCTAACTTATTCTGGCTCCTCCATCCCAATAGTTCTTTGCCCCTAACTCTATCAGGGTAACACTATACAACACTGATTCATTGCCTCACTTTCTTTCATATCCACCTCAAAGTCCATGATCCAATTCTGCACCTATACATCTTGAGTTCCCAGGTCCCACCTCTTCCCCTCTATTTTACGCTCCAGGCAAAACCCCAACTCTGTAAAATGCAATTGTCTGCCCATGCAACACCTGCTGCTGGGCAGTTAGTTGACAGTGGCTGGGAAAAGCCACACTGACAAACAGACTGAGCTTCTCAATAAAATGAAGTATCTTCTTCTTTTTTTTTTCCCAATATTTATTTATTTATTTATTTTAGATATAGGTGGATACAATATTTTTATTTATTTTTTTATTTTTTTAGAGAACAAGTTTTATTTAAAGGATAGAACAGAAAGAGACTTCTCTCATCACAACATCATACATGTATTCTGTATAATGATGAGGGTCTCCTTCCATCTTCCGTACAACTCCCCTTCTCCCTCTTTTTCCCTCCCATCTCTCTTCCCTATTTAGTGGTAGTCTTCTTCTCATGCTCTTCCTCCTTATCCCATTTTGAGTCACCCCCCTTATATCAGAGAAGACATTCGGCATTTGTTTTTTAGGGATTGGCTAACTTCACTTAGCATAATCTGTTCTAATGCCATCCATTTCCCTGCAAATGCCATGATCTTGTTATTTTTTAATGCTGAGTAATATTCCATTGTGTATAAATGCCACATTTTTTAATCCATTCATCTATTGAAGGGTATCTAGGTTCCACTTTATTATTTTTATGTGGTGCTGAGGATCCAACCCAGTGCCTTATGCATTCTAGACAAGCGCTCTACCTCTGAGCCATAACCCCAGCCTCTGAAGTATCTTCTTTTGAAAGGAGAGAGAGAAAAAACAATTCTTTGACAAGCCCATTTCCCTGTCTTCCAACCTTAACTCCTTAAAAGACTTACTATTTCTTATTACCACTTTTATATGCCAACTTCTTTGTGAGTATAAACTTTAACATACAAAAAACCCCACACAGAACATGGATGTGCAGCCCAAGGAGCTCCATAGCACCCAGCCATGAGCCCAGAGTGTGACATATTTGCTCAAAGGCCCCATGTGTCCCTCTCCATTATAACCCCCTCTCTCTTATCCTGACTTTTGAGGGATTCCACTTCTTACATTTCTTGTTAATTTATGACCTGTGCATTTCTGGACAATGTGATTTAATTTTGTAGTCTTTGAACTTATGCAGATGGAATTGTAAAGCATGGATACTGCTGTGTCTGGTGCCAACCACACATTACATGAGTTTCCCCATGTTGTTGCAATTGGGGAATCTCACATATTTTTCCTTCTCCTCCAAACCACTGAACACATCACCACACCTACTGAACAAGACTGCATTCTCCTCTCCTCCTATTAGCCATATTTGACACAGCAGAACCCTCCTTTCTGTTTCAAGCACTTTTTATTTCACTTCCAGACATTTCCTTGGTTTTCTTTCCTCTCACTCTCCTTTGCTGGTTCCGCCTCCTTTTTCCAACCTCTAAGTGCAGGCTTGCCCTACAACTCAATCATTAGCCTCCTCTTCTTTCACATAACTTCTCCACTGTATTTCATCTAATCCCATGGCTTTAAATACCACCTATATACACCAGTGGCTCCCTAAATTTAAAGACCACTCAAATTCAAATTTCAATTCCTCTTCTTTCCTTTAAGATACAGATTCCTATACCCATGGCCTAGTCAACATCTCTGCATGGGATATTTCAAAACAATCTCAAATTTAATTTCTGATTCTTTATGATTCCTCTCTCCCTCCTCATCAGTCCTCCAAACCTGTTCTCTCCAGTCTTCCCAGCTCAGTATTTCCAGCTGCTTAGGACAAAAACATGGAAGTCCTTCTTTATCCCTTGCTTTCTCTTATGTACCAAATGCAAGGCATCAGCAGTCTCATTTTCTCTGCCTTTAAAATATATCCTGTTTCTATCTCTGTGTCATCACCACCCCTTTCTTCCTCTTTCCTCCCTTCTCTAAGCAATTCTTATTTTTCTCCTAGACTAATGGAGTAGCCACTGATTACTTTCTTTGCTTCCTTTCTTATCCACCTCGTACCATTCATCTACTCAAAGGTAGAACTTCTAAGAAAGGATATCAAATCCCGTCATTCCCTGCTCAAAACCCACCATTAGCTTCTCATTAAGACTGAGAATAAAATTCAAAATGCACTTCATAGCCATAACACCCTACATGATGTGGTGCCTGGCAATCCTGCCTTCCTCCTTATCTTCCCTGGCTCTCATACTGCAATCTCCCTGACAGTCTTGCTGATCCCAGTATCACCAAACCCATTCTTACCTCAAGACCCTCTCACTCACTAACACTTCTGGCTCCCAAGCCCCTTTCCCCAGAACTCTGAATGGCTTACTTCCTTTTCTTACCCAACTCTTTCTCACCTAAGTCCTCTCACCAGAGGACCTTTCCTCTCCCAGAACTCTCAGAGAGTTCTGGGAGAGGAAATAATATGATTTCAGATCTCTAATACATTTACTCACAAAAAAACAAGCTCCATGAGTTTTAGATGCTTTCTTTTATCTTCACATCAGTATTCCCATCCCTAGAACAGTACCTGGCATTTGGTAGGTGCTCAGCAAATATTTGTGTTTTTTTTTTTTTTTTTTTAAACTTTTAAATATTTATTGTTTTTAGTTTTTGGCGGACAAACATCTTTGTTTGTATGTGGTGCTGAGGATCGAACCCGGGCCGCACGCATGCCAGGCGAGCGCACTACCGCTTGAGCCACATCCCCAGCCCCAGCAAATATTTGTTGAATGGATGAATGAATGAAAACCAATAGATATACCCACACCCAGCAAAAACTCTCACTATCATACCACCCTAAAAACAAGTTAGTGCAGAGGCTACTGAGAGGAAAAAGGGCCCCTGAAAGGGAAAGAAGTCAGTGCAGGGAAAGAGGAGTAATCACTCAACAGTCAAGCATGTTTTTCACAAACACAACGGACACTGAGAGATAAGTCAGGGGTTCTTTCTATCTATCTACTAGCCACTCCATGTTCCTAGATTTATGGGCTAGGTCCTTTATGGTTCCAATGGTATCTCAAATACAACTTTGCCAAGGTCTCTTCTCACCCAAGATGAACCCAAGATGAAAGGGGCCCTGGAACCTAATCATATATCCATTTTCCCCCACTAGGATCTGAGACAAAGCTCTAATCAAGAAGAGACTCCCCCCATCACAGACTTAAAGAGTTAAAACGAAGGAGAAAACTAACACTGTGACCTGCTATGATTTAATGATTCCCTGTATTAGAGGCTAATAACAGCTGAACAATGACTTTGTATAAATCACTCAAACAATGCCTGGCACACAGTAAAAGCCACACAAATGCTAACGTTTAATAATAATCACTGCAATTGCTAATATTACTATTGCCAGACACCACTGAACTCTCTCAACACTACTCCTGTATATTCCTCACATTCATTCTTTGAACTGGGTATAAACATCCTCATTTTTAAAATCAAAGTAACTGAGACTCAAAGAACTTGCTCAAAATCATACAGCTGAGAAGAGATGAAGTTTACATCCACACTAGCAGATGGCCTCCTCTGCCTTGCCTAAGACCACTGGCAGAAGTCACCCCTCAAAGATCCTGGGGCCTAATAAGGACAGATCATCCCTCCTTTCCAAATACTGAAACTCAGCACTTCTGGGGCCTTTGTGAGCAGATCACTGCTTCCTTACCCACACAGCCGATGGTCACCACCCCATCCTTGTAGTGTTCCCGTGTTGGGCCAGCTGGCTCCATTGCTGAGTCAGTCTGCTGTTCCACCAGGACTACAGGCCCATCCTCTTCTTCCTCCTCCTCCCCAGAGCCATTGCCCCAGGTGGCCCCAGCCACATCTCGAGCAATCTTCTCCCGCCAGCTGCTCAAGTCCACTGTTCAGAAAAAAGATAAAGAAGGTTTCCTGGGGCCTCTGTGTATGATGGCATAGCTGCATAGCTGGTGTCACTAGCATATTCTGGAGTCTCACAGTGACAACCTGCACAACTGCAGACCACAATCTCCCCAGACTTCACTTGATCCCACCCTTGAGCCATATGCATTTTTCAGAGTTTCTGAAAAGTACCAGAAAAACTGAAAGCAGCAATCCACTAAGGATTCTGCCTATCTCCTGCCTCTCTTGTCCCACCAAGCCAGTCTGTTCTTTATTCTATCCCCCTTGTGCCCATCCATAATAGAGGGTAACAAAATGATTCTGGATCTTAGATCTCCCCCATGACCTCCAAGGATCACACACCTTTACCCACAGTGATGGCTTCACAGGCTCTCAGCAACTGTTCTGGCCCCAGGGCCCGAGTCCATCCTCTCCCCCGCCTCCGACTCTTCTTCAAGACTAGGATCAGAATGCACAGAGCAGTTATGCTTAGGCTTTTACACCTCATCTCTCCCACCACCCTCAGGCCCCCAGTTAGGTACCACCTTGCCAACAAGCCTCTCTGTTTTTCCCTTTGCCCCCTGTCAACCATCTCTCCCATGCTGCCCTCCTCAAAGCCCACTCACCACTAGAGTCCTGTGGAGTGCGGGGGTCCCGAGGGAAAGAGGTAAAAAGGACGATGTGGAGTTGAGGATAGTGTTGGTGGAAATAATGCTTCCAGGCAACCACCAGAGCTGGTGGAGCCAGATCCACCTTATTCAAGACCAGCACGAGGGCCAGACCAAGTTCTCCAGTCACATACTCATAAAGTGCTGGTGGAAAATTCACAACCTGGGATAGAAGAATGAGAGGTCATCCCAGGGTTCTCTGTCTCCAGCTCCCCACTCACGAAGCACATTCAGAGACAAAACCCTGGCAGTAGCAAATTCTGGGGTGAAAACAGTAAATCAGCCAAACTGAACAAGAAGGACAAAGCAGGGGTTAGTGATACCTGTGCAAGTCTCAGGGGGCTTCCGACAGGTCATGATTAGCATTTGAAGTGAACCAAAAATAAGATAAGGAAATAGCAACACCTTACATACTGAAGTAAAGACTAGAATCAGGAATAGAAATGAGGGTCAGGGTAGAAATTATTATGTATTGTGTGCACATAACTGTACAAGTGTGTACACATGCATATGAGCATGCATCCAAGTATATGCTTATAGATGCAAGTTTATGTGTTGAGCATGTATGACTACAAACATGAGTATGTGTAAATGTGCCTCTGTGTATGAATATACACATGCATACATGTATTTGTGAATATGTGTGTACATATTCGTTAAGGACTTCCAACCTAAATGTCCCCACAGACCTCCCTTTCTCCACTGGAGGACCACAATGAAGTGGCAGAATCAGGAATCACAGGGCAGTCCAGCAGCACAGCCTACAGCCTTAACTACCACCCTAACATTCCAGGTAGTTTCTGCAGCAACCGAGGTAGACAGGCTAGAGAAATGAAATAAGGAAGAAAAGGCATCTTTGGGCTGGGCAGGAGGAAGCCCCTAGTTGCCTTCATTAGAATCCCTGGAGCTTCACACTGGAATTTTTTTTCCCATAACACTTTTATTTTATTTATTTTTATGCAGTGCTAAGGATCAAACCCAGTGCCTCACATGTGCTAGGCAAGCACTCTGCCACTGAGCCACAACCCAGCCCCACACAGTGGGATTTTCTATTGGTCTAGCTCTGTTGATGCTGTAAGACAAGATATACAGCTTCTCATTAGAGGACATAAAAAGGAGTCAGCTAGCCAGGATAGAAGCAACAGACTACGGCAAGACACAAACAAAAAAATTAGTTCCTGACTGCAGATATCAGCACACAGTAGATAGGGTAAAAAGAAAGGAAGGACAGCTCTCTGTTTTTCAAATTCTACCTCTGACTTTTACCCATAAGAACCTGATCCTCTTCCCCCTTGCCCACCCTCATCCCAAGTACTCACTGGATGACGAATATCAGTGATGAGCAAGACAATATCAGACATCTCTAACACTCGCCATAGCTGCCTCCACGTCTGAAAAGACAAGATCAGAAAAGAATCTGAACCCAGAATTCCTTTCCAGCCTGATTCCAGAAAAATTTGTCCATGGATCACACTACCCCATTCCTGTCCCCATTCTATTGTCACCTCTAGATTGTGCTCAAAGTAGCTGAGTTTCTCTGAAGTATAAGCCCCGTGTATCTTCCCAAGATACTCCTGAAAGCTTCGTTCCTCCTGGCTCATTAGCTGCTCCTTGGACATCTCATAGCTCCAAGGAGGACGCCGGGGAAAGTCCAGGACTGAGAAAACAGTAAGAAGTGCAAGTATGAGGATGTTTTCAGTATTAAAGTGTGCATCCTAGACCCCTCCTTCCTCACTGTCAACCCTTACCCTTCCAAACTCTCCAAGCCCCTTGGGTGGGAAACACCGGTCTTGTCTTGTCCTCACTCACCTGAGCCAGGCTGATAGACCTCCCGTATGTCCAGTTCCAACACCTCAGCACTGAGGGGCTGTAGCACTTGCTCCCGGGCTGCTCTCTTTCTCCTCTCCACCTCCTCCCGACTGTCCCGCTCAAAATGAAGCCGGTATCTAAGGGAAGAAGTGTCATACATCCAGCAAGACCACAACCCCTACCCCTACCCTATCCCCCACAGAAAACAAAGTTTCTTCTCTTCAATTGTTCAAATTTCCTTTCAGTCGGCCTCCCTGAAAGTCCCCCTTTCATAGAAGACAGGGCCAACCCCTTCTAAAAGCCAAACTCTCGGGTCGCTCTGGAAGGGAGAATTATGGCCTGCTCCGGGAGAACAGTGGCATTCCGGCCTCACCCTCTCCACTTTCAAATGTCCACCAACAGCAGCTAGCTTTCCCTCAACACTCCCACCTTCAAGAAGGCGGGCAAGCCCGGGCCAGAGCCCCACTCCTTCCCTCACCCCTCCCTCACCGATTTGGATCATAAACTCGTGGACCCAGGCCCTGGGAAGGTTGCTGGTTGAGCCTGCGGATTTGATGGGTCACAGATTCCCCATCAGAGGTATCGGTCTGCTCCTCCCGCCGTTCCCGGCTCCCGCTGCGGCTGTTGGAACTGGAGCGCAGCCCATCTTGAAGCCCTGCAGAGAGGGAACAGTGACGCCAGTGCAGGCTAGCTCTCAGGGGCCAAAAGACCCCCCTACCTAGACCTCCTGGCTCTCCTTCAGCCCATCCAACTACTTTTGAAGCTCGGTCCTCGGGGCCTCCCTCTCCAGGACCCTCCGGGTGTGCGTGGGGGTAGTCACTCTTCCAGGGAATTGCTGGGATGGCGCCCCGTTTGAGCTGGAGGGACTCCCCTCCCCCAACTCTTCATCCTTTCCCATCCCTTCCAGACAAGGGGGGGCGCGCTGGAATGGGGGAATCCCCTCCGCGGATGCCCACGCAGATCCGCGCGAGCCCACTCCCCCTCCCACGCCCCCCAGAGGTGCGGCAGGCACACCCCTCCTTCCAGATGTGCGGGAGCCCGAGTCCCGCCCCCTCCTCCGCTCCCGCACTGACCTCGCTTCCGCTCCCGTTTGTCCTGCAACTGCTTCTTCTTCTGCTTCACGCTGAAGGGCTTCTTCCTCGGCATGGCCCGGACCAGTCACCTGGCCCGCCCTTCGCCGAGCTACAGCCGCCTCAACTGACCTGCCCCCCCCCCCCCGCGGTAGTCCCCGCCGCAAGGGCCCGGGACCCTTGAGGAGGCGGAGCTATCAGGTGACGTCAGCGGGAGGGCACCACCGACTTGCCGCGGCGGTCGGGATGGAAAGCGCACGGGGGAAACAGTCACTTCCCTCTAGAAGTGAGGCGAGAGGGTGATGCGGGGTGGGCTACCGACACATGAGAGCCAGTGGCACCGAGAAGGCGCAGCGGCGGCGAGAAAGGAGGCGCGCGTGGGAGGATCGAACTAACTCCGTCACGGACTCTACCAACGAGCGCCCGGTGAAGGGGGGACGCGTGTCATCACTACCTTGCGCTCGGGGGAGAAGCTACCACTCACCTGGAGGGGGCGGCGGAGAGGAGGAGGGCGGGTCCTACTACCCTGGGGAAAGGGAGGCGTGGACACGCTGAAGCTACACTACCAACCCGGGAACTTGACCTTAGTGGAAAGCCGAGACTGCGCGTCCCAAGGAATAAAACCAGGTTGCTGTGTTACACTGGGGGCACGGTCAGAGGTCTTGAGGGACGGGTGGAGGTTCTGGGTGCCGACCTGCTGGGACCCAAATTCCCTGTGGGAACGACGAGAAGAAGCAGGCTTATAGATCCTAAGTGCAAGCGCAGGCCAGAAGAGAAATCCAGTTGGGATAGGACTTTTGGAGACGGGTCCGAGAGCACGAAGTTGTGCCTGCAGCCGTTACCATAGTAACCGCGGACCGGATGTGGCGATTTTAAGACGCGACAGGCCTTTCCTCTCAGGCTTTCTGGCCCGAAAGCTTGCCGACTCTGTGGCACTGTGAAAGCTACTTTTCACCGTGGAGAGAGTTTTTTAAGCACTTGTAGAAACGCGGCAAAGAGAAGAGTTAGTGTTTTCGCTCTGCCTGACAGAGATATAAGGAGGCGGTTTACATGAGAATGCAGCCACAGCAAAAAGTTCTCAGCTGCCTTCCGGAAGTGGAGTGGCGGGAACCTTGGCCTCAGTGCCCACCGCCCCCCGGAAGCGGAAACAGAATCTCAGCGTGCCCCTTCCTCACTGCCCTCCAAATCCCGCTGCAGCCATTGCAGCAGCCACGATGCCGAAACGAAAGAAGCAGAATCAGCAACAGCAGTCGCCGCCACAGCAGCCACCACTGCCTGAGCGGGAAGAGCCTGGAGATGAGGAGGATGAGAGTCCTATAGGTGAGGGACCTGGGAAGGGTGTGCACATGCTTGTCAGCCATTCCAGACAAGGGGCTAGGACTGCTAAAGTGCGGGGGAGGGGGCTCTAACGGAAGGAGGAAGGGCGCACGCGCGGGGGTGGGGCAGAGGAGGCCTGTTGATGGTAGAACCTTGAATGAGGAGTTCTCCTACTTGAACCCTCAAGCTCAATCCCAGGCCCAAACCTTTCTGGACCAGGCGGAGGAGGAGAGGGCAAAGAGCCCGTTTCCGCAGCCGCCGAATGGCAGGGGAGAGGGGCAGTAAAGATCACATTGCGATGACAGGGTTGACAATTTGTGACCACATTTCACAGGGAAGGTCGAATGCTTTTTCCACTCCCCTGAGGAAAGGTCTGATTGGCCAGCAACTAAAGGTTGAACCTTTGGATTATCTCTGAAATCACCTGGGATGTTATGGATAGTAGCAGTGTAAGGCAAAGATAAATTGTCAGTGCCCTTTGATTGAGTCTCCACTTTTTGCCAAACCTGAAGCAGCTTTACAAAGGACAGATAGACGAGGTGAGAATTTGCAACACCGTTGAGAACATAATTGATCTTACAGAATGAATTGAGAAATGAGTAATAGAACAAAAACACATAAAGGAACATCAGTTCTTTAATCTGTTTTGATGACCATATTTTCGTGTCTACTCTTAGGACCACCCAGCCTTCTGGGCCCTCCTCCCATGGCCAATGGAAAGCCTGGTGACCCCAAGTCAGGTGAGGAGGAAGGGCCCTGATTTTTATTTGAGGCCCAGAGGAAGGGAGCAGGGGAGGGAGTAAAACTCATCAAAGACTTAAAGTAAAAAAAATTGAGGATTCTGTATCTGATGAATGGAGAAAAGTTGTGTATTCACGTCTTTGAAAACTCAATGTTGTAAAAGTTGTCATTTCTTCCTAAAGTAATCTCTAGATTCACTGCATTTCCTCTCAGAATACCTGTCATGTTTTTGTGGAAATAAATATTATATGAAAATGCAGAGGATATGGGTGAGAGACCACCAAAACATTCTTAAAGTAGGAGGGCTTACTATGAAAACCAAGACTTACAGTAAAGCTCCAGTAGTTATAAAAGTGTGATTTGGGCACAATAATGGATATATAAGTCAATAGAACAGTTTAGCATCCAATAATAGGCCCACAGATCTAGGAACACTTTGTGTATGTAAAGGTAGAACTGAAGAAGTAGTATTTTCAATAAATGAAGCTGAACTGATTGGACATTCATGTGGAAAAAATGAAATCTGACTTCTTCAGATTTCAGTGATCAGATGCAAATGTCAGTCCAAGTGAACTGAAGTGTGAAAAGTGAAAATCATTCTTTTAGAAAGTAAATTTGAGAAAAGCTAAGAGTTTTTAAACATGTATACTAATTATAAAAGAAAGATTGATAAATTAAACATCAGATAAGCATGTGTTAATCATGGCATCGCTAAGAAATTAACAGAAAGCCTTAGAGAAGAAGATATTTGCAACAAATATAATCAATAAAGAGTTTATATATAAGATATATAAGGAACTCTTTCTGAGACAGTCCATTAGAAAAATTGACAAAAAAAAAAAAAGAAAGGCACCTTATAAAAATGGAGATCTAAATACAAGAACATGTGACCATGTACTTAATATCCTTAATTATCAAATAAATGCAAGATTAAACATACTACTTTGAAATTAGAACTGCATTGAGGGGATTGTAAGATGGTACAACCATCTTTCATAAACAGTATGGAAATTCCTCAAAAAGTTAAAAATAAAGCTACTATATGATCTAACACTCCTATTTCTGGATTTTTTATGCAAAAGAATTAAAAGGAGGGTCTTGAAGATTCACTGTAGCACTATTCATAGTACCCGAGAGCCGGAAGCAACCCGAATTTTCATTGTCAGAAGAGTGGATTAAAAAAAAAAAAGGTGTAAACAAAATGCTGTCATACACTACAGCTTGGATAAACCTTGAGAACATTATGCTAAGAAATAAGCTGGTCACAAAAGATGGTATGATCTTACTTCCATGAGTATCTAAAAATCACATTCAAAGAAACAAAACTGGGTACTGTGGTATGCACCTGTGATCCCAGCTACTCAGGAGGCTGAGGCAGGAGGAAGGTATTTGAGACCAGCCTAAGCAGCATAGTGAGATACCCATCTCAAAAAAAAAAAAAAAAGAAGGAGGAATAGAAAAAGAATTGGTGGGATGGTGGTTAGTAGTAGTCCAGGGGAGGGGCAGGGAGTTGTATAAAGTTTAAGTTTTGCAAAATAAAGTTCTGGAGAATTGTTTCACAACATATGAATATACTTAATACTACTAAACTGTGCATTTAAAAATGGTTAAGATGGTAAACTTTTATATTATGTAGTTTTTAACCACAAACAGTCTGCCACTTCTCACAACAGAAAGACACAATAACAAGTGTTTTTGAGGCTATGGAACTACTCCTTGGAGTGTAAATTGGTACCACTACTTTGAAACAAAGTTTGACAATATCTATTAAACTTGACTGTTACACTTGAATGTGCATACGCTCTTTGACCCAGCAATTCCTCTGCTACCTATATACTCAACAGAAATACATACGTATGTGTAACAAAGACATATATAAAAAATGTTCATAGCAACATTTCTTGTTATAGCCCCAAACTGGAAACCACCCACATGTCCATCATCAGTAGCATGGATAAATCAGTTGTTTGTATGCATGCAATGGGATACTACACTGCAATGAAAATGAATGAACTACTGCTACAGGCAACCTGGATGAATCTCACAAACATGATGTTGCGCGAAAGGAGCGAGACACAAAAGAATACAGACTGTATGATTTAATGTATGCAAAGTTCAAAAACAGGCAAAAACTAATCTGTGATGTTACAAGTCAGAATGGTGGTTACATTTGGGGAGGGGGAAGGGATACATGGGTGGGTCTTTTGAAGTGCTAATAAGGCTCTATCTCTTCACCTAGGTGGTGGAAACACAGGTGTGTTTGTTTTGTGATAATTGAGCTGTGCACTTAAAACTGGTTTATATTTGTCTATATGCTGTACTTTGGGGGAGGGATCAGGCTTCTGTGTCAGGATTAAGCTGCCAATTGGTCACCTTTCTGTGTCTTTCTTTGTCCAGCTCTTCACAGAGGTCCTCCAGGATCAAGGGGACTGATGATTCCACCACTGCTGAGTCTCCCACCTCCTCCCCGGGGCAGAGGCCCAATCCGGGGAGGCCTCGGCCCCAGGTCTGGCCCATATGGTCGTGGTTGGTGGGGGGTCAGTGCTGAACCCCCTTTTCTGGGGCCAGGCCATGGGGGTCCCTCCAGGGAAAGCTTTCACAAAGAGCAGAGAAACCCTCGAAGGCTCAAAAGCTGGTCTCTTATCAAGAATACCTGCCCGCCTAAGGATGGCCCCCAGGTTATGGAAGGTGAGGTCCACTTTGTTATGCCTGTGCATATTTCATACCCATTAAATCCCAGTGGCCTAATTCTCAGGATTCCCACGACTCCTCTCTTTGGGGCTGTATTTATTTATTTACTTACTTATTTTATTTTTTCCCCCTTTTGTGATTCTGGGGATTGAATCTAGGGCCTCGGGCATGGCAGGTAAACACAATACCACTTAACTACACCCTCACCCCCTGGACCAACCTTTTTTTTCCCCCCCTCTAAGTACTGGGGATTGAACCTGGAGTATTCTACCACTGAATTATACCCCCAGCCCTTTTTATTTTTTAGAGACAGGGTCTCTTAGTTACCCAGGCTGGCCTCAAACTTGGCCTCCTGCCTCCGTCTCGAGTCACTGAGATTACAGGCATATATCTATACCTAGAAGAACTAGTCCTAAATATTCTTTCTCCCAGGAGAAAGACTACCATTTCAAAATCCTAGAGGGCTAGGAGTTTAGTTCAGTGGTAGAGTCTGCACGTAGCACATCCAAGGCTCCTGCCAAAAAAAAGCCAAAGTACCTGTAAGTAGTAGAAGGTAGCAAATCTGGCTTTATCTCTGCTTTTCATGGCATTTGTTTTCTGTCTTACTCAGATTTAAATTTACCTATTTTTCACTTGTCCACAGACAAATCTGACCGCCCCGTCTGTCGACACTTTTCCAAAAAGGGCCACTGTAGATATGAAGACCTCTGTGCCTTCTACCACCCAGGCGTCAATGGACCTCCTCTGTGAGACTGTGCCTTCCCATCCAGGCTGGAAGGAGCCCTCTGTGACCCAGTGGCCATGTATTTCCCTGTGGCCCTGTGATGGCTACTGTGAGGCTCTTCCACCCAACACCCTCGGTCAATGACACGTCCACCCCCATCCACCACCTCCCTGGTTTGGGGTCCAGAGTTGTGTTTCATCACTGGTGCGCAGCGCGCTCTGTATTCTGATCCAGCCTCCAGAGACATGCCTTCGGGACCCCTTCTTGCTCCCTTCAACTGCCTCCTGGATCTTCTTCCCTTTCGCCAAATGACTGCTGAACAGGAAACCTCTTTGGTGCTGTTTCTTGTGCATCTGTCCACCTGTCCCCAGTACTGCCCTCAATTCCTGAGAGCCCTGGAGCGGTTTCCTACCCGCTTTAGCTGCTTATTTTAAGTCCTTTTTATGTGACATCCCAGTGTTTTCAGCTGCTTGGGAAACTCGCCAGGTTTTCTGACCTGGGGTCAAGTTTGGGTGACTGGTACAGAGTTGCTCCCTGAAAGGCAACTGCCCCTGCTTTTGGATTTCGTAGTTTCTCTGTCAGTAGCATGATCCCCACCGCTCTGGTCTGTGATCACTGTGCTTTGTGAAACTGTGCATCCCCTCGTAGCCTCTCTCAGTGTCCGTGGCATTTTTGTGATTTCCCAACACTAGAATAAGTTTTTCTGCCAAAATGAGTGAGGCTCTTGGTGCCCTCTAGACTTTCCCCACATCCCAACTTGGGAGAATCGTGAAACTCCACAAGACTGCCTCCCTGTACTTCTCCTGGTGTTGATTATTCTTGGTCTGACACAGGCCAATGATGTCTTGTAAAGCCTCAGATGGGCCTCCCTACTCAGCTCCTTTTCGCCTGTTTTAGTTAGACTATGTCATTGTGAAGCCACCAGCCCTTTCATTTGAATTCTGTGAATCTCCACCTGGCCTATCTGTGGGTGGAACCTGGACAGTACTGTTGCTCTCTTCTGACACTCTTCCCTCACATCCCTGGCACTGGTTGTTTTCTGTGAAAACGGCAGTGAACAGGTTCAGTTTTGAGCTGGCCCTGAGGAAATGGGTCAGGAGTTGTGTGGGCAAGAGGGAGGGATGAGAGCGTTGGAGAACTGAGAATGAATTTTTTTTCTTTTTAACATTTTTTTATATTAGTAATAAACGCAGTGGAAACCAGCATTTCCTTAATCCCTGTGTTCTAGTCATTCAGATGGTGGTGATGGAGAATGCAAGTCTCTTCCAGCCCAAGAGAATTTTGGGGGTCCCTTTAGCCAACAAGCATCAACCAAACCAGGCTACATTGTGGTCAAGGGCACAGAAGAAAGGAAAAACAGGTGGCTAGGGAGTAATTTTTATTTTATGTTTGTCAGTTTGTGTATATGAAGTAGAAATGATGAAGCAGTCAAATGCCCTATGACTGAGTTCCTGTGGGCAAGGCAGTATACCAGACACTAAAAGATAACAGTTAAAACCAGTGCATTTTAAATCTCCTTCCAAGGAAACATGTGTTCATCAGAAATCACAAATAGCCAAGTACCACATGCTTGTATTCCCTTGCTACTCAGGAGACTTGAGGCAGGAAGATCACAAGTTCAAGGCCAGCTGGGCAGTTGAGTGAGACCCTGTCTCAAAAAGTAGAAAGGGGGCTGAGATTGTAGTTCAGTATTATATTGTTTGCCTAGCACATGTGAGATGCTGAGTTCAATCCTCAGTACTACATGCAAATAAAATAAAGGTACTGTGTCCCATCTACAACTAAAAATGTTTAAAAGAAAAGGCTGAGGGTATAGCTCAAGTGTTAGAAGCGTCTCTGGGTTCGATCCCTAGTAGTGAAGGGGGGACACACAAATACCTGTGAAATTAGAGAGACAGTGAAAGGGGAGAGTATAATATGATAAAGAAAATCAGAAAGGGAAATGATACCCAAGATAAGTTCTGAAAGAAAGAGGTGGGATGGGAGGGTAGTCCCAGTAAAGGTGTTTGATAGAGATGAAGGATGTGGTAAAGAAGGTAGAACAATGAGAAATTGACCACTCAGGGTTGCAAACATAAGGATTTAGATCTTAAAGGAATTTTAAAGTTTTGCATACTGGTGAGGATCATGGATCCATTGGGTTTTTCCAAAACAGATCCATTTGTAGCTGGGTGCAGGGCACGCACCTATAATTCCAACAGCTTGGGAGGCTGAGAATCATGAGTTCAAAGCCAGCCTCAGCAATGGCGAAGCACTAAGCAACTCAGACCCTGCCTCTAAATAAAATACAAAATATGGCTGGGGGTGTGGCTCAGTGGCTGAGTGCCCCTGAGCTCAGTCCCCAGTTTCCAAAAGGAAAAAAAAAAAAAAAACTCCATTTATATGGAAATGGCCTGGCTAGAAGGTTGCTTCAGTTAGTACAGATGAGCTGTGATGGTGGCGTAGATTTGGGTAGTCAAGTTGGAGAAAAGTAGACATTTGTAAATAACAGGTCAAAATGAACATACTTTTAGATTTTCTCCAGGTTATTCTGGCTTACATATCTCTGTTAAAAAAACAAACAAACAAACATTTTACTGTATGTGCAGTTTATCGTAGCTGAATCATACTGGGAGAAAATAGGCAGCCACTAATTTTGGCTTGTTTAAGTTGTCTTAAGACATCCAAGCATAGGTAAGTACTTGGATGGATATACAGGTTTTGACAGATTACTAGAAACATTGATATGTGTCATCTGCATATAGGTGATGGTTGAAGCCACAATCATGCATGTATTCTAAAGCACCTACCATGTCTCAGATAACCAGGCTTAAGTATTACAGTTGTAATGCCTTAAGTTAGTCTTAAGTAAACAGTTAATTTCTCTCACAAGAGATAGTCCAATGCATATGTGACAATCATGCCACCACAAGGCCCTTAGGTATTTAGAACACAGAACTGCTGGACATGGTGATGCATATGTGTAATCCCAGCCACCACAAAGCCTGAAGCAGGAGGATTGCAGGTTTGAAGATGGTCTCAGCAACTAAACGAGGCTGTAAGCAACCTACTGAGACTCTATCTCAAAAAGGGCTGGGATGTGACTCAGTGGTTAAGCACCCTTGGGTTCAATCCCTGGTACAAAAAAAAAAAAAGAAACTCAGTTTTCAGTTCTATGGTCTACAAACATTCACAGTCCTAAGAAAGCTCTAGCTTCTTCATCCATGGGCAGACATGGCACAAGCCTATATAAAAATCCCTGCAATTTAGGAGCAGAGGCAGAAAGATTGCAAGTTTGAGGCCAGCCTCAGAAATTTAGTGAGACCCTGTCTAAAAAATAAAAGGGAGAAGCCAGTGAGATGGAAAGCAGTTACCAACTACTATCAAATGTTGCTGGGAAAGTGAGGAGGATGAAGTCAAAAGACTGGCCCCTGCCTGGAATAGTGATGCATACCTAAAATCCCAGAGTCTTGGAAGGATGAGGCAGGAAGATGACAAGTTCAAAGCCAGCCTCAACAACATAGAGATACCCTCAGAAACAGACCCTGTCTCCAATTTTCTTTTTAAAGCATTGAGGATGTAGCTCAGTGGTAAAGCACCCCTGGGTTCAATCCCCAGTGCCAAAAAGAAAAACTGGCCCCTGATCTTCAGGAGCTGACAAGGCTATACAATCAGTTTGCTCAAGCTCCCCTACCTACTGTTTTGTTTTGTTGCAGTATTGGGGATTGAACCCAAGGGCACTTACTACTGATCTAAATCCCCATTCCTCTTTTTAAGAATCTCTCTCAGTTGCCCAGGCAAGCCTCGGAATTTGCTACTCCTGCCTCAATCTCCAGAGGCACTGGGATTAGAGGTGTGTGACACTGTGCACTGGGCCCTTCATCTATTAAACAGTAGTTTGAAATCAACCCGCAAATTAATTGTGGTGATGGTTTAAAGGGTGTATGGATGCCAAAACTTATCAGTGTACACTTTGCATTGGATGTCATTTTACTGTATGTGCAGTTTATCGTAGCTGAATCAGCAAAGTAATCATCTAGGGAAACAAAAATAGTGAGCTCAGGCTTGTTGCACTATGATTTATGTGCTGGAGTTCCTCGTTTACACCCGTACATTTCGGGATTTTGTTACACATGTCAACAACACTGGACCGACAAGCCTATTTCTTAGTTGATGAACTCTACTGTCTTTTTTGCCCCTGATCAGTCATACGGAAATGTTAGAAGATAGCATTCACTTTTTAATAAAAAGTATGCCTCAACTACTTAATACTACCTAGAAATCCTTATGTAAATTCTTTGGGTCTGTCAGTGTCACGGGGACACTGGGTCAGGCTTCCCCGGCAGTCATAAACGCGTTGCCGACGCAAAGCCAGCTGGTGGACCACAGCCCCGCCCCGAAACTGCAGGCCACGCCCGCTAAGTGACGGGCGGCGCGCACGTGGGCCGCCCGGGGCAGGGGCGGAGACGACCGTGCCTGCCTGGAGAGCCCACCCCGTTCGGGGGAAATCCACGCCACCGGAAGCGGAAATAGCACAGGGCGCCGCCAGGGTAGCAGTAACTGCCACCGCAATGCCGAAGGGACCCAAGCAGCAACCACCGGAGCCCGAGTGGATCGGGGACGGAGACAGCACAAGTCCCGCAGGTGAGGATCGTATGTACGGAGGAAACGGGAGAAGAGAGAGGAGAAGGCGCATGCCTTAGGAGGGGTTACTAGGCGCGAGAGTCGTCAGGCCCGTGCCCGGGGTCGTGCGCATGTGTGCTGTGGTGCTGGGAAGTGTTTACCCCGGCAGGAGAGTGTTTGGAGTGGGGAAAGGAAAAGTGCCAGAATATCGTTTGTGAGCTTACAAGGGGCTAGGCACGGGACAAGGAGGAACATATGGTATCTAGGGAGATTTGGAGAGAAATGAGAAGGTCCTCCATTCTTTTATTTTGGACATCTCCATCACTCTGTATAGCTCAGCAACGTAGAAACTCCGCCTCGAGCTCCCCTGCCCCAGCGCGCGAGCGTACATCGCCTAAGTCCATTATCCCTCTAGTTTTTCAGGAAAGGATGACTCCTTGTGTGCTTTTTCTCCTTCTGGGCCTTTTTTTGTGACAGCTCCATCTAAATCAACTGGAGCAAGGCTATAGATTTTGGATGTTAGAATAGGGTTTAAGATTTACTTAAAGCAAAGAATGTGGAGCGCTTGTTTTCAGTTAGGTATGGTGTATACTGCTTTGGGAGTAGAAAGAAAAAAACATGAAGACATCTTCGCAGACTTGAAGTGACTTCAAGGAGTAGATAAATGGACACAAATAACCACAATAGGTACACAATGAGTAATGTTACAAGCATTTATTAGATGCGTACTGTATACAGGTATTGTGCAGAGTAACTGGGAATCTAGAGATTAAAAATAAGCTTTTTTGCTGGAAGTAGTGATGCAGATGCATGTAGTCCCAGCTACTCAGGAGACTGAGGCAGAAGGATCACTTGAGACTAGTAGTTGGAGACCAGTCTGGGTAACATGGTGAGACCCTGTATCAAAAACAAAAGAAACACAAAAAACATGCCTTTCCCTCAAGGGGCACCCAGTCCAATAGAAGGGATAGAGCTTTCACCCCGGTGACTGAGGAGTGTGATGAATGTGCCTGAGAAAGCAATGGGACTGTAGAGGAACATTTCAGACAGGTAAAGTAGGTATGTCAGCAAAGCCTCCTAAGAATATGAAGTAGCTAAGTTTATTCTTGAAAGATCAGATAAGTTAGCAAGGGGAAAGAGCATTCCAAGTAGAAGTAGTTTGTGTAAAGATAGAAATGTAGGTGAGCCTGACTGGCACCTTGTGACTGTTGTGGAGGGGTTGAGAAGATGTGCAGGCGAAATATATGAAAGGTTTCAACTGCTCTTTCAAGAAGTTTAATCCTAAAGGCATTAAGAGGGAAGTGAATTAAATAACTGAATGATAGGATCAAGTTTATCCTGTTGACACCGATCAGTCGAGAATGGCCTTGAATTGGTTGATAGAGACAGGGAACCTATTTTGGAGGCTCTGGCAGTGATTCAGGTAAGAAGTGGTAAGAGAATGAACACTACAAAGAGTTACTAAGGAAGTGACATGGACCAGAACTAGGATGAAGGGTAAAAAATTAAAACTGGGTGTGGTGGCAAATGCCTATAATTCCAGCAACTTGGAAGGCTGAGGCAGGAGGATTGTAAATTCAAAGCCAGCCTCAGCAATTTAGTGAGGCCCTAGGTAACTTAACACTGTCTCAAAAAGGGCTGGAGATGTGACTAAATGATTAAGTGCCCCTGGATTCAATCCCTGGTTTAAAAAAGGAGGGACATAGTTTGATTGTATTAGTCTTTGGAGGAAATTAGCATGTTGTCAGGGCAAGCTGATCACATCATTCCTTCTTATGTACTTGGGTGGGTCCTCCCTTTTAATGTATTTAGGATTGAACTCCTTGGGCTGGCATGTAAAGCCTTTTGTTATTGATTTTACTCATCTTTCCAATCCTATCACACTAGTGTCTAATACTGGGATCAGATTTTGAAATGTATTCTGGATGGGGGACACAGAGTAACTGAAGATATAAGAATTTCAGGGAGGTGGGGCTGGAATTGTGGCTCAGCAATGGAGCGCTCGCCTAGCACATGCGAGGCCCTGGGTTGGATCCTCAGCACCACATAAAAATAAAGTAAAGATATTGTGTATCCAACTACAACTAAAAAATAAATATTAAAAAGAAGAATTTCAGGGAGGGCCGGGGTAGGTGGCTCAGTGGTAGAGCGCTTGCCTAGCATGCATGAGGCACTGGGTTCAATCCCTGGCACCACATAAAAATAAATAAAATAAAGGTATTGTGTCCATCTACAACTAAAATATACATGTGTATGTATGTGTATGTAAAATTCAAGGGACTTCATCAGGGATCAGGGAGATGCCAATGTCCAGAGCATAGGTGGGAGTAGGAAACAGAAAGGATAGGAGACTGTGATTGTCCTTCCTTGTCTCTGGTTTTTTAGCAAAGTAGATGTTCAGTAAAACTTTCCTAACTTAGCTTGGCTTGATTTCATGTGTCTGTAATCCTATCAATTTAGGAAGTTGAGGCAGGAGAATAACAAGTTAGAGGCTATCCTGAGCAACTTAGTGAGATCCTGTCTCAAAGAATAGAAAGGATTGGGGATGTAGTTCAGTGCTCTGGGTTCAATCCCTACTACAAAAAAAGAGAGATTTCTGTGGAATTCCTGGAATTCTGGTTTTGAGAATTCAAGCCTAAGAATATTTAAGCTATTGTGGTTAGTTGCTTTGTTTGTCATTATTGTTGTTGTTTTTGTCTTGTTAAATGATTATAGGAATGCTTTAGATGAATATGTGGTTTCTATGATAGTGGATAGGCCTGGCATAAAGAGAAATCAAGAGGCTGGTAACTATCTCTCAATCTGATGGGTGGCGGAGATTAGACATAGTCCTCTACCTTCAGGGAAACAGATGGACTGAAGGGAGGAGCTGAAAGTAATCCAGTCAGCAGACTTTTTTTTTTTAAACAGGTGATTGACTCAGGGACACTCAACCACTGAGCCATATCCCCAGCCCAATTTTTTTATTTTATTAGAGATAGGTTCTCACTAAGTTGCTTAGTGCCTCGCCATTACGGAAGCTGGCTTTGAACTCAAGATTCTCCTGTCTCAGCCTTCTGTGCCGCTGGGATTACAGGCGTGCACAACCGTGCCCACCAAGTCAGCAAACTTTTATTGACCTCCCACTTTTGCTCCCTGTGAATACAAATTAAACTGTTCAGGTGGCTTTTTAGAATGAAAAACTAACAAACAGGTAAATATGACATTGTGATCTGTGTTATTAATGTATGAGCAGAGCAGATGGGGCATGGACCCAGCTGTTTTTCACTTACCAGATAACTATTTACGTGGCCTACATACAACATATCATACACAGCATCCCAAACTGAATTCATGAAATCTTCCTATCATTCCCCACATGGAAGTTGAAATTGGGGGAAGGGATCTTTTCCACTCTCTCCTAAATTAGTGAATGGAACCAATAATCAATTAATTTTGGTAGCTAAAAAGATAAGAATGGCTAGGTGTGGTGGCTCACGCCTATAATCCCAGCAGCTCTGGAAGCTAAGGCAGGAAGATGGCAAGTTCAAAGCTAGTCTCGGCAACTTAGCAAGGCTCTAAGCAACTTAGACCCTATCTCAAAATAAAATATGAAAAGGGTTGGGGATGTGTCTCAGTGGTTGAGCGCCCCAGGTTCATTCCTGGTACCAAAAAAAAAAAAAAAGAAATATAGGAATGGTCTCTTGCACACTCTCTTTTTCTTTTATTTTTAAAAATCTGTTTGTTCTAATTAGTTATACATGACAATGGAATGTACTTTGACCCATTATACATAAATGAACTGTAACTTCTCATAATTCTGGTTGTACATGATGTAGGATTACACTGGTCTTGTAATTATATATGCACATAGGGTCATACTGTTCTCACTTTTTTTTTTTAACCACTGCCTCCATCCTATGAATTCTTTTTTTTTTTTTTTTTTAGTTGCAAATGGACACAGTACCTTTACTTTTATTTATTTATATGTGGTTGAGAATCGAACCCAGTGCCTCACACGTGCTAGGCGAGCACTCTACCACTAAGCCACAACCCCGGACCCTGAATTCTTGTTTCTCTCCTTGCCACCACCCTTAATCAAGCCATTGTTGTCTGTCTCCTGGACTGCTATGATGGACTCCCAACAGATTGCCCAGTACTCTTATTCACTCCTGTCTTTGCTCCACTTGAAGCCAGAGTGGTACTTCCAGGGACAAAAGTGATCATATACATAAAGGCCTTATTCATGATTATAAACGCCTATATATCCTCACTCATGATCATAAACCCTTACTCCAGCCTTACCTTTGCCATTCTACCCTTCAGCCTCTAAGCTTTAGCCATAGTAAGTCTTTCTCTGTTGCCCAGTGGATATGCTTTCTTATAGCTGGACTTGTGTGTAGCACTGGAACCCCACCATGTGCCTACCAGCTACTCATGCTTCAGGTGTTAGCTTACAAGCCATCTCCACAGGGTGGATGGCACCAGAGATGAGGACAGTGGGGTTGATCCCTCTGCATACTGCCAAGTAGGCTTTACCTTTTTAGTTTTTAGTTTTGTTTTGTTTTCGTACTGGGATTTGAGCCCAGGGTTACTTTACATACCCAGTCCTTTTTTTTTTTTTGCTTTGTTTTTGAGAGAGTCTCACAAAGTTTCCTCATTGAGTTGTCAATTCTGGCCTCAAATTTGTGATTCTCCTGCCTCAGCCTCCCGAGCTGCTGGGATTACAGGTGTACACCACTGTGCCAAGCTTGTAATTGCTTTTGAAAAATCTCTTCCCCAAGCTGAGCACAGTGGTAAATGCCTGTAGTCACAGTGGCTGGGAAGGCTGAGGCAGGAGGATCAAAATCAGCCTTAGCAACTTAGCCAGGCCCTAAGCAACTTAGTGAGACCCTGTCTCTAATAAAAATATAAAAAGAGTTGGGGATGTTGCTCAGAGATTAAGTCCCTTTGGGTTCAAATCCTGATACCAAGGTGGGGGGACAAAGAAATCTCTTCCCAAAGCCCACACACTCCAGAGGGAAGCACAGTTGTCTCATTTGCTGCTTTGTTTGATGCATGGTAGCTGTTTAGTAAAGAGATACTTGTGGGGTGGGATAGGAATGCTAGAAATTGTGGGGCAGCACAAAGTCTAGGGAGTAATACTTGAGCTGAAAAATATCGCAGAGGTGTGAGGGCCACTGTAAGCTTAGCAGGGGAGATCAGGCAGCTTTGGAATTTGTAGCTGAGCATTTATGATGTCTGCTTAACCTTCCAGAAAAGGTGGTGAAGAAAGGGAAGAAGGACAAGAAGACCAAAAAGACGGTGAGAAAATGAGGGTTGAGGAAGAGCAATGACTGTGGGTGTTTCCAGGCAAAATAAATGGCCATACTGGGTGTGGTGGTGCATGCCTGTATATCCCAGCAACTTGAGAGGCTGAGGCAAGATACCATAAGTTCGAGGCTAGCTTCAGCAACTTAGCAAGGCTCTAAAGCAACTCAGCAGGACCCTGTCTTAAAATAAAAAATAAAGAGGGGCTGGGATGTGGCTCAGTGATTAAGTGTACCTGGATTCAGTCCCTAGTACTATAAATAAATAAATGGCTCTGTGAAGGTGAGTGAGAAGTCTGAGGGAAGGAAAAAACTTTTGTCAAGAGAGGGGCCAGAGCTGGGTACATGTAGTACAGCTACTTGGAAGGCTGAGACAGGAGGCTTACTTGAGCCTAGGAGTTTGAGGCCAGCCTTGGGGCAGTACAGGTGAGATCCCCATCTCAAAACTACAACATTAAAAATAAGGTATCCTCTGTTGTTTTTTGGGTTTTTTGGTTTGGTTTGTTTTTTTACATTATTTTTGTGTGTGTGTGGTAGGGAGGTGGCGTATTGGGATTGAACAAAGGGTGGTGGTGCACGCCTATATATCCCAGCAACTTGAGAGCATTTACCACTAACCTATGGGTGCTTTAACTTATTGGGGTGCTTTACCACTAACCTATACCCCCACTCCTTTCCCCCCAGTGTATGCCTTTTTTTCCTTCCTGCCCCCCAAACAGGGTCTTGCTAGTTGCCCAAGTTGGCTTTGAACTTGCAGTCCTCCTGCCATAGCCTCCAAAGTTGATTGGGATCACAGGCATGTACCACTGTGCCAGGCCTTTTTTTTTTTTTTTAAGAAAATTGAGAAGGGGACAAGGTGAGGGTAGGATGCAGGGCCTGATTGGTCTTGGAGCCACACTGAATCATATCTTAACTCCTTTATAGTTCTTTGAGGAGCTGGCAGTAGAAGATAAACAGGCTGGGGAAGAAGAGAAAGTGCTCAAGGAGAAGGAACAGCAGCAGCAGCAGCAGCAACAGCAACAGGTACAAGTGACAGGGGCCCCTAATCCTGGAGCATCTGGGGTCCACCTCCAGCCAACTCATCTGATGGGGAACATTCCTTGGTACAGAGAAATAGCAGGGGCCTTCATCCTCCCCTTTTCGTTTTCTTTCAGCAGCAAAAGAAGAAGCGAGACACTCGAAAAGGCCGGCGGAAGAAGGATGTGGATGATGATGGAGAGGAAAAAGAGCTTATGGAGCGCCTTAAGAAGCTTTCTGTACCTGCCAGTGACGAAGAGGATGAGAGTAAGTGACCTGAGGGAAAGTAGGTACATGGATTCCTTGCGTGATATGGAATGCCTCATGTTTTGATTGTGGATGTGGATAAAATGGAGGAGCCAAGCAGAATTCTCTTATCAACCTCATCTTTTCCCCTTGTCATTTCAGTACCTGCCCCAATACCCCGAGCAGGAAAGAAGACCAAGGTGAGCCATTGGTGTGGTAACCAAAGACCCTAAGCATGCAACGGTGACCATCACATTGACTTTTGTGTCCCTTTTTTTAGGGTGGTAATGTTTTTGCAGCCCTGATTCAGGATCAGAGTGAGGAAGAGGAGGAGGAAGAAAAGCATCCTCCTAAGGCTGCTAAGCCAGAGAAGAATCGGATCAATAAGGTGAAAGTGATGCAGTTACACCCCATTCTGGCCACAGTGTGGTAGTTTTCTGCTTTAAACTTAGCTGTTCTAGATTTATCTTATTTAAACTATCAAAGCCATCTTTTAAAAATACTCTTTGATCAACTGGCCTGGTGGCACATGCTTATAATCCCAGTGGCCCCGGAGGCTGAGGCAAGAGGATTACAAGTTCAAAGCCAGCCTCAGCAAAAAAGAGAGGCGCTAAGCAACTCAATGAGACCATGTCTCTAAGTAAAATACAAAAAAAGAAGATGTGGCTTAGTGGTTAAGTGCCCCTGAGTTCAATTCCCGGTACAAAAAAATATTCTATCATTTAACAATCTTCAGTGATTCTCTTGCCTTAAATTCAAAATAAAATAAGGGCCCTTGGCCCTTGCTTTTTCACTTGGGACTCTTCCTTTTCCCATCAGCCTGACCACATGTTGGCATTCACTTTAACGATGTCAGTGTTGAAGCCTTTGTACTTCATGTTGCTTCTTTCCCTTCCCTGGAATCCTCCAAGCCCAATATCCAATACCTCTTCTCTAGATTCATCCTTCCAAGGAAGCCGTCCTTGCTGCATTGGTACCACCCACCCACTTTGTGCACTTGCCTGACTCAGAGTCCCTTAGCTTTACTGATGTTCTCTCACATGTGTTCTCTTCCATCCCCCACTTCCCCGAACCCAGGGATGCTTTACCACTGATTACATTGCCAGCCATTTTTAATATCTTTTTAAATATTTTTAACTTAGATGGACACAATGTCTTTATTTTATTTTTTTAATGTGGTGCTGAGATTGAACCCAATGTCTCACACATGCTAGGCAAGCAATCTACCACTGAGCTACAACTCCATCCCCTTTTTAATTTTGAGACAAGGTTTTCCTAAATTGCTGAGGCTGGTCTCAAAACTTGTGAGGCTCTTGCCTCATCCTCCTGAGTTGCTGGAATTGCAAGCATGTGCTGTCCTGCCCAGCTTTGCTGATGTTCTCGAGTTCTCTTTTGGGGGGCTTTTCTGGGTCTCATTTCTCCTGAGTAGTACTCAGTATCGTTAACTGGAATACAATAGGCTCCCTAAAAATGCTTGTACTCAGCAGCAGAGCAACAAACTAATTTCTGTGTGTGCTTGTGTCTCCTTCAGGCTGTATCTGAGGAGCAACAGCCTGGGCTCAAGGGCAAAAAGGGAAAGGAAGAAAAGTCGAAAGGGAAGGCCAAGGTGAGAGTGACTGACAGGAGGGGATACTGGGTCTCGAGAATTAGAGCATTTCACCATTCCTGTCTTTTCTCAATTAGCCTCAAAATAAATTTGCTGCTCTGGATAGTGAAGAGGAAGCTGAAGAAGATGAAATAACAAAAGAAAAGGAGCCTCCCAAACAAGGAAAAGAGAAGGCCAAAAAGTCAGAACAGGTATTTATCGTGCTTGGGGGAGGTTTGGGGAAGGACTGAGACTCTGTGGCCCTTCTGGGAGAGTTATGATGGGGGGCATTGTCACTACCAGAGCAGGAGTCTGCAGACTTTCCTATAAAGGGCCACATAGTAAATATTTTTGGCTTTATAGTTCACAAATGATCTCTGTTGCGTATTCTTCCTTTTTGGTTTTTGTTGGTTTTAATTTTTTTGTATGTTACTAGGGATTGATCCAGTGGTGCTCTATCATTGAGCTACATCCAACTACCATTTTTATCTCACAGGCCATATAGAAACAGGCATCAGGTCAGATTTGGCTCATGAGCTATAGGTTTTGGCTCCTGATCCAGAGAGGAAAGAGCCCTACAGTTTATCTTAGTCAGGTCCAGATCTGCCATTCACTACCTGTGTGACCCTCCTACCTCTTGTTTTCTCAGTTTTTCCATCTGGGTGATGTACGGAATTCTAGTGTTTTCTAGAGTTCGTATAACTAATGGTTTATTTATTTTTGGTGGTGCTAGGGATTGAACACAGGGCCTCAGACATGCTAGGCAAGCACTTTTATCACTCTATTACACTCCCCTAACCCCACTAAGTAGTTTCTAGTTCTGAAGTTCTATATTCTTCACTGGTTGTACATTAGGGCTGGCTGATCCTTTCTTTGCATGTTAATGTATAAACTACAGAAATTTATTTGATACAAATGAATATCATTTAAAACTCATTTATTCCACCCTCAGTTATATTTTCCTAAAAATTGTATCTCTAGGTACATAAACATTGTTACACTTCATATATTTATACCATCTGTGTTGTCCTATACTTAGTGGCAGAGACTAACAAAGTACTGCATGGAGAGCAAGGGGTGGGAGTGAGAATAAGATAGGATCCCAAGACCTCTCAGGATTGTGGGTGAAGGAGGACAGAACCAGCTGTGGAACTGGGACCAGGTGGGAGGGGGAGTAAGGTGGGTATGTATGATAGAAATTCAAGTTATAGAAGGGTCTTTATTTTTTTCCATCATCCACTGCTTTCCACAGGGTTCAGAGGAAGGAGAGGAGGAAGAGGGAGAGTCTAAGGCAGATGATCCCTATGCTCACCTTAGCAAAAAGGAGAAGAAAAAGCTCAAGAAACAGGTAAGTCATTGGTTCTTAGTGGTCAAAATAAAGGCTTTTTTGTTGTTGTTTTTAATGATTTAACTAAGGCATATGTGAAGTTAGGGACAAGGCAGGAGAGCTTTGGGGACTACTTGAAGTAAAACAATTAGAACAAGGAAAGAATTATGCTCTGAACATCATCTTAGTGCCTGATGACATGGGATTGTATCATGATAACAGGAAATTGGCGATGATACAGATGACCTCCAATGTAGTTTTTCCTTCTCAGATGGATTATGAGCGCCAGGTGGCTTCATTAAAAGCAGCTAATGCTGCCGAAAATGACTTCTCTGTATCCCAGGCAGAGGTGTCCTCCCGACAGGCCATGTTAGAAAATGCATCTGATATCAAGGTGAGATCTGAGGAGTCCTTGTCCAACCTGATCACCTAGGAAGGAGTGGGTTCTCTCACCTGCCCTGAGTGGCTGTGGCAACCCTGGAAGTCGGGGTGTGAAAGGGCTACTCCACCAGGAAGAAAATGGGGAGGTATTTTCTGCATCTTGGGTTCTACCAACCTGAGCAAGGAGACAGAAAACACAGTGGAAGCAGAGGGGTCCACCTGGGGAGGGAAAAGAACAGGGTACACCAACCTGGCTAGAGATGGGAAGACTCCAGTAAGAGGCAGTAGCCTGCTATGGTGAGAAAGGGGTGATTCTGCTGGAAGTAGGGGTTTGTCGATCTCCTCTGTAGGGCCAAAGCTATAGCTCCTGTCCTAGAATGAGACTTCTTATGTTTTTGACCTTCCCCTTTGCCCCCTGTCCCAATGGCTGTAGCTGGAGAAGTTCAGTATCTCGGCCCACGGCAAGGAGTTGTTTGTGAATGCAGATCTATACATCGTAGCTGGACGCCGCTATGGGCTGGTGGGACCTAACGGGTGAGGAGATGGGACTGAAGGGGAAAGAAGGGATTTCTCCATGTTGGCCTGATCCTCATAGTTCTCATTCCCCAGCAAGGGCAAGACCACACTCCTCAAGCACATCGCCAACCGTGCCCTGAGCATCCCTCCTAACATTGATGTGCTGCTGTGTGAGCAGGGTGAGCCAGTGTGGAGAGGGAGACAGGGTGGGCAATTAGAGCAGAAGAGCCAGTCAAAAATAGAAGTTGTGGTTGTGGAGTTGGGAAGGATATGAAGGAGGCTGGGGCCTGGGAAAGGGTTGCTAGAAAGACAGGAGAGGAGGATAAATGAAAGATTTGAGAATATCTTATTTGGAATAAGTACAAAGTGCTGGGAAAGGTTAGGCAGACCAGCACTGGATCTAAAGGGAAGAGAAAAATAGGTTCTGTGGGCCCAGAAGTGACCTGACTGTTGTCCCCCTGCCCTCCAGAGGTAGTAGCAGATGAAACACCAGCAGTGCAGGCTGTTCTTCGAGCTGACACCAAGCGATTGAAGCTGCTGGAAGAGGAACGACGACTTCAGAGGCAGTTGGAACAGGGGGATGACACAGCTGCTGAGAGGCTAGAGAAGGTAGAGGAGATGGCATAGGGGACATGGCTCAGACTTGGGGGGAGGGGTCTCTAGGCCCCCAGACATGAGTCCTCTTCTTCCTCCCAGGTATATGAGGAATTGCGAGCCACTGGGGCAGCAGCTGCAGAGGCCAAAGCACGACGGATCCTGGCTGGTCTGGGCTTTGACCCTGAAATGCAGAATCGGCCCACGCAGAAGTTCTCAGGCGGTTGGCGCATGCGTGTCTCTCTGGCCAGGTGGGCCATCTGCCTCACCACCTCCCTTCCAACCCCAAACTACTAGGGCCTTCTCACTTTTTCCCACTCTTTCAAGGCCAGTAGGGAGTTCTGAGGTCAACTTCTCTCTTACTATGTACATTTTGAGACCTTGGAGTCTTTTTCCATTTCTCTCCCTACCTGATGATATGTTCTTGTCAACATCTTCTGCCCAAAACCATCTCTGAAGAGAGGTTAGGAGGGAGTGTTTGTTTTCATGGGCTCTGCCTCCCGGAGGCTTCTCTGGGGTTTGCTGAGCAGGGATCTTCTTCCAGCCCTGACAGCACTGCCATTCTCTGCTCTAGGGCACTGTTCATGGAGCCTACACTGCTGATGTTGGATGAACCTACTAATCACCTGGACCTCAATGCTGTTATCTGGCTCAATAAGTGCGTTGCCCTGGGTTATGGCCTTGGGTCATTGGTTTCCATTGTGTACTTTACCCCATCCCTCCCTGCCCTCATTCCCTCTAGTTGTTGTCTGCAATGCCCTTGACAGCTCCCAGTCCAGTCCTCCTCTTTTCCGGTCCTCCTCATTGCCTGTTTGCTTTTCCGGACTTGTCTGTCCCTTCACCATTGTGACACTTCCCTACTTCTCTGAACCCAGCTATCTTCAGGGCTGGCGGAAGACACTGCTGATTGTCTCCCATGACCAGGGCTTTCTGGATGATGTGTGTACTGATATCATCCATCTCGATGCCCAGCGGCTCCACTACTATAGAGGCAATTATAGTAAGTAGGGTTGTTTGTGAAGGGCAGGAGGAGAGATTGACCCTCAGTAGGTGGCCTGGGTAGCAGGGCTGTAGGGGCATTGTGATAACTGAATCTTTATAGATTTCTTAACAGTGATAGTCTTCCCCATCCTTGTCTATCCTCGGTTGTCCCTCTGCTAGAGAGAGGGGCAACCATTGAAACCGCTCTCCCTTTTGCATGCTAGTGACCTTCAAGAAGATGTACCAGCAAAAGCAGAAAGAACTGCTGAAACAGTATGAGAAGCAGGAAAAAAAGCTGAAGGAGCTGAAGGCTGGTGGCAAGTCCACCAAGCAGGCGGTGAATACCACTACCACTCTTCTCCTAACAGTGCAGGGGGTCTGTGGAACACCTTCCAAGAACAGTGTACTGGGTAGCATACAGATTTCTTTCTTTTCCCTCCAGGAAAAGCAAACAAAGGAGGCCCTGACTCGAAAACAGCAGAAATGCCGTCGGAAAAACCAAGATGAGGAATCCCAGGAAGCCCCTGAGCTCCTGAAGCGCCCGAAGGAGTACACTGTGCGCTTCACTTTCCCAAATCCCCCGCCACTCAGCCCTCCTGTGCTGGGTCTGCATGGTGAGTACTACCCACCGCCAACAGGAAGCACAAGCGTGTGCACCCAGACTCCAGCGATGCAGGGACCTTTCTTTTTTCTTTTCTTTTCTTTCTTTTTTTTCCAAACAGGTTTTTTTTAGAAAATATCTTTATTGTTTAGTTGTAGATGGACAATACCTTTATTTATCTTTATGTGGTGTTGAGGCTTGAACCCAGTGCCTCACATATAGGCAAGTGCTCTACCACTGAGCCATAGTCCCAGCCCCAGCAGGGACCTTTCTTTTCCTCTGAGGCCAGGACATTTAGGGTCACCTTTACAGTAACTGAAATGAGCATAAATTGCTTCATTTGCTGACTTTCAGGTGTGACATTTGGCTATGAGGGGCAGAAACCACTCTTTAAGAACCTGGATTTTGGCATCGACATGGACTCAAGGAGTGAGTTGGTATAGGGTGGTTTGGGTGTGGAACAGGAGTCACAGGGAGAGTTTTGGAGATCTCCTGGTTTGGTCATTTCTTTCTTTCAGTATGCATCGTGGGCCCTAATGGTGTGGGGAAAAGCACACTACTCCTGCTGCTGACAGGCAAGCTGACACCGGTGAGTCCTGGAGCCAAGAAGGGAGAGTATGAGAAGTGTGACGGTCCCCCTGTCCAATGGAGGCTAGAGTCAGGGAACCCCCTTGGTAGGGTGGGTTGAAAACCCCATCACAGATGATTCATCTCCCTAAGGAGTAATAGAGGAGGAGAGTGTAAATCAGTTTAGGGAAGAGAGAAAGGAAAGCCTGGGTTGCAGTGGGGGCACCTCTCCATGTTGAAGAAGCCAATTTTACATGTTACAAAAAAAATACACATCAAGGCTGGGCATGGTGGCACATGCCTGTAATCCCAGTGGCTTAGAAGGCTGAGGCAGGAGGATTAGGAGTTCAAAGCCAGCATCAGCAAAAACAAGATGCTAAGCAACTCAATGAGACCCTATAAAATACAAAGTAGGGCTGAGCATGTGGCTCAATGTTGAGCGCCCCTGAGTTTAATTCCCGGCACCAAAAAAAGAAAAAAATAGTAATACATAAGCTATGCATGGGTTTGGATTTATGCCGGGCCTGTCCCCTGGACTTCTAGCATAGTATCCCATACCAGAGCATACTCCAACCCTAAACCATTGCCTGGCCTCTGTGCCTGTAGACTCCTAGTGTTGAAGCAGGTTGTACAGTGGCAAAAAAAGAATTGTTTGAGCCAAGAGGAAAGTATAGATATGATTGGTATTTCTGTTTTGGTGAATACCTTTCTCCTTTTTTTCCTTTGCAAAGATACATTATTATTCTTATGAAGTGGGGTATCACATGAATTGTTATGAGCCTTCTCCAGATAACAATTATATTAAGTGTTTCTGTATGCTATTTATTATATACTCATATGTTTAGTTTATATGGTCTACCATAGTTTATTTGGTAATAGGTATTTGCAGGACTTTTGCAGAGTATTGTCATATGGTGCTTTAAAAAGACAGTAGCCTTTTCTCCTCTCCCAGTGGAGGGAAGACACACAAAGTAGATCTTTAGAAAGGTATTTTTTAAGTCTTTCCAGCAGCTGTCTTAAATCCCCATCTAAGGTAGAGGCCTTACCCTGTGCTATTCGTAAGTCTCACCATATGAAAGTTTGTTGCAGTTAATCCCTTCCTGGTTGTCCTTTTTTTTCTTCTTTCCTTTATTTTCCTTCTTACTCCTTTTGCCCCTTCTGATTTCCTGGGTGTGCGTTCATCCTGTTAGGATGTGTGTGTGTGCACTTGTTCCCAGCCCAATTCTGGTGTTTTCTTTCAGAAAAGTTGGGATCTGGGGAGCCGGGGATATAGCTCAGTTGGTAGAGTGCTTGCCTCACATGTACAAGGCCCTGGGTTTAATCCCCAGCACCACAGAAAAAAGAAAAGTTGGGATCTGGAAGTGCAGCCCCTTTTGCCCTTTCCCTACCCTTACCACTTGCTTTTTCCTTGCAGACACATGGGGAAATGAGAAAGAACCACCGATTGGTAAGTTGACTTTGGAAATCAGGGACTGAAAATTGGGTAGAGGAAGCACCACTTTGATTGGTTACCTCCCTTTCCTCTTGGGCAGAAAATTGGCTTCTTCAACCAGCAATATGCAGAGCAGCTGCACATGGAGGAGACGCCCACTGAATATCTGCAGCGGAGCTTCAACCTGGCCTACCAGGATGCACGCAAGTGCCTGGGCCGCTTTGGCCTTGAGAGTCATGCGCACACCATCCAGATCTGCAAACTCTCTGGTACCACTCCAGGGGTTGGGGAAGATGCCCTCCTCATCATGCGTGTACACACTGTTCCTAGAGCAGAAAGGAGAAGGAACCAAGAATTGGGGAGCCTTAGGGCACACATGGGTACTCTTTGAGGGTTACCTTCAGCAGTGTAAGATGGTGGGAGATATGATAGACTTCCTTTTTCTTTCTTTTTTAAATTTTTTTAGTTGTAGATGGACACAATACGTTTATTTTATTTTATCTTTATGTGGTGCTCTACCACTGAGCCACAACTCCAGCCTTAGACCTCCTTTTTCTTTGTGACAGGTGGGCAGAAAGCCCGAGTTGTCTTTGCAGAGCTGGCCTGTCGGGAGCCCGATGTCCTCATCTTGGTGAGAGAACTGAATGAGAATGGGAAAAGAGTAACAGCAATGCAAGGTAGGAGTTGTAATGGCATTCTTCCTCCTCCATAGGACGAGCCAACCAATAACTTGGACATAGAATCTATCGATGCTCTGGGGGAGGCCATCAATGAGTACAAGGGTGGTAAGTCAGTTCTGAACATACCTTCCTTCTCCCATTGGAGACCAAGCTATAGTGTCCTTTGGCTGGAACTCCTTTCTGTCCATGTTCTGATTCTTCTTTCTCCTTTCTCCCTGCCTTCTGTTCTCATCGTCTTTCTTCAAGCTGTGATTGTCGTCAGCCATGATGCCCGACTCATCACAGAAACCAACTGCCAACTGTGGGTAGTGGAGGAGCAAAGTGTTAGCCAAATTGATGGGGACTTTGAAGACTACAAGCGGGAGGTGTTGGAGGCCCTGGGCGAAGTCATGGTCAACCGACCCCGAGAATGAGCTTTCCCTCTTGGAAATCTCCTGAGAGACAGGCTTATGTGGCCTAGAAGTACCCCATTGTCTCCCTCTCCTTGGAAGCCTGCCTCTGCCCTGCAGCTGACCCAGCAACCACTTGGGCACATGAAGGTGGATCTGTGACCAGGATCTGCTTTGATTGCTTCCTTTGAAAGATTTGTGTGTGCCACTTTTCTTCAGACGACTGAGCTGACTTACCCTCAGAAGCCCTCTACACAAATAGAGGTGACCGTCATTATCGTGGGGTTCCATCCAACCAAGCTTAGGTGGCCTCTTGTCTTGAGACTCATTCCTCAGAAGACTACTGCCTCTGATCTACCCTAAAGCTTCAGGCCTAGCTGCCCCCACGGGTTTTGAGTGGCGCTTTTCTTTTTTGATGGATTTAATGCTGACTTACACAAATATCCATTTGGACCTCAGAATTGGAGGCAGGTGTCTGAGGCCTGTGCTGTTATCCAGCCTAAGATTTGGTGCCTGTGGTCACTTGTCTGATTGGGGACCTGAGGGCAGGAAAGGAAAGCTGCAAAACTTGAATTTCCTTTTACACAGGGAAGAAATAAAGGAAAGGAGTTGCTGCTGCCTGTCACTGTTTGGAGATTCCTGGGTGTTGGAACTGTTTTTACTCAACGTTGATTTGCTTTATTTGGTTTTCTAAAAGTTTTTACTATCCCCCTTTCCCACTGACAGATGGCTCTATCTTGAGGTCTTTGTTCATTTTAGATAGAGTCTTACTGTTTCGGGATTCTCCCTCCCTCAACCACCCTCAGAAAAGACAAATTTTGCCAGGCATAATAGTGCATGTCTGTAATCTCAGCAACTAGAAACTGAGGCAGGAGGATCCCCAAGTTCGAGGCTAGCCTGAGTAACTTAGAGATGGGAATGTAACTCAGCAATAGAGCACTTCTGGATTCAGTCCCCAGCACCAAAAGAAAAACAGTCTCTACCTTTGTTGAACAGACTTGAAAAATAAATCATGGGCATATATGATATGATAAATTGTCAAATGTATAATACTCTAGAGTCAAAATTGCTGCATGTTCCAAGAAGAGTAGGATTATCCAGGTATTATTTGGCAGGATCACTTGAGGGAGAGTGGACCTTTAAAAATAGTAAGGTTTTGAATCATCTGAGAACAGGGAATCACTTTTCAAAAATAAGGAAAACAGAACAGATCTAAGACTTGAAGAAAACACTTTGGGAGTTGAGGGAGCAGAGCTGGTGTGGGCATTTTCTTTGAGTTAAGGTGGAGAGAGAGATTTAGAAAACAAATATATTGGTGGTGGTGTTAGATAATAATGTCTGCTGGGTATGGTGATGCATGCTTGTAATCCCAGCAATTCTGGAGGCTGAGGCAGGAGGAGCACAAGTTTAAAGCCCACCTCAGCGATTCAGCGAGGTCTTGAGCAACTTTGTGAGACCTGGTCTCAAAATCAAAAAGGGCTAGAAATATAGTTTGGTGTTAAAATGCACCTGGGTTTAGCTCCCAGTATCCAAAAAAAAAAAAAATGGTAATGTGTAAAGTGGGCTATAGGAATTTATGAGGTAGGCTTTGTGTGCGTACTGCAGGATGAGGTGACATCTACACCAGCGTAAGAGAGGGAAAGGACAAATGAAAATAACTAGATGTGGGGATTCTGGGGAGAGAAGAGAGTGTCAAATATTTGAAGAGCTATATGGTTAAGACTTAGGGGACAGAGGAGCACCATTCTTTTTAACTTTTAAAAATTATTTTTAGTTGTACATGGACACAATATCCATATTTTACTTATTTATTTTTATGTGGTGGTGAGGATCAAACCCAGTGCTTCACACATGCTCAGCAAGTACTCTACTGCTGAGCCACAACGCCTGCACCAGGAACACCACTCTTAAGGAATTTGAGGGAAAAATCAGGCTCTTGGGTCAAGCAGCTGACATGTAATTTCCACAGTTCTGTGGAGTGGAGTATCAGACTAGTAGAATCCAGGCTTCAGATTCATTTACTAATGGTGTGCCTTTGTTCAAACTGCTTAGCCTCTTGGTACCTATTTCCTCATGTATAAAATGAAGCTTATAGGGCTGAGGTTGTGGGCTTAATGATAGAGCACTTGCCTAATGTGTGAGACACTGGGTTCGATTCTCAGCACCACATATAAATAAACAAATGAATGAATGAAATGAAGCTGATAAATATCTGTCACAGGATTAATAGGGACCTAGATGTGTAATTACTTACATTAAGTGTTTAAGTTTTTCTTTCTTTATATATATTTCACATTACACTTTAAGTGTTATGTTTACACATTTTTTTCATGTGTATATTTTAGTTCACTAGATGAAATACTATATAAAATACATAGTATTTATTTTTATGTGGTGCTGAAGATTGAACCCAGGGCCCCGCATGTGCTAGGTGAGCGCTCTACCACTGAGCCACAACCCCAGCCCCTGCATTTGAAGTTTTTATCACTGACTTCACTGCAAGTACTCAAGATGTTCCTCAATGATTTAGAAGCACAGATTTAGTTCTCTTTCTAATACTGTTATGGAGTTAGTGATTCTTCATCTAAATATGGGCGAAAGTATGCCCCTTCGAAAAAGTACAGCACAGGGACTGGGATTGTGGCTCAGTGGTAGAGCGCTTGCCTCTCATGTGCAAGACCCTGGGTTCAATCCTCAGCAACGCATTAAAAAATGAGTGAAATAAAGATTTTGTGTCAAAACTACAACTTAAAAAAAAAAAAAGCATAGAAATGGAACATACCAAAAGTTTACCTTGTAGTATATGCTTAAGTATAAGCCTAAATAACAGAATTATTTATTTTTATACCAGGGATTGAACCCAGGGGTACTTAACCACAATGCCAGCCCTTTATTGTTTTTTATATTGAGTCAGGGTCTTGCTAAGTTGCTGGGCTTTGAACTTGCAATCCTCCTACCTCAGCCTCTCAAGCTGCTGGGATTACAGGTGTGCATGCCACTGTGCCCAGCCCCAGCCCTTTTAAAATTTTTTTTATTTTGAGAAAGTCTCATTAATTTGCTGAAGCTGGCCTCAAACTTGTAATCCTTCTGCCTCAGCATTCAAGGTCTCTGGGATTACAGTGTTTCATCACACCTGATTAGAATTAATTCTTTTTATTCATAAACAATGTTTACTACTTACAAGTCATGCACAACTGCTGCACATAATGAGCACTGCAGAAATATTTTTATTTTTTATTATTTTTGTTTTGTGGTACTAGGGATTCAACCTAGGGGTGCTGTACACTGAGCCACATCTGTGGCCCTTTTTATTTTATTTTGAGGTGGGATCTTGTTAAGTTGCCCAGTGTGGCTTGGAACTTGCCATCCTCCAGCCTCAAGTTCCAGAGTTACTAGGGTTAAAGTAGTGATTCTCCAAGCTCTACTAGTGAGGAAACAGGCTGAGCAATATGAAAATTTAGCCTGCCAAGATCACCCAGCCTTAGATGGGTGGAGCTAGGACAGTGGCCCTTATTTATTCAACTCCAGTGTCTGGGTTTTCCTCACTACTCTGTAGAATATTGCAGGATGACCAAAGATGCATTCCAAAGGGACATGAAGCCAGAACAGGACTGTTTAGGAACATACAAGAGGCATTATAGGGAAGACGAGTACCCTGAGAAAAAGAAAACCAGAAGTAGCCAGGCATGATGACATGCCTGTAATCCCAGCAACTTTATAGACGGGAACATCACAACTTTAAAGCCAGGCTCAGCAATGTAGGGAGGCCCTAAGCAACTTTGTGAGACCCTGTCTCAAACATAAATGATAAAAATAATAATAAAAAGGGCTACTAATGTGGCTCAGTGGTAAAGGGCCCCTGGGTTCAATCCCCAGTATCAAAATTTAAAAATGAGAAGGAACATGTAGCCATAAGGGAACTCAAAGTGGGCCTGGGAATATAAGAAGTTGCCCTTGTGAGGCCAGTGATGAATGCAGCAAGTGAGACATTTAAAACTGGTTCTCAGGGGTTTTATGCAGGCAGCAGCAGCAGCACCTAGGAGTCTGTTAGACTCTGCACTCAAAGGTAGATCTCAGTGACTTGGGAGCCTAAGGCAGGAGGATTGAAAGTTCAAGGCCAGCCTCAACTCAATGAGGCCTTCAGCAACTTACTGAGAATCTGTCTCAAACTAAATAAAAAGTACCAGGGATTTAGCTCAGTGGTAAACCTCCCCTGAGTTCAATCCTCAGTACAAAAATAAAAAGGGGATGGGGTGTTGCTGAGTGATAGAGCACCCCTGGATTCAATTCCTAACATCAAAAAACAAAAAGGGCTAGAGATACAGCTTTGTGATAGAGCACCCCTGATGTTCAATTCCCAGTGTCACACCTACCAAAAAAAAAAAAATCAAAAGATACAAATATGATGCTAGGAGGAGAGGAGAAAGGGTGGAGGCGAGTTACCTTTCCATTAAGAATTGAGGGAGGGGCTGGGATTGTGGCTCAGCGGTAGAGCGCTCGCCTAGCACGGGCGGGACCCGGGTTCGATCCTCAGCACCACCTAAAAATAAAGGCATATTTTGTGTCCATCTACACCTAAAAAATAAATATTTTAAAAAAAATTGAGGGCTGGGGATGTGGCTCAAGCGGTAGCGCACTCGCCTGGCATGCGTGCAGCCCGGGTTCGATCCTCAGCACCACATACAAAGATATTGTGTCTGCCGAAAACTAAAAAATAAATATTAAAAAAAAATTGAAGGAATGGGGCTGGGGTCGTGGCTCAGGGGTAGAGTGCTTGCCTCACAAGTGAGAGGCACTGGGTTTGATTCTCAGCACTGCATATAAATAAATGAATAAAATAAAGGTAGATCAACAACTAAAATATATATTAAAAAAAAAAAAAAAAACTGGGCACGGTGGTGCACACCTGTTATCTCAGCGGCTTGGGAGGCTGAGACAGGAGGCCGGTCTCAGCAAACAGTGAGGTGCTAAGCAACTCAGTGAGACGCTGTCTCTAAGTAAAATACAATATAGGGCTGGGGATGTCATTCAATGGTCAAGTGCCCTTGATTTAAATCCCTGGTACCAAAAGCAAACAAAAAGACTTGAGAGAAGGCTTTTTAGATGAAGTAACATTAAAACCAAAGCCTAAAAGTGGAGAAGGAAACAAAATGAGTAGGGGGAAAAGAAAAAGAGCCTTCAGGAGAACAGAATGTGCAAAGCCCCTGAGACTGGAGAGAGTTTAACATGATCAAAGAATGAGTTTGAGCTTAGATCTTGAGCAGGGGCCAGTACCCACAGGGCCTTGTGCTATGCCTTGACAGGGAGTTGGGGTGTGATGATAGGGGCATGGGAGTTCTCATTTTACAAAATTGCTCTGGCTCCTGGGTAAAGGATGGTGAGGGTAGGGACAGAGAGAGGAAATGCTAAAAGATATTTTTTTCCTTACTTTGGAAAGAAGGAGATGCTCTTCCTTCAAGAAGGCAAGAATTTTTATATGAATAGGAGGGGAAATGGCACTCACATTGGATGGGACTTACTTTCTCTGCGGGTCTGGTGCCCCAAATCAAAAAACTCAGAAGTTTGTCAAGCTACAGGAAGTGTTGAGCCAATGCTAATTATTTATACTGGACCAAGATGGTAGGGTTGTATGTTTTTTCAACATGAGGTTCACTGATGAACAACAGGATTGAGAGACAGTATGATGATTCAGAATTGGAGATAGGCAGTCTGGTGCAGTGGTGCACACTTGTATTTCCAGACTTGGGAGGCTGAGAAAGGAGGAAAGCAAGTTTGAGGCCAGCTTAAACCACTTAGCAAGATCCTTCTCAAAAATTAAAAAGGTATTTCTTCAGGTTCCCAGCTTGGAGTGTCCTTCTAACCCATGGCCGGACATCTGGCTTCGAACTTTGCCTTCTGGCCCCCTCCTGGTGGTGGGGATGATGGGCCAGGAGGGCCAGAACCAGGCTGGATTGACCCTCAAACCTTACTAAGCTTCCCACACCCTCCTGATGGTCCAGAAATTGGGCCGGGGGTTGGGCCAGGTTTGGAGGTGTGAGGGATTCCCTCATGCCCTCCACCCTATGAGTTCTGTGGAGGGGTGGCATACTGTGGACCTCAGGTTGGAAAGGGCCTGATCCCCCATGGTGGCCTGGAGACCTCTCAGCCTGAGAGCGAGGTGGGAGCTGGGATGGAGAGCAACTCTGAGGGGGCCTCCCCTGAGCCCTGCATTGCTCACCCTGCTGTGGTGAAAGTGGAGGAAGAGAAGATGGATCAAAACCCCCAGGGAGTCCCAAGATATCCAGGCTCTGCAGAAAGAACTTTCCAAGCTACTGAAACTGAAGAGGATCCCCCTGGTATATAACCAGGATGATATGGGGCTCACCCTGGGGGTTCTCTTTGGGAAGGTGTTCAGCCAAACCACTATCTGCCGCTTTGAGGCTCTGCAGCTCAGTTTCAAGAATTTGTGCAAGCTGCGGCTCCTGCTGCAGAAGTGGGTGGAGGAAGCAGACAACAATGAGAACCTTCGGGAGGTGAGGGTGGGAAGGGGCCTGCACTGGGGTCAGCTGAGATTGCTTCCCTCCCTGGCCTGCAGCTCTTGCTCTACCACACGGGGGCAGCAGTTCTCTCCCTCTCTTTTCTCTGCCAGGGATTGAATCCAGAGCCTGGCCCTCCTATTCTACCATTGAGCTACAATTCCTTCCCCAGCCCAGGGCAGCATTCTCAATGGGATGGAGTATGATCCCTCAGTTCTGTTGGGGGATTTAACCCCCTCCTTCCAGTTTCCTCCTTTTTTTGTTAATATTTTTGTTATGGATGGATGCAATATCTTTGTTTGTTCATTTTTATGTGGTGCTGAGGATCAAACCCAGTGCCTCACTTGTGCAAGGCAAGCGCTCTGCCACTGAGCCTCAACCCCAGCTCAGTTTCCTCCTTTTTATACCCTCTGGCTCTGGGGATAAATCCAGTCACTGTCTCCTTAGCAATGTGCTCTCAACTCACTGACCCCTCAATATGGTGCTGTTTTTCAGCAGGTCCAAAGCCTGACCTTGTCACCCCTTCCCTACTTGCCTAGATATGCAAAGCAAAGACCCTCCTGCAGGCTCGGAAGAGAAAACGAATGAGTATCTAGAACCAAGTGAGAGGCAACCTGGAGTACATGTTCCTGCAGTGAACCCACACTGCAGCAGATCAGCCACATTGCCCAACGCTAGGGGCAAGTGTGGTTCTGTAACCGGCGCCAAAAAGCACTGACTATTCCCCCATGAGAGGATTTTCAGGCTGCAGCTTCTCCTTTCTCAGGGGAATCTGTATCCTTTCCTCTGGCCCCAGGGCCCCATTTTGGTACCCCAGGTTACGGAAGCCCTCACTTCACTACGCTCTACTCCCAGGTCCCTTTCCTGAGGGGGAAGCCTTTCCCTCTGTCTCTGTCACCACTCTGGGCTCTCCCATGCATTCAAACTGCCTGCCCTTCCCAGGTACGGGGGTAGAGGAAAGAGGAGCTAGGGAGAGAAACTTGAGTCTGGACCAGGGCTTTTGGGATTAAGTTCTTCTTTCACTAAGGAAGGAATTGGAAGCTCAAAGGGTGGGGGTGGGGAGTTAGGGAACTGGTTGGAGGGAAGTCAAAGTTCAACGCTCTTGATTTTAATCCCCACATCACTCATACTTTGTTCTTAAATAAAGAAGCCTGGGATACAGTAAAAAAGAAAAAATAAATAAAAAAAGAAAGAAAAAAGAAAAAGAAAAGGTCTGGGAATGTTGCTCAGTGGTAAAATGCCCCTGGATTCTCTCTCTCTTTCTCTCTCTCTCTCTCTCTCTCTCTCTCTCTCCTGTCTCTTATACACACACACACACACACACACACACACACATTGGAGATAGCCTGGTGGGTTTAAGGAAGAGCTGACAAAAAGAGAATGTCTATCATTGGGAGGATGTTTTGGAGAGGAAAACTGAAGCAAGCAGAAAGAATAGTCTGCAACAGGGGAGAGAAAATGCCTGCAGGACTTCAACAGGTCAGTGGGTATGGTGAAATGTATGAGGTACTTAGCCTATCTCCTTGAAAAAAGAAAAAGAGGGACTGGGATTGTGGCTCAGTCGCAGAGCACTTGCCTTGCACATGTGAGGCACTGGGTTCGATTATCAACACCATGTAAAAATAAATAACAAAGTAAATATATGTGTCCACCTATAATTTTTTAAAAAACTTTAAAAATATATTTTAAAAAGGAAAAAAATCACATATGTTTACATAAGTAAACAGTAACAAGTCCTTTTTGATTTTCATGGAGAATTTTAAAGACAAATGGCTGAACTCATTTTTAAAATATAGAGAAAAAGTTAAGCTCTGTTTAAAAGTTCTTGTGGCTTGTCACAGGAGATAGGTGAGAAACAGGCAGTAGAGGGAACCACAAGGTAAGTTGAGGCCACTAGTTTAGGACAAGTTCATTTGATTTTTCACCTAAGCTGTGTACTTTGGTATTTTACTTAAATTTGGTCCTTAGACTATGACAGGTCCTTCCTTCTCTGCCAGTGGATTGAGCAACAATAGACTGACCTGATCCCTCTCAAATCGGGAAGGGAACCCCAGCTGCCTTGGCCTTACTGAATGTCTTGAGACCTTTGAGATGTTGCCCTCGTGTGGCCAGTGCCTGAAATAGCAGGACACTGTCCAGGGCTCTCAGAATTTTCCAGCATCAGCATCACCTGGTAATTTGTTAAAACTATGAAGTCTCAGGATCTACCCTAGATCTATAGAATCAGAAACATGGCTGTACTTCACCATTTGTCTTCTGTCCGGCCGTTCAGATGAACACCAAGTCATTCAAAGACCATCATTCTCAAATGACCCACACCCCAATAGCCCCATCTTCCCCATCTCTGTCCCACTCCTTGAGATATAATATACTCTAATTTCTGATTTCAAGAGTAGCCGACTTCTTATTTGAAGTTAATCCTATTCCTTCATGTCTGGTCTCTTTCTTCGTAGAAATCTTATTCCATCAACTAGGCCCTCAGTCTAATATCTGTTTTGAAGAACTAAAAATCATTTTACCCTACATCTAGAAGCTGGCTTATTCCCTCTGGCAGAGCTTTCTGGGACAAGCAGTTTACAACACTTCCCCTCCACACCACCTTTTTAAAATTTTGGTACCAGAAATTGAACCTAGGGGTGCATAACTATTAAGCCATATCCCCAGCCCTTTTTTTTTAATATTTATTTTTCAGTTGTAGTTGGATACAATACCTTTGATTTTATGTGGTAATGAGGATCGAACCAAGGGCCTCACGCTTGCTAGGCGAGTGTGCTACCACTGAGCCACAACACCAGCCCCCATTTTTTATTTTTTAATACAAGGTCATGCTAAATTGCTGAGACTGGCCTTGAATTTGCCATCCTCTGGCCTCAGCCTCCAAAGTCACTGGGATTACAGGTATGCACCATGGGTGCTCAGTACACTTTCACTTTTCTTGTCTTTTCCACTTTTTCCACTGAAACTGGCCTGTCAATTAGAGGTGCTCCTGTTGCTGATCTGGAAAATGCTGAGTAGATGTAGGATGTTTTGGAGAGGAAAACTGAAGCAAGCAGAGAGAATAGTCTACAACCAGGGAGAGAAAATGCCTGCAGGACTGGACAGTGTCCTGTTATTTCAGGCACCGGCCACACGAGGGCAACAACTTCTTATATCTTATTTCCCTCATTCCCCAGATTTTCCTGCCACAGATACTCTCCACTTTCATTCCTTTCCTAAGCAGCTCCACAAGGCTGGTAGATTCAGCTGGAACTGACAGGCCCACAGTCAGTCTATGAGGAGCTCTGGACTCCCAAAGATCTCACAAAGTGTTTCACATATATTTCAAAGTAGAGTTAACCCTCTGTATCCATGGTTCCACATCCAGATTCAATCAAATATATATCAAAAGTATTTGTCCAAAAATAATTGCATTGTATGTTGTCATTATATATGTATGTAGGATTTACATTGTATTAGGTATAATCTATAGGTGATCTCAAATACAGGGGGATGTACATAGATTATACGCAACTATGCCATTTTGTGTGAGTTGAGCATGCTTGAATTTTGGTGTATGTGGGGGTTAGGCAGGTCCTGGAATCACTCTCCTGTGACAAGATATGGAAGGACAACCGTGTTCCTTCAATATTTGATACCAACTCTGTGACTTGAAGGTAGAACAAATGTTAGCTCCAAAGGACTGAAAGAGATTCCATAAATGCTTATAATAATGTATTTAATATTTCTAAAAAGGTATTATCTAGCTGTTTTAAGTACTTAAGGTAGGGGAGAATAATATGGCAGGTTAGAGACACTCAGTACCAACCTGCAGCTACATGAGATTAAACCAAATCATCAGGCCCACATCTGAGAAGCATGCAGCAGCAAAGTGCTGGACTGTAACTGCAATCGGCGACCAGGTGAAGTTCAGAAATACTGGTCCTTGCTGTTCTGATGAAGCCAACAGGCAAATAAATGCCAAGTAACTACAATCCACCATCTGTTTCTCCACCCCCCCGCCTTTTTTTTTTTTTTTTAATGAACAAAGAGTCCAAACACAACAGGGGTTAAATAAGCTGCTTCTCTTTCCACTGTTTATTATTAATGTACAAAATATACAAAACCAAAAGAAAAAGAAATACTCATCCTCAAATCCATTGTGGCTCTAACCCAAGACCCTGCACAAAACCCAACCAATCCACTGTTTTCATAGAAAACAACTGATGCCAAGACAGGTGAAGGAAAGAACTGGGAAGGGGCAAAAATCATCTTACTGAATCCACCCAGGAAATCACCTGGTGGGGATTCATTCAGAGGTGGCTGACAGGGCAAGATTTTTGGAAGCCTCACACTGACAAGGTTCCAAGTGGGGTAAGGAGCAAGCAAACTCCCAAAGGCAGTGCATGTAGTGTGACTGTCAGGCCCAGCATAGTGGGCTTAAGTTGATGAAAAGCTGGTCTCACTGAAGTGTTTTATGAAGTCTCCAGAACAGCAGGTTGGCAGAGGCAGACCGACATCACCAGCCACACCTCTGCCAGATAAAACTTTCACTGGATGGATGCAGATATGAAGTTGCCATCATCGAACCTAGCAGACACATGATGTAAACTTGGGTGTAGAAACAAAAAGTTGTGTCTTGAGACAGAACTCTAAAGCCCAAGTTGGAACAGGAGCGGGGATGGTATATTCCAGAACTCAAATCCAGCTTGATTGAGCCCTCTCAGTGCAGTGGGATACATAATACCCCTACCATCACCCCACCCCATGAGGAATAATGAACTTGGCTGGGATGATTTCCTAAGTGCAGTGGATCCCATGTCTGAGTTCTGTGTGCATGTGGAGGACCCACAATAGGAGAGTAGAGGTGTTCTCCAGGATAACCAGCTTTAGGTTCTCAGGCATTAGGGGTAATACTGGAAAGGGGTTTGGGACACAGGGCAAATCTCCTCATAAAATGAAGCCAACTGGGTCTCCTCTTCAGCAGTCCAGGTTACAGAATGTGTCCAGTCTCTCTCCTCCCAGACTGGAGGAAAATATGTACATCAATGCGCACCAGTGATCAGAAAACCCCCAGGAACCCAAGCAGGTGGGAACTGAGGGGGCCGGCTCCTCATCAGCTGGGGAAGGGGGAAATTGGGCCTCACAGAAGCCATAACAGGGTGGAAGGAGCAAGGCTGCAGTCCACAGGGGGGCATGTGGGTAGGGTAGGCAGGTGGTCCCTAGGGCAGGGGGGGCCCATTGACACCCGGGTGATAGAAGGCACAGTTGTTCTCATAGCGGCAGTTGCCCTTCATCATGAAATGTCGACAGACAGGTCGGTTTGACATATCTGTAGGAAAATGATGGCAAAATGGTCAGATAGGAAATGCCTAAGAGGTCAATGCCACCCTCACTGCCCCAGTTCACAACATTCTAAGGATAATCTCAAAGAGACCACTATATCTTAAGCATTTGGGGGAAAGGGCAGAGGGTAGAAACTGCCATGCATACTGGGAGCCAGAGACAGGGAAACCTCATGTGTTCTGCCTCTCCCCTAACCACCACAAACATGTATGGAACACCAAAACCCACGTGGACAGCAGAGTGTAATCCTTACCTCCTCCATGACTGTGGCCTCCATCGTGCCCTCGGTGGCCTCCTCCCCCGTGGCCAGGGCCATCATGGCCACGGTGCTCATGAGGAGGTGGCCCTCGATGGTCATGGCCTCGGTGACCAGGAACATCATGTGGCCGGTGGCCATGGGGTCCCCCGTGTCCAGGGCCTTCATGGGGACGATGTCCACCACTTCCACCCATGCTCCCACCAGGGCCTTCATGCGGGCGATGTCCACCACTGGCACCCATTCCTCCTCCAGGGCCTTCATGGGGGCGATGTCCACTGCCACCACCCATGCCACCGCCAGGGCCTTCATGAGGACGATGTCCACTGCCCATTCCTCCACCAGGGCCTTCATGGGGACGATGACTACTGCCCATTCCTCCACCAGGGCCTTCATGAGGACGATGTCCACTGCCACCACCCATGCCACTGCCAGGGCCTTCATGGGGACGATGTCCACTGCTGCTGCCCATGCTCCCACCGGGGCCTTCATGAGGACGATGCCCACCACCTCCAACCATACCCCCACCCGGGCCCCCTCGTCCATTTGGAGGTCCTCCTCCAGAGCGACCTCCTCTGGCCCCTCGGAACGGAAGTGGTGGTGGTGGTGGCTCATTTCCTCCTCGGCCACCTCGGCCTCTATGATATGGTCCAGGACCTGGTCCTGGACCCCCTCGCATTGGGCCACCCCGCATGGGGTCACCTGGACCATCCCAGAAAGGATCGCCACCCCTGGGAGGGGGTGGGGGACCCAGAAGACGTGGACCCACTGGTCCACCAGGGCCTCCATGGGGACCTGTTAAGGAAGAAAAAGAAGGGACAGAATATCAGCTAACTGTCAGTTAGGAACTGTAATCTCCCAATCTAAACTACCTCTCACCTTCTAGTTACTCCTCTACTGTTAACCAGGGTGCAATTAAGCAGATAAGCCCACTTCAACCCCTCACTCACCACCTACCTGGCATAGGTCCCCCAGGCCCAGGGGGGAAGTGCTGCATGCCTTTGGGACCCCCAGGGCCTCCTGGTGGGAAACCATTGGCTATTGGACCAGGACCTAGAAGTCCGTGTGGCACTGTTAATTAAAAAAAAAAAAAAAAACCGGAAAATAGTCAGCAAGAAGATTCTACAAGAATGGTATGGCTTCCCATGTAGGTGTGCCCATCTGACCCTCTTAGACCAACCTGGCAGAGTAACACTCTCCGTCCAGTCTTCCCCTCCCATTTCTTGCCTAGTGGCAATAGCCCTGTGCTTTCCGTGTCTGTGAAACTCTGCTTCCCCCAACTCCACAGTCGGCTTCCTCCCCCAGACCCCTGGGGCTTGCCCTGAAGATTACCCAACATCTGCTTGATCTTGTCTGAATAGTCTGGCTGTTTCAGTAATTCCTCTGAAGGATGACTGTTTGGGCTGCCCTGTGAGGATTAAGAAGGCAAGAGGGAAAAGTCAATAAAATACAAGGGTAACCACTGGTAGAAAAAGAGCTAATATTTAGGAGGTTAAGGGGAAAGACTGGAAGACCTTGGGTAAAGAGAATGAGAGAATCAGAAAAAAAGACTTAGGAGGTTCCATAGGAATTTAAAAAGGAAGAGGGCTCATACCATGATGGAGGTAAGGATCTCCTGGACATTGATGCCTCCTCCTCCAGGCCCCTGGGGGCTCTTCCCAGCACCCATGCTTCCCATAAGATTGGCTAGAACAGGAGGTAGCTTGGAGCCTCCGGCCCCATCAGGTGAGCCACCTGACCCCCCGGGCTCCAGGGTTTCAACATATGGGGTCTCATCCATGGAACATTCCTAACAAGAGGAGAGGCAAAAAAATCATCACTGATGAGAAGGAATGCAGAGATATCTTACATGGAAATCAATGACCATCACAACCTCTGTTGTCACCCACTATCATCATGTACCACTGGCACTTACCTCATCTAGTGGGATGAGTTTAGGAGGTATGGGCTCATAGGGCTCAGGATCAGGCTCATGAGGACTATCAGGAATACCGCAGGCAATGGAAGAGAAAAAAAGAACGATATTTATTTAGGTTTTTGAAGTTCTTTCTAGCTTATAACCCGCCCCCCCACCTTTTTTTTGGGCTCAGGGATTGAACCCAGGGACGCTTAACCACTGAGCCACATCCCCAGTCCTTTTGTGTTTTCTGTTTAGAGATAGGGCCTCACTAAGTTGCTGAGGCTGTCTGTGAACTCAAATCCTCCTGCCTAAGCCTCTTGAGCCACTGGGATTACAGGTGTGTATCACTGCACCCAGCTCTACCCACTTCTTAATTTCCAAGGTCATAGTCCCTTTAGCAGTGCAAGCACTCCACATCCCAGGACCTAAACCTCTCTGCTCACCTCTCCTTGTTCAGGAAGAGCTCCTGAAGGATCCCTTTCTCCCGCTCAGCCTGGATGTATCGCTCTTGGCTGTTGCTTCCAGGGGTGACAAGAGGTGAGGGCAGAACCAGGGGCCTAGGGCACACCCAGGGCACCTTCTCTTCCATGTTGTCATGGCTTAGACGGCGGGCCGTCTCAAATGCATGTCGGTCTGACAGTATCTCTCTTTTAGCTGCCTCACCAAAGTCCTTGATTTTGTTTACATTTACTATTGACAAGAGAAAAAAGAGGAGAAAAGTAAACACAACTGAGTCCTTGAAAAATTTCCTATACACATCTATTACACAGGAAACTTGGGGTCTTACCTCGTTCAGTTTCATCCAGTTCAAAATAGAAATATTCTCTCAGTTTGCCCTCCTCAGGCCATGTCACAGTTTTCCTTTTCCTTCCCTTCCGGGTCAGCTGGCTAGGATCTCCAGGGCTTTCTACTGGCTTTGCATCCAGAGCTCCTGGCTCCAAAGAGGCTGGAAGCAGGAGAGGTTTCAGATTCAAATCTTTCCTTTCAGAAAACCCTCAAGGTGCTGGGGTTGTGACTCAGTGGCTCACATGCCTCACACATGCGAGGCACTGGGTTCAATTCTCAGCACCACATATAAATAAATAAATAAAGGTCTATGAACAACTAAAAAAAAAAAAGAAAGAAAGAAACCCGTCAAGCCCAAATCAGTTTCCAGATTACCTGTATCCATAAGCTCGGGGACTTCAACAGGTGGCACTGGGGTGCCTGGGCGGTCTATGTCCATTGTCTCAGCAGGGGGAGCTGGTTCTGGGGAAGAAGGTTTGGCTGCACTTGGTTCTGTGCTTGTTTTCCCTTCAAAGGGGCTGGGCTATTATGAAAGAAAAAAAAAGTTAATGAACTGACAGGAAGCCAAGTTCAAGGCAAAGCAATTAGTCCAGGACCTGAGTAAGATGCCCAACAGTTGCTATAAAGGAACCTTCTGGCTTCTACAGTCCTACTCCCAATCCTCCCCCAACAGCTCCTTGATGCTGTGCCCTTTCTTCCTCTGGATCTTGTGTACTCTGTCACAGAAACTCACTTCTTAGTGCCCATACCTTGGCAGCAGTAGGTGACAGCACCTTCTTCTTCTTTTTAATTTTGATGCCTGGAACAGGCGCAGAATTGAGAGCATCCAGAAATCCCAGGCCCTCCATAGCTATAAAACAAAAGAGCATAGAATGGAATCATCCTTCACAGTCCTATTCAAAGTTTAAGATGAAGATGGGCTGATGGAGACTTTGTGTACACTTAGGTCACAAAAGTTCAAGGTGACCGAGGAACACATGGCAAGAGGGTTCACACAAAAAATTCCTGAGGTTATTTCATCTTTCTTTTGGAAGGTAAGGCATCGCTTTGTGCAGGAATTAGAGCACAGGAAACCATGAAATAAATTCCTGTGAACATGTAAGATCATCCTACAACAAAGTCATGCCTGTGACCAGTCACTGAATGGGAGCATCCCTACCTTATCTCTAACATTACTCCTAAATAACACTAAGAAAACAGAGTCCCAGAGGTGCAAACATTAAAGGACACTAAGAAATCAAAGGCAAGTAAAACAAAACAATAAAGAGGGAAAAAACAAAAAACCTTTCCCTCCTAGGACATTCATTCCCAAGAAAAGAGCATACTCCTAATTCCCAGTGCATTCCCTGTTTCAGACTCACGCTGTGGAGGAATGATCTTCACTTTGATCTCTTTGGTGGCATTGGGTGTTGTGTTGAGGGGCTTATACTTCTTCTCTGCAGGAGGGGCAGCATCTCCTGGAGCAGTCGTGGCGCTATGGGAAGAGGAGTAATCAATAACATTTGATTCACCCCTTCTTTCCACTGTGTGTCCACAGACCCAACTATTTAGAAACCTGCAACAGGGTCCATACCTCTGGCGCTTGAGGGGTATGGGTTTGAGGTTGTACTTGTCGGAAACTACCACGGTGCTGGCGTTCTTCTTCACAGGTACCAAAGATGGTGTCTCCAGCTCTAGTCCTTGGGGAGATAAGTGTTGTTGTCAGTTCAACCCATCTCCTAACACTAACCAATTGTCCTACCCTTCTTCTCAACAATCTTCTCTTCAAGTGTCTCCCAGATTCTCCAGTAGACTTCCCTCTTTCATATTACAAATGGAAGTATTCCATGAGGTGACAGCTGTGCACATGCCCCCAGGCCCTCCCTGTGAGGCCAGTCAACATCTTACCAGTGGAACGGAACTTGGCATGACTTGGTGCTGTGGTTCGCAGAGATTTGGGTTTCTCCTTCTTCTTCTCTGGGGCCTCTTCAGCCCGTGTCTCAGCCTTCACCTCAGTCAAAGGTCGTTCAGGAGGAGTGGCTCGACTCTTGCTCTCTTCTTTACGTTTTTTCTTATCTTTCTCTGTCATGATAAAAAAAAAAAAAGTAGAAAAGGATTTCATTTGGATTAAGAAAAGACTGTCAGAAGTGGAACTGACAAGGGACACCCGAAGGCCACATCCTAGTGGGAATGAAATTAAAAAAAAAGGAATAAAAGACTAAGCACTTACCAGCTGGTTGGGTACTGCTCTGGGAGCGGATGACAGCCATCCAGTCGCTGACAAGGACTGAGGCCAATTTTTGGAGCTCTGTAGGTGAGTAATGTAAATAATTTAGTAATAATTCAGTAGTTTTCCTGGTTAACAGAAAATGCTATGTTTGAAAAACTACTGGGAAAATATGTGCAATAGAAAAAGTAATCCAGACTTTTAAGAACATGAGATGTCCCAAAAACCAAACTTCTAAAAGATTTTCTAGAGCAAGCTTTTTTCCTAGAACAATTTTTTTTTTTTTTTAGTTGTAGTTGGACATAATATCTTTATTTTATTTTTATGTGGTGCTGAGGATTGAACCCAGGGCCTCGCACGTGCTAGGCGAGCACTCTACCACTGAGCCACAGTTCCAGCCCCTCCTAGAATGATGTTAATGATAATGGCTTTTAAAAAAAAAAAAAAAAAAAACAACTCAGGCTAGGGATGTGGCTTGATGGTGGTATAGCACTTGCCTATCAGGTACAAGGACCTAGGTTTGATCTCCACCATGGGGAGTGAGGGGATGGAAAACTAGGGAATACTTCTTCACTTACACCATAATGCGATTTAAAAGCAAACTGGAGGAGGGGGAAGCTGGGGTTGTGGCTCAGTAGCAGAGTGCTTGCCTAGTATATGTGAGGCACTAGGTTCAATTCTCAGCACCGCATATGAATAAAATATGAAATGAATAAAAATAAAAATGAATTAAATAAAGATCCATCAACATCTAAAAAAATTTTTTAAATTAAAAAAAAAGAAAACAGCAAACTAGGACTTTGGAGAGGTGTTCACAGAGCTTTTTTTTCTATAACTAAGAACTTGAAACAGGCATACATACTCCCTTGACATCCAAGAGGCCAAAACCTCTTACCAGAGGACCTACCAAACAATTTCCTACAGACAAAGAGCAATCCTGGATTTTTACAAGAATAAGTACAAGAACTGATTACTGCTCTAATAAAATATTGCTCAGCTGGTGGGAAACTACTGATTTGGGGCCTGGGTAGATAACAGAAACAGAGATCTTGAAAGGGAGTGACTTTCTGGAGTCAAGCTTTGTCTTCAAGCCTAAACTATACAGTCCTTGCCATGAACTCTGAAAAAGGAAAGAATCTGTCATTATTAGAACCATGATATATTATAAGAGTCAAGATTTTGCTCACATTCTTTAGGAATATATTTTTATCAGAACTAGTTTATCTATTGTTAGGAAAACAGATGTTGAAGGTCCCAGTATACGCTATATTTATTTACATGAGTAAATGTGTACAATTCACTCTAGAATGACAATACTTCCTCCAAGAATTTTTCTTTTTCCCTATATTAGGGATTGAACCCAAAGCCTCATGCATGCTAGGCAAATGCTCTATTGCCAAGCTACACCTTCAGCCCTTATTTATTTTGAGACAGGGTCTCACTAGGTTTTCCAAGCTTGTCTCAAATGTATAATCCTCCTTCTCTGGAGTAGCTGGAATTATAAGAGTGTGCCATCATCTCACTCTGCTTCCCCCAAGAATTTTAAGTGTATAAATTTTCTACCAAGTGAAAGAATCAGCTATAAGTTGAAGTGTGGCATCTTATCTCATATCCAATAGTAAGGAAATGGATATTTTCATTTGGAATTGAAGATAACGAAGAGGGAGCAAGTTAAGTTAGAATATTTAAATAAATCTTCTTTTTTTTTTTTTTTGGACTGAGGATTGAACCCAGGGGCCCTTTATCACTGAGCTACATTCTCAGTTCTTTTTAAAAAATTTTTATCATGAGACAGGGTCCACTAAGTTGCTGAGGTTAGCCTCAAACTTGAAATCCTACTGCCTCCTGAGTTGTTGGGAGTATAGCTGTGTGCCACTGCTCCTGGTGAGAAATTAAATTCTTGAAGGAAATAGCAAACTAAAGTAGAAAGTAGGCAGGAGTGAAAGACAATCTAAAGATAGAGAGAGAGATGAAGATAATCATATGGAAATAATGGAACAAAGTCCATGACAAGCACCCTACCTTCATCCTCACTTGACTTGCTTAACTGCTTCACCAGTTTGGCGGTGTTATTCTACAAGATATGGGAATAGCAAAAAGGTAAATGCAAGAAGGGAAATAAGATCACTTAGAGCTAACACCCCTACAAACTTATAATCCCTCCATAGTCCCTTAACAGCGACTAATACAGACTTTGTACCTTTTACAAAAGCTTTATGGACATATTCTTTCTTAATCCAGGACAACCAAGTGAGGTAGGTATGATTATTCCCATTTTATAGACAGATAAACTGAGGTTTAAAGTATCCCAAGCTACACACCTATCAAAGGAGATCAATTCAAACCAAGTCTTCCAATTCTGAACTATTTTTTTCTATCTCACAGGCCCCAACCAACAGCCAAATTAGAGTTGGTATGAGTTTTTCACCTGTCAGGGTAACCCAAAAAAAAGAACCAGGGTTAAGACCAAAGGTACCTGCTTCAGGTGGTCCACAGTGAGCGGTAGGTGCTGCAGGGTCAGCAGAATTTGCTGGAGGAGGGGAATGTTGTTGGTTGTCTTTGAATATGTCAGCCAATTGTTAAGAAGCTTGTAGCCACCAACATCAATAAACCTGCAGGCAGATAGGAATAGAATATAAGTACTTCCTGGGTTTTGGAACTACCACATCCCACAGTCCTGGTCCACAATCAATGACCCCAAGAACCACATGCCTCACCTCCCCTATCTTCTAACTACTTCTTCCCAGGCCAGCCACCCAGATTCCCACTTACTTGACCAGTATTTCTGATGAACGGGTCTGCAGGAGAATGTTCAAATAAGTGCATCGACTCACCATCTTCCGTGCTTCTTTCATCAGGCTGTAGGAAATGAGTTAAGAGTTAGAAAGGTAGCAAGGTCTAGCAAAGAATCTAGCCAGTAGAGTGCCTAAATACTTGTGATAACTGAGTCTTGCTCCAGAGGTGGAGAGTCATACAGGCCTCTAGGAGGATTGGGTGAATCCAGGGTGACATGGAAACCCATGAAAGGATGAGGATGGAAGATAATTCAGGAGGCACTGAATTCTCTGATCTGGGGAGGGGGACATCATTCCTTCCCTAACACACAGTATATATCTGATTCTGCTTCTAGGTGAAAAGTCCAGCCCTCAACAACCATCCCTTTGTGTCTGTCCAAAATGGTTTGTTATATGCTTTTCCCAAGAAAACATGAAAATCTCAAAGAAAATGATATTTAGGGTGAGTGAAAAATGTCCCAAATCAATCAAGAATTCTATCACCAGGCTCCCCTGCTCTCCTAAAGCCATGTCTCCTCTGGATCTATGGATGTCCAAATCTTGGGGGGCCATTATGGCCAGAAACAAAGGAATCATCTTTTCTAATCCCTTATCCTAAAATCACTGGATTTGAATCTTTTTTCACTTATTCTCCTGTCTTCTCTAGGACATTCAGTTCTACTGCCTCAACTGTAGCCATAATACAATGCACAGTATCCTCTACTCATAATTAATCCAAAGGACACAGACTCACCTGAAGATTTTGGAAATCCCATCCACACTCTTGACTTCCCCATCTCGATTCAGGAAGCTATCCAGGCCCTTAAGAAGCTCTTTGGGGTCTATGGGACCTGAACCCATGATTATGGTTTCTAGAGGAAAAAACAAACCCACAGAATAAATGGGTGGCAAGGACAGTTCCAATATGCCATCATTGTATTTGACAAGATACACTAATTACTTAATGGTCACTGAGAAAACTCTTGTCAAGTTAAGCATGGGATTAATACATGATTGAATCAGAAGGCAATTAAAATGGAGGGCTGGGTCGCCCACCTGTCTTTCATTGTTACATCCTTGCTAACACAGCTGGATTTCACTTGATTAGAGGTAAGACTCCAATTCCTGTAACAAGATGCTTAACTTCACAAGGCTTTTATTTTTTGCTGTTAGGATACCTCCCTTAATGACAAAATTGGCCTGAAAGAACTCCAAAGCTTGAACTGGGTCAATCTCAGGTGTTTGGGGTAAATGTCTTGTAAGAGTCAATTCCTTTCTATCTCAACCCTTTAAGAGTCATAATCACCACAAGTGGCAGGATATGTGTCACCTGAAGTACAGGTGACAGAGAAATAAAACATGGAAAGAGAATCCATTCCCCAGAAAATGTGACAGTAGCTCCCAGAAATGTTCACAAATTGATGCATAGGATGTCAAGCAGGTCTTCCTAAACCTTGAATAATGTCACACATTGACCAAACACCTACACAGGTTTTTATTGTTTCCAAGAAAAATATGGCTTATAAAAGCAAAGATGCAAATCTGACCCTCTACTTTCAAAAACCACAACATTGTCCAGGATATTCAAGAAAGGCCTAACCTAAAAAAACTAAAAATCATGGAACTATTAGGACTGCAACAAAGCTAAAGGCTGGAATAATGCTATTAAATTTTAAGCAGCTACTTTAGACCAGGTTGGAAGAGTTAGATAAAAACTAAATACTTATTATGGAAGGGACAGAAGTGTGAAGCAATTTCTAGGCAGAACCAAAGTTCCACAGACATAATTTAAAATCCATATGGTTTTGACTGGTAGTTTTATCATACTACCTCTACAAACACTCGATTCTGGTAGGAAGGGGAAAAGATGACTTTCTGCATCCAGCATCTAGCAGGGTTAACAGGCAACACCGTGGAAGAGTGAAAAGAAATAAATTATTTTACAAAGATGACTATAGTTTGTGCAGTAAAGGGAACAGGTTTCTTGTAAGATAATGCAAATTAGTTCTGTTTGTTCTCAAACAATGAAAAAGCAGCACAACAATCTTTTAGTTTTCCCCCAGAAAATGGTCAGTCAATTTCTAAATGTGTAAGTCCTAACAACCTAGGAAAGCAGCAGCCACAGCAGCAGTGAGGCAGCAGCCCAGAAAGGAAAGGGTAGTAGTACAATCTTGGTTCTGGAGATCATGACCTGTGGACTGAACACAGGGAAAGAACAAATTGTTAAGAAATGTTAAATGGGCAAAACTAGGTTAAATGTGCTGAAGCTGCTGCCCTGGAACCTCCACAAGAACAAGTGAAACCTGAGATCAGAGAAGAGAAAAAAAAAAAAAAGATTCAAGTAGAATTTTGGAAGATTAGTAGAAGTTTGTGGGCTAACTACATGGTAATTCTTACACAAAGAGAGAAGGAAATTTTTTCCATGTAATAAGATTATATGATAATAAATTAGAGATGAATAGATACAAGAAAGGAATACAATAAAGGAATATATAAAAATAAATTTCCCATCTGTTGGGGACTGGAAAAGCTATGAATGGGCTCAGACTAATATCATATGCAAGAGACTAAGAAATTCTTAAAATATTATCTATACATACATACATGAACACCTACCATTAAATCCCAAACCAAAATATGTTCAATTTGATAAAGTCTTGAATTAAACATCACTTCAAACCAGTGCCCCCTGAACACAGCTGACTCCACCAATTCAAAGCCAGAGCTGAGTATACATAAACCTTGGAGAACTCCTCTTTGCATATCCAACTACAAAGCTAAGCCAATAGGCTTGCTACCCCTACTTTGTTCAGGAACTTAAAAAAAAAAAAGTCACCTGAAATCAAATGTTCCTTCAATTAAGAGGAAGAGAGAATATTAATATTCATTCATAGAAAGAAAAATGGACCAATGAGTATAAAGCTAAACTGTGTTCAGTGCCCTCTGCTGGAAATGGGACCCAGATACTTTAAATTCCCATTTGTATAGAAAAGAATAAAAGATTTAACAGTGAAGGAAGCTAGGAGACAAGACAGAATGTTAGAATATCCATTTCCCACTATTGTATTTTGGAAAAATAACTAAAATTTTGAATTTTGTCTCATGAACATCAATCATGTGATAAAATGTTAAGTGGATTTTCTCATGGTGATTTTTCTCAAGTAGTTTTTACTCAAAATTAAGGATTCCAAAGTGTCTTAAAATCTAGTTCCCCTACTTTGAAGTCAGCACATTCTGGAAAATATGAAAAGCCCAATATTTCTGACAGTCTTCCAGTCCAGAAGATGACTTGAGGAAGGCAGGAGCAATGACCAAGTCATTCCAGATCTGGGCCTGGAATACAGCTTGAAAACATGTCACTCCAGATTTGGGCCTGGGTCTGTTTCTGGAGCCAGGAATAATCCAGAAAAGTTATGTTTTTAATGAGCTGCTAAATTCCTTGAAGGTAACAGGTACATTAAGAGTGGTTAGGTGCAGGAAGCAACCCTCTGGCCTCACTTTACCTTGTCCTAAGTTAGGCTTTCTTTATGGAGGATGTTTCAGGCAGAGGCATGTACTACTGATGCAAAGCACTAGGGAATTTTCTACTTATCAGAGATAAAATTCATGCACCGGCCTCCAAAATGAATCTTACTTCAGGGTTATTATGATTAAGGTGAAAAAAAAATCCATTTTGGCTAAAGTTATTCCACACCCATCACCAACAAAACAGTACTGAATTGTTTTGGGAAAAAATTCTATGCAAGCCAGAGCACTATCATTTTTTAGTAAGAAGAGTCCCACATTTACATTATGGCCTTAGCACTTCTAGAAATGAAAATGCTGTTCCTTTTCTTTGTTGTTTAGGCATTTCCTAATGGACATCAGTGGACTGAATTATGTCCCTCAGGTGATTCACGAGTTCCTTTCTTCTAAGTGATAGGCCCCTAGCTCTCAGTCATTTTGAAAACCTGGTATGAGCTTATTTGCTTCTCAATAAAGATGTGCAAAATCACATACACCATTTCCACCCACAGGAAAGGATTCCAGAATAGAATTCTGGCCAACTACAAGGATCAGGTTCTCCAAAGTTCTCTGGATAGATCTGATTTCCCTAGTAGGCCTTGCTTCCCATCTCCCATGTTAAGCAAGATCTTCTTTATTAATCCCCTGCTCACTAGAGATCAGGAACCCCAATGGGTGTAATGTTCAGCTCCCAAGTAGGTATGCTGCAGAAGTACATGGCAAACTGCTTTAAAAAAAAAAAAAAAAAAAAGACTGTGGTCAATAGACACATGGAAGAGTCCCTCCCATCCAAACCAGAAATTAAATTTGAGAACCCGAACCCAGCAAAAATTAGCCTTAAGTTTCCCAGGACAATTGTATATTGTATAAAGTGGGTTTTCAATTCTGCCTAGAACCCCTACGTTTCATTACAGGACTTAAAAAAAAAAATGAAAGGTATATGGATAGTCTGCTGAAGATTTGACTGAAAAAGTTGGGAAGAGATAAGAAAAGAACTGGACACCCAATATCAGTCTCAGGTAGGGCATGGCTTTCAACATGCACCATTGCAACAGCAACTGCACAAGTTAAAAAAAAAAAATGAAGAGGACATTATTTTTTCATTAATGCTTTTAAGGAATTTCTTTTTAGAAGGGAAGGAAAAAGAAATTCAAAAAGGTGGTTCTTTGGAAAAAAGAAATGAAGGTTGTGAAATGTAATACCAGAAATGTTTTGCTTACCAGAAACCGTAGCTTGATTCCCCCTGCCTTGAGTTTACAACTGCCGCCTCCTTTCCTAAAGATTCACTTCTCATCCTAGCACCAATGTACAGGAACTAAGCAACTGGAGAACGTGACACAGCACTGAATACAAAGAGTTTATCCCCGAACTGAGAGGTGGGAATAAGGGTGATTTAGAAGAAAAGTCCTGAAAGTACTCACCCTCCCCCCCCCCCCGCCCAGATTCTCATTACAGAGCATCCAAAAGAGGCCCAAGGACTGATTACTGAGCAAAAATGTCATTAGGCCCCAATTGTCTACTCGAGTTACAAGCCCTTTGTTTTTTCTCCCCAATCCCACACATATATACAAACACACAAGCTCACACACACAACCCCAAAAGCCTCCTAGTCTTCTTAAAGTGCAGCTGAGGTTTGACTGTTTTTCCACTCCTGGAAACTGAAGTGGGGTAAGCTTCCAAGTAGTTGTGATGAATGGAGGAAAAAGTGAAAATAAAAAGCAAAGGGTTGGTTGTTAAAAATATCAACTAGAGCTACCCAAGGAGATGGACAGCCTCAATATCTAATTCCTATAAGCTTTTATCAAAAGATTTTATCTAAACAAGAAAATGTATCTCCCTAGCAGCAATGTGCACAGGAGTCCAGAAGGAATCTGCTCAGGGGTGGAGTTTTGAGAGGGTGGAGAGAGGAGGAAGCAAGTTGATTACATCACCTTTCAATGCTGCTCCTCCCACTAGAACAAGTTTCTAGGGCGGCCCTAAGCTCTGGATGGCAAAAGAAGAAAAACAACAAAGGAGGGACGCCATTTTGTAATGGAGAAGAGGATTCAAAATTAAATTCATTCCAGCTCTGCCGGTAGCTATTACATTATAATACACTCTTAAGTAAAATAACAGAAGCCAACCCCCAATCCTGAATAATCTCTGACCTATTTTCAATCAGTAAGAGAATAGTGAAAATAAAAGCAATTAAATTATTTAAAAGAACAATTTTCTGCAAGGAAGAAATGAATCTGCTACCACCGGCCACCCCATCCTCCCTAATAAAGGAAAAGGGGGAGGACTTGGACCCCTCTCAACAAATAGGGTTGAGGTGGGAGGACAGGAGAAAAATGGGTCAAGACACAACCTGCAACGCCGCTTGGAAGACAAAAGGACAAGGAAAGTCGCCATATTGAAGCAGGGAAGAAAAAAAATTCCTTTTAACGACACAAATCTTTTAGAAAGCTAGCATTCAATTGCACTAAATGGCTCTTAAAATTATACTCCTGAATTCCACATTTCCCCACCTTTCCACCCTCTATTTTAACTGTATCCCCCCCCCCCACCAAAAAGTATCAAGTTAAAATGTTAATCACTTTTTTGCTTTTAAATAACCTATGCAAGCTGCAACAATTACAAGACATTTACCTCCCCAACTATTATTGTATGTACTGGTACTAAGATTATATTTTGCCCTGAATTAAGTGTCTTGCAATCTTTATTCATAGATTGCCACCTATCTTAACCATACAATATACCCCAAGCAAATTACATTAAAATTGAGAGGATTTAACAATCATTTTAAGTCATAGCCAGCTGTTATTTCTCTCTGCCCATCTCCTTACCCTGCAATCTTTATGTACAGATTGCTTATTAATCTGGCAAATTGAAAGGCGCCCTGCTTGTCTCACACACAAAGAAGTGGGACTTTTGGGCCACAAGATCCACCATCTTTTGTATGTGAGCTCATTAACCCTTTTGAAGACTGCTAACTAGAGGAAGGTAAACATTCCTCCTTATAAAAAGCAAACACATGCTTTGGCAGTCTGGAAATTGACTGGATTATCAAGGGTTAACCATCAAAATCCTCACTTGCTGGCCCTCCCTCCACCCTCTCCTTGCCTGCAGCAGGGCAGGAAGAGGTAGGTGGTAGGGGAGAGAGAACAAGACTGTTTCAGACCCAAAGGCCCTTTTTAATGGAGATTAAATGACCAGATCGGTCCATCTCCAGCTATTTGTTCTATGGTCTCATTTCTTCCTCTCATTATTTTTGGTTTCACAACGGGAAACGTTGATTTCTTGTTGCAAGGCTGGTTTTTGAAAATTCGACACTTACTATCCAATTTTTTTGCGACGTCAGCACCTCGGGCTCAGGGGGGAGGGGGTAAAATTTTGGAGAAAAAAAATAAAACAACCAACCAGGACCCAAAACTCAAATTATTTGGGGGGCCTCATTGGATCAAAAAGTCTCTTAAAAAATAAAGGCCAACTCAGTATTCACTCCCCCCCCACCCAACTCCATTTAGGGAGGGGGGTCGTAGAAAAAAATTCTGAGTGGAAATCAAAAAAGGAAACGCTGGATGAGTGAAATTGGGTGGGTTTGGGAAGGGAAGGTGGTTGATTATTTTTCAAGTTATGTGGTGACGGTCCTTCGGCCACAGATTTCAAGTCCCAAGCAGCGTGGGCTGGTGGGGTGGGCAAGATAGGTGGGTAGGGGCAGAAGACACAAGTGGTTGGGCTGGTGGCTGCTGTTTTCCCTTTCCCCCCTCTCAGGATCCTTTCAAGGGCTTAGATGTAGCTGCGGCTTGTTTCTGTTTTCCTCGTGGCAGGCCTGTCTTTCTCCGAGAAAATTCAAACCTGGGATAAAAGGAACACAAGGGAGAAAGATGTAATCAGTACGGATCGCTTTTAACACACTCCAAAGTAGCACTTTTGACGTCCCAAAACATTCTTCCACACCCCATACCAAACAGCCGCTTCATATAGGCCGTGGTTCCCAACCGAACCCACTCCTTTTCCATAAACTACTCCACCGTACTCCGCAAAATTTTGCCCACTAAACGACAAGAAAAACAAACTTACCTCTAAACGAACCCCAGAATGGCGGCTGCCCGCTCGGGCGGAGTCTTTTATACCCGGACGCCGCCCAACGCGCCCAAACGTGCTAGTGAAACGCCCTTGTCGCGAGACATTGTGCGCGAGGCGTGAACGTATTGGTCAACACGAAAGACAACTCGCCAGCTGATTGGCTATCCTTCCTTCGCCGACGGGCAGCCCCTTCCCTCTAGTACCCTCTTCCGCCTCCTTCCTGTCCCCCAGTCTTGTACGCGTGACCAGGGAGCCTAGCACCACCCTTTCCTCTGCTTCTACCACTTCCGCCTTGGACAACATTTCTCACCCCGGGTTGGTAGAAACGAAGGTGCGCATGCGCAATGAAAGAATCCTGGTCAAAATCGACTTCAAAATTATTTAAAAGGCAAAGTCTAAGTATGGAATCTAATAGTTTTAATGATTGGTCCAGGAAAAAAATATTTTTGAAGCCTAATTCGATTGTGACGCAGTTGAAATTAGCGTCTCTAACAAGCCCCCCTCTTACGCTTCCGTCCTGACGCAAACGCGCGCGGTTGCCTTCCGCACTGCGGGATCGCCCTTTATCCGCGTCGGTTGTCTGGAGCATGCGCAGTTTCCTTCTCATGCATTCTACGTTGGGCGTACGTCAAGATGGCGGCCGCCGTACTGAACACGCTTGGGAGGCGGTTTCCTATCTTTTCCACTTTCCGAAATGCCAGAGGTGTTCAGGTAACTCCTCAGAGGATATTATGTACAATCCCAATTTAGTTATGCCTTCTCTAGGTGGAAGCTGTACTTCCGAGAATCCACGGGGGGAGACCCACGTTCTTATGTCTCTGCTGTGTAGGCAACACTTCAATTCCGGCACCTCCACCCCTTGCCCGGTATTGCCCGAATCCAGGCTTAAAACCTCGAGTCAGCTGTCATTCTGTTCCCAAATACTATACTTCAGCAATATAACCAGGTGGTGGGATTGATCCTTGGTCGTGTACAATTAGGTATTAACTACGTAAGTAGTATCTAAATCTGTGATGCTCTCGAGTGTCCTCTGATTGAGGGATCGTAATTTCCACCAGCCCGGCTATCTCCCAGTAAAGCCAGGATACATTCTCACGACATAGGGACCAGATTCTCAGCTATTTATCTTAATAATTTAGTTTCTTATCAAAGCATGCATTCGACCTTAGTTCTGTCCTTGGGATTGAGGTTTCCCTTCAGCCTCACGTACTTACCACCCTGGAGGTTCTTGATAGGGCAGGGCAGTTTCTTGGTGGGACAAGGTGAGAAGCTAGGCTTACCCCGCTGCCACTCCCTAGAGTGGGACTGAGGAATGTTGACAGGACACCACTGAATTAATAGCAGGCCTGGTAGCTTTAAAGCTGGCGTTAGGACTCCAAGTTTGTTTTTGCCCTATGGAATGTTGAACTTCAACATTTTATAAAACTGGGAACTCTGTCTTGCTGTGAGATTGAGTTGAAGACTCAACTTATCCTGTGCATCCCCTTGCCACCACACATCTAACTTCCAAAAGACTGAATATACTCCTTTTTTCTCCCATTAGACCCAACTAATTTCCCATAAGCACAAAGACTTTTTATGTGCCATATTCTAAAATTGTTTTCTTGAATAAGATTGTTTCCTCCTATATTAGCCTCTCAGGATCCAGATAGGGAGAGTAATTGTTGATTTATGTCAGTTTAATCTCAACAAAATATTTCCTTTCATATATATATTCCTTATAAATTACATTAACATGCATTTGTCCTCTTCCCAAAGTATGATAAAACAGGTGAGTCTTTTTCTTGAACTCATTTTTTCATCCCTCCCTTTATAGGTTACCCTCCAGACTGTTTGCACCAGTGCCCCCCCTGAAAAAGATTCATTGCCCTCAGTTCCCATTTCCCCTTATGAGAATGAACCCTGGAAATATCTGGACTCAGAAGGTATCCTTAAATGGGGAAAGAGTGGGTCAGGTGGGGCCTGAAGTAAATAGAGACACCCCTACACCCTCACTTAGGAATGACCTCTCTTTCATTTCAGAATACCAGAACCGCTATGGTAATCGCCCAGTCTGGGCTGACTACCGCCGCAACCACAAAGGTGGTATCCCACCCCAGCAAACTCGAAAGACCTGCATTGTGAGTTTCTGAGGGCAGTACCTAGGTGGGATGTGGTGTGAGGGTGGGGGCCATAGGGACCGTAGAAGCAGCCCTTTTTTTTTTTTGACAAGGCTGTGAACATCCTCCAACTACCAGTTTCTTCTCTCGACAGCGAAAGAATAAAATTGCTGGGAATCCTTGTCCCATCTGCCGGGATCACAATTTGTATGTCGACTTTAGGGTAAGGAGAATATTTGGACTCTCTTTGTAATGCTAAAGAGATTACTATAGGTACACCACACTTCTTCATATTCTGGCACCCCTGCAGTATATGTTGCAGTGACTTTTGCAATATAAAATCATCCCTCTCCAGTTTTTTACCTCTATTATGAATTGGACTAAGAAGGTTTATTCCATGTCCATGAAATTTACAGTATAAATTGGCAGGCAAGAAAAAATTACCTTTTTTAAGACTTATTTTTATATCAGGGATTGAATCCAGTTGCACTTAACCATTGAAACACATCCCCTACCCTTTTTATTTTGTGACAGGGTCTTGCTTTGTTGCTTAGGGCCTTGGTAAATTGCTGAGGCTGACCTCAAACTTCCAGTCCTCCTGCCTCAGCCTCCTGATTTGATGGGATTATAGGTGTGTGGGCCACCACACCTTATAGAAAGGCTTGTTTCTAATAGGAGAACCATGCCCCAAACTTCCTTTATATCTACTACAATTATTAATGACTATATTCACTTACCTTTTTCCTGTGGTTTTCTTTATTTTGTGGTCATGTCAATGTTTAGTGGCATTCTGAGTCCTGGGGCTGGAAGACAGAGATATGAAGAAATGTAAAGAGTCTAGTAGACTATTTTTATTCAGAAAGCCTTCAACACTGAGCAGGACAGGACTTGCTCTTTCAAGAATTTGAAAATATTTTTAAGGAAAAAAAAAAAAGAAAGAAAATATTTTAAGAATGATAACAGGAAAATGTTTTTCTGAGTTTGTAATGAAGATCTTAGAGCCTAAGATGTATGACTGGTTATCAGGGGAGTTGGAGGGCATTTGTGTATCAGTCAGCAAATGGGGGAGTCCAGTTACTCTAATGACCCTTATGACACAGGTTATAGGGCAGTCCCATAATACCTTGCCAGTTTCAATCAGATACAATAGTTTATAAAAAGAGGCATAAATAGTTATATAACCAAGACTGAGATTATAGACGGTTCTGCCTACCTGCCATTCCCCAGATTACCTGATTTTTTCCTTAAGAATCTAATTTCCTGTAATTGATTTGCTAGTTGTGAGTCATTCTGTGTAATTAAAACATAAATTGGGGCTGGGGTTTTGGCTCAGTGGTAGAGCACTTGCCTAATATGTGTGAAGCACTGGGTTCAATCCTTAGTACCACATGAAAAAAAGAAAAAAAAAACTAAAAGTATTGTGTCCATCTACAACTAAAAGAAAAAGAATTAAATAAAAAAACAAATTGTTCTTTGTATGTATGTTATATTCAGTTAGTTTGTTGTTATATCTCTTAGTCATTTGTATATACTTATTACAGCAGCATTTTCTGGGTGATTTCTGGGACTTCCAATGAGTCTCCCCAAGTTTTTGCTTGAAGGCTACCTTTAGCAGTTAACTCCTGTAGCTAGGCATGGTGGCCTATAATCCCATAGTAATAACAACAAAACAATAATGTCAAAAATAGAAGTTTGACTTCTGTATCAACCCAGTGACAATATAGGATGTGCATGTGAAACGGTTGAAAGACCAATGAATGGATGAGGCTAAAACTGGGATATGGAAGAGGATAGCATCCAGAGAGACAGAGAGGGGTCAAGGGCATTGGTATGGGTGTGTAAGGATTATGTTCTTTAGTCTTCCCTCTCGTCTTCTCATTTGTTTCTACCATTCTCCCCCACAGAATGTGAAGCTCTTGGAACAGTTTGTCTGTGCCCACACGGGTATCATCTTCCATGCTCCATATACAGGTTAGCCTGTCATCTCTACAACTACCAGAATAGTTTTTCCTTGGGACACTTCTTGTTCATGCAGTTAGATGAGGTATTTGTTTGATGTCTATTACTTCTGGCATACAAAGTATGCTTTTGGAAATCTTGGCTTAATGTGAATATAAGGTGCTAAAACAATTAATTACATGTGGGCAAAATACAGGTTAGGACCTCTGTGAGCAGACTTTATAAATGTAGTTCTTAAAAATTGTTGGGGGCCGGGCTGGGGTTGTGGCTCAGTGGTAGAACACTTGCCTAGCATGCATGAGGCACTGGGTTCCATCCTGGACACCACATAAAAATAAATAAAATAAAGGTTAAAAAAAGGGGGGGGAGGGCTGGGGTCATGGTTCAGTGGTAGAGCACTTTTGCTTAGCATGTGTGACGCACTGGGTTCAATCCCCAGTACCAAACAAAAAGTAAATGTTTGTGATGTGTGTGGGTCACATGCCTCCCATCTCAGAGACTCAAGTTTGAGGCTAATCTCAGCAACACCCTCAGCAATATAGTGAGACCCTGTTTCAAAATGAAAATTAAAAAAGAGATGTTGCTCAGTGGTAAAACACCCTTGGGTTCAATCCCACTCCCTAAATAAATAAATAAAAGGTGATTATTTCCTTTATGTAATGTCTCTTCCCAGAAGACTTTTCTCACCACTTGACTGTCATGTAAGTTCTTTTATACCATTGACAAATTAGATTTTCCAGATTTAAAATTATAAGGTTAACAATTTAGGATTATATCTGTTCTCTGACTACAGTTACAGACCAGATCTGGCCCACTACCATGTCCATTTATTTTCTATTATCTACAGTATGAAATCCTGTTTGCTCCCTAGCAACAGTGGCAGAATTGAGTAGCTGAGATGATGACCACAGGATTTGCAGAGCCTAAGATATTTACTGTGTGGTCCTATACCCCCCCCCAAAAAAATTTGCCAATTCCTGCTTTCAAGCAAGATAAATTTGCAAAGAATAATCTGAACCCACCATTATTGGGGGGTGGCACCATGACCAGTGTTCAGTTTTCCACAGAGCTTTTTATTGCTGTAGAAAGCTAAAGAGACAATTATTGCCACTCTCAAATGATCTTCCCCAGATCTGAAATCACTTCTTGCCTATTGACTCTGAGGATTTTCCAACTCAACCTTTTAACCACAGTTATACATTGAATTATGTACTGTTCTGTGTCTTGCAGCCTTTATCATTAAATGGCTTCCCTGTGGTGTCTCGGTATCTTAATTTACTATCCCAGCTCTCAGAGGGGTAGGATTCTTCCCATTAGGCATATGGGGAAACTGAGGCCCAAAGAAGGATTAGGAGAGTGGAGTCATCAGGCAAAACCATATCCTCCAAATCCAGAGCGCTCTATCACCATATAGAAGCAATATGTTCTTTTAGTTACTGTGTCTTATAGAATGAATACCAGGTTATTTTTCTTTTCATAGGAGTCTGTATGAAGCAGCATAAGAAGTTGACCCAGGCCATCCAGAAAGCCAGAGATCACGGTGAGTGTTAAAAGGGGAACAAGGCAGGGCTGAGGTTGTGGCTCAGCAGTAGAGCTCACCTAGCATGTGTGAGACCCTGGGTTCAATCCGCAGCATCACATAAAAATAAATAAAATAAAGGTATTGTTTCCAACTATAACTGAAAAATAAATATTAAAAAAAAAAGGAGGGGGGAGACAAGGCAATTTTGTTAGGCAGAGGGAAGGTAATTTAGGCTTAGGGGGTGCTTGTAAGTGTTCCCGCCTCTCCAGGAAGGGAATATTCAACACGTTCTTCTCAAGAGAGTCTTATCCCTTACTCTTATCCCTTGTCAGCTCTGCTGAATCTCTTAACCTTGTCATTTCCCTGTCCCCTTGTCCTTCATCTTTCCTTTCCCTTCTCTCTTATTGTTCAGTTGCTGGTCCTAATACCAGAACAAGACCATAGGATGATCTTTGTTTTTGCAATGCTGGGGATTGAACTCAGGGCTTTGCACAAATTAGGCAAGGACTCTACCCATGAGCTATAATCTCAACCCTCATAGGAGGATCTTTGTGTAAATTTCTGGTCATGGACTACATAGTGTTTTGCCCAAAGTACTCCTCCCCTAGAGTGGATGCAGCTATATAATCCTGGTGTGGGGAAGTCTGCATAGCTTTGCAGTCAAATGCCCAGGCAGTATGTCATCCCTCAGTTGCCACCTTGGCCAGCTAATTTTGTGCAATATACAACATGTATAAATGTACCCAGTGACTAACAAGTTCCTCCCTAATTTTCTTTCTTTTTTTGAATCCGTTAGGTCTCCTCAGTTACCACATTCCTCAGGTTGAACCCCGGGACCTTGACTTCAGTACATCTCATGGAGCTGTGACTTCTACACCACCAGCTCCTACCCTAGTTTCAGGTGACCCTTGGTACCCATGGTACACCTGGAAACAGCCACCAGAAAGAGAACTGTCCCGCCTTCGCCGGCTCTATCAGGGCAATCTCCTAGAAGAAAGTGGCCCCCCACCTGAATCAATGCCTGGGGTGCCCCTGAAACCACCAACTGAAGCCTCCTCCACTGAGCAGACCAGCCCCCATAACATTCCATAGGATTTACAAACTGAGGAGGGAACCTGAGAGATTAGAAGCTAGTGCCTAGGATTATGTGATGGTATGTTACCCTGTTTTGTGACCAGTGGCAGACCCAGGAGTTTTTGAAGGGGAGAAACCCATCTGAGGGTGAGGAAGGGCAGTACAGACTGAATGGGAAACCCCAGCCCCTATATATTATAGATGGGCTCGACTGTTGTGTTTTCAAACTTCTGCCAACTCAGTTTTTCCACAATAAAGTTTTATCTCTGTCTCTGTCTTGCTTTGTGCTGGGTTTGGGATGAATGCCATTGGGGGCAGGTTGGTCAAGTGGCTTTTATTTTTTATAAGAAATGGGATGCTGCTGTAGAAAGGGAAGTGGTCAAGTTTAGCTTGGCTCCATTGGGACCAGAAATGGCAGGGATAGGCATTCCAGCCATGCTGCTAGGATGGGCTTTGTGCCCCCCTCTCCTCACACATGGTGTTAACATCATTCCCAGCTGTTTACTAAGGGGATAAAGGGGGGTTGAGAGTGACAAGTTAAGCCAAGGACTAACCCGTTACTATGGCACCGCGAGGGTTGGGGAGTGGCGTTGCTAAGGGGTCAGCTGGTGTAAGTGAAAAACGCCTGTATCCAGGAAGGCTGCCAGGACTTGGGGAGAGGTTGGGCCGACCCTGCCAGGGGACGGGTTCGGGCCCCACCCAGCGGCTACTGGAAATGGAAGACCCTGAGGGCGGTGCGGTAAAGGGGCGGAAGTGACGTTGTAAGGGGCGGGTCCGATCGCGCACAATGGGCCATGGAGTTCCCGTTCGATGTGGACGCGCTGCTCCCGGAGCGGATCACGGTGCTGGACCAGCACCTGCGGCCTCCGGCCCGCCGACCCGGAACCACAACGCCGGCCCGGTGACATTTGAAACCCGCCCTATGGCCCTTCTTTCCCGGTTCCTCTCCAAACCTGGTCCAGGAACCACGCCCCCTTCTTACTTACTAGTGGCCACTCCTTTTGATGTCCGGGCCCATCCTTTGGGTGACCTTTGACTTCCAACCTAATGGGTTAGATTAGCGCTTGGATCTGTGAACTTTCACCCCTTGGCCCAATGTAGCCCCTGTCAAAGGCTGTGGTAGACCCGCCCTTCCTGCTTTCCCTTAGTTACCTGAAGGGAGGAGAGAGTATCACCTTGAAAGGTGTGACAAAAGTTTGGTTTCCAGAGGGGTTGGGTTGGAAACCAGATTGAAAGACATCCAGGCAAACGCAGAGATCCCTAAGTATTGAATCTGGGTTGGAATTGTGGTCCAGATTCCCAATAGTGACTGCTCAGGACCCTCTAATTCAGTGAGTATCTGACTCTTTTGTCTCCTCTCTCTCTGTAGTGTTGATCTGCAGCAGCAAATTATGACCATTGTAGATGAATTGGGCAAGGCATCTGCCAAGGTACTGGGGAGGCTTTTGATGGAATAAAGAGTAGACCTCAGTGGGGATGGTGACAAGGGAGGCCTGGGTCCCTTAAAAGGGACTTGTAGAAACTGTGTCTTCATTTTTTTGGCAGGCCCAGAATCTTCCTGCTCCTATTACTAGTGCATCAAGGATGCAGAGTAATCGCCATGTTATTTATGTGCTCAAAGACACATCAGCCCGACCGTGAGTGTCAAATTCTCCTACATTCTATACTTAATTCCTTCCTGCCTCAACCCTCCCCCCTTCTTTGACTCTACCACTTCCAGACAGCTGCTGGCTTGTTCATTATTTTCCTCATCCTACAGGGCTGGGAAAGGAGCCATTATTGGTTTTCTCAAAGTTGGATATAAGAAGCTCTTTGTACTGGTGAGTGTTATTGGAAACAGAGGATTTGTATGCCTTGTTTCCAGAGAACAAAAGTGCTGGTGGTTGCATGGGCAGCAAAGATGGCTGGATCTTAAAAGATATTTATTATTCTTTACTTTGGAGGATGATCGTGAGGCTCATAATGAGGTAGAACCACTCTGCATCCTGGACTTCTACATTCACGAGTCAGTGCAACGTCATGGCCATGGACGAGAACTCTTCCAGCATATGTTGCAGGTATCATTCTGTGTGTGTGTGTGTGTATGTGTGTGTTCATGTGTGGTACTGGGGACTGAACCCAGACGTGCTTTATCACTGGGTCACACATTCCCATATCTTTATTTTTTACTTTGAGACAGGGTCTCGCTAAGTTGCTTAGGGCCTTGCTAAATTGGTGAGGCTGGCTTTGAACTTATGATTCTCCTGCTTCAGCCTTCCAAGTCTCTGGGATTAAAGGCTGCACCACAGCACCNGAGCAAAAACTTAAATACAATGGGTTTCTGAAGGGTCAAAATTCCAATACAGACAGAATGGCCAGCACAAAGACCATGAGTTGGGAATGTGCCTGAAAGAACAACATGGTGCTAGGCATGGTGGTGCACGCCTGTAATCTCAGTAGCTTGGGAGATTGAGACAAGAGAATCTTGAGTTCAAAGTCAGCCTCAGCAACAGTGAGGCACTAAGGAACTCAGTGAGATCCTGTCTCTAAATAAAATACAAAATAGGGCTGGCAATGTGGCTTGGTGGTTAAGTGCCCCTGAATTCAATCCCCAGTACTCCTCCATCGCCCCCCCTCCCCCCGCAAAAAAAAAAAAAAAGCATGAGTAAGGGCAAATATGGTAGGAGATGAGATCTGAGAGGTAATGGAGAAGGAAGGATATTTAGGGACTTATGAGTTACTGCAGATACTTTGATATTTACTCCAAGTGAAAAATAAAAGCATTTTGGCTGTGATTTTTTTTTTTTTTTTTTTAAACAATGTCACATTGGTTGTTACAGGCAGTAGAGGAGCAAGGGTAGAAGCAAGTAGACAAGGATTGTTGTTAGGAAAGTAAGAATCTTGATGAAAAATGGTAGTGGTTTAGACCAAGGTGGCAGCATTAGAGATGGTAAGGAGTGGTCAAAGTTTAGATATTTTGAAGGTAAAGCAAGTAAGATTTCCTGATAGACTGGATGCAGAGAAAATGGGGCATTGAGGTCTCCAAAGCCTGAGCAGTTGGAAAAATTATGTTGCATTAATGAGATGATAGGTAGATCATCTTTGGGGGAAATACTAGGAGTTTATTTATTTATTTATAGTTGTAGATGGACAGTACGCCTTTATTTGTTTAGTTTTTTTATGCAGTGCTAAGGATATAACCCAGTGCCTCACACATGCTAATTGAGCCTCTGCCACTGAGCTACAGCCCTAGGAGTTTATTTTTAATATGTTAGTTGGAGATGTCTGTGATATGTCATGTTGAGCAAACAGTTGGATACTTCCTTGGAGAAGAGGTTTGGGGTAGATAGTTTTCAGCATATATATAGTATTTAAAGCAACGAGACAGGATGAAACCACTAAAGAGAGAGTAAATGGATCAAGGATATGAAAGCTCTTGGGTGCTCTTTAAGAAGTTAGGGAGAAACTAGAAGTTAGAAACCTGGTGTGGTGGTGCACGCTTATAATCCCAGGAACTCAGGAGGCTGAAGCAGGAGGATCACAAGTTCGAGGCCAGTCTGAGCAACTTAGAGAAAACTTGTCTCAAAAAATGAAAAGGACTTGGCATATAGCTCAGTGGTAGAATGCTTGCCTACATGGATGAGGCCCTAACCTCCAGTAAAACACACACACACACACACACACACACACACACACAGGAGAGTAAGGATCAGAAGAAAGAACTAGCAGATGTAACCAAGAGACTAGTGAAGGAGATGAAATCTTAAAAGTGGGATAACCTGGAAGGTTGATGAAGAGTGTTTCTGAAAGGAAGAAAAGGTTTTCTGAGTAAAATGCTGATGATCATTGAGCTAAGAAGAGGTCTGAGAAGTGATTGCTGGATTTAGCTGCCTTGGATCACTAGTGATACTGATGAGCTATTTAGTGCAGTGGTAGGTAAAGGTTTAGATGGACAGGGTTTGGAGACAGAGAAGCTAGGAACTTGAGACAGCAAGAATAGGCCACTCTTAAATGCTACTTTAAGACCTGGGGATGTAGGTCAGTGGTGAGTGTTCGCCTAGAATGTGCAAGGCCCTGGCTCAATTCAAATATAAATCATGCCACTTTAAGGAGAAAAGTAGAGCAAATAGCTAGAGGAGGAAGTGGATCAAAAGAGGGTTGATTCTTTTCAGATGGAAGAACTAACAGTATAAGAATGATTCAGTATAAAGAAAATTTGATGGTGACACAAAAGTGGGAGGAATTGCTGAAGTAGTGTTGGTGAGTGGGCAAAAGGGGTTGGGATTTGTTTGACAAGTTAGCCTTGGATAGGAGTGTGGACCATTCATCCAAGATAATATAAATTGATAGACATGAGTAGAGACAAAGCATAAGGACATTGATAGTGAGTGCTATATTGGAGTAGAGGTTGAGTAAAGAAAAGCTTAATATGAGCTTTTTTTTTTTTTTTTCCCCTGGTACTGAGACTGAATCCAGAGGTGCTTAACCAGTGAGATACATCCCCCAGCTCTTTTTATTTTTTTATTTTGAAGCAGGGTTTCACTAAGTGGCTTAGAGCCTCACGAACTTGCTGAGGCTAGCTTTGAACTTGTTATCCTCCTGCCTCAGATTCCCAAGTCTCTGGGTTTATAGGTGTTAAGCTTAATCTTAAAAGGCAAATGTTTGTCAGGTTAGAAAAGAAGGAAGCAGCAGGTTAAAGTGCATTCTATATAGAAGAACCAGCATGAGCAAAGGCAGAGAGGTATTAAACCACCTTGCAAGACAGAGCAAGCATTGTGGTGTGGTTGGAGTGCTAGGTGTGTGCTTGCTGGGGAGAGGATAAGGTTGAGTTGGTAAACACAACAGCAAGGTCAAGGCAAGAGATAGACAGGGTATACTTAGAAACTCCTCCTACAGCACTGGGGATATAGCTCAGTTGGTAGAGTGCTTGCCTTGAATGCACTAGGCCCTGGGTTCAATCCCTAGCACC
>NW_025999984.1:473096-539624 GCF_001458135.2 Marmota marmota marmota
AAAAAAAAAAAATTTTTTTTTTTTTTTTTTTTTTTTTTTGAGAGAGGGTCTTGCTATGTTGCCTAGGGTGGTTCTAAACTCCAAGGCTACCCCCTGAGCAGCTGGGAGCAGCTGGGACTATAAGTATGTACCACTTAGCCTAGCTCCTCCATAGGCCACTATTTTGTTTTGTTTTTTTCTTTATGTGGTACTAGTGATTGAACCCAGGGTCTTGTACATATTAGGCAACTGTTCTACCACTGAACTACATTATTATTATTATTATTATTATTTTTAATTTTGAGACAGGGTCTCACTAAGTTGTCCAGACTGGCCTTGAACTCGTGATTCTCCTACCTCAGCCTCTCAAGCACCTGGCATTACAGGTGTGTGCCACCACACCTAGCTCATAGTTCACTCTTAATCTCTGTACTGTATTCCTGGCTAAAACACCATAGCTAAAATCAGAAGTCTCAAGGTTAGGCCTTCCAATTTAGCTGTGTGATGTTGAGTAAGCCATGTCTCCATATTGCCCCCCCTCCCCCCGCTTTTCTCTACTAATCACAATGCTCAATAGTGATTCAAGGCTAAGTGTAGTGGCCTGTGCCATAATCCTAGTACTCAGAGGTTGAGGCAGGAAGATCACAAGTTCAAGGGCAGCTTGGGCAACTTAGCAAGACTGTATCTCAAAATAAAAATGAAAAGGACTGTGGATGTAGTAGCTCAATGGTAAAGTGCCTGTGAGTTCAATCCCCACTAACCCCCTAAACAAATTGAAACTAAAAATATTTAAAAGGACTAGGGGTTAACTCACTCAGTGGTAGACATTGTCTAGTATGCACAAGGCTCTGAGTTCAATCCCAGTATGCTCAAAAAAGAAAAAAAACAGTGACTCCAAGTACTGTTGTGAAGGCCAAATTGAATGTGATAGTAAATAACTCTCAAATAAACAGCTACTAGTTGTCATATGGGCACATGTCTTGCCTTAACTAGCTCTACGCATTTGAACTCTGCTGAATTCTTAATGTTTCTTAAGTGTTTGTGTACTTAGTTTTGTGCACTGTAACTCCATTAACCTTGTTCCTGGTAGACTTAAAAGCTGATTCTGGGTTTTTTTTTGTTTGATTTAGTTTGGTTTGGTTTGGTACCTGATATTGAACTCAGGGGGACTTAACCACTGAGCCACATCCCCAGCCCTTTTATATTATACTTTATTTAGACACAGAGTCTCTCTAAGTTGCTTTAGGGCCTCGCTAAGTTGCTGAGGCTGGCTTTGAACTCTCGATCCTCCTGCCTCAGCCTCCCTAACCCCTGGGATTACAGGCATGCACCACTATGCCTGGCTTTTGTTTTGTTTTTGAGATAAATTTTACCATTTTAACCATTTTAATGTATAGGGTTGTTTTTGTTTTTAATAATGACAGTATTGGGGAATTATATCTACCGTCTATTTCCAGAACATTTCCATCCCTCAAAAAGAGACACTAGGCCAGGTGCAGTGGCACATAACTGTAAACCCAGGTACTGAGAGAAGACTGAGGCAGGAGGATCATAAGTTCAAGGCCAGCCTGAGCAACTCAGAAATCTGTCTCAAAAATTTTTTAATAAATCAATAAAAAGGACTGGGGAAGTTATCTCAGAGATTGTCGCCAAGCACAGCAAGCCCAATGAGTTCAATTTCCAACAACACAAAAATAAATATATTCTTTCTTTTTATTCTTATTAAGCAGTTACCCCTATTCCCCTTCCTTCTGCCCTTGGCAACAACTAATCTATTGCTGTTGGGATTTGCTTATTTTGGATATTTCATATACAAAGAATCATATAATCATGATATGGCCTTTTCTTGTGTCTGGCTTCTTTCACTTAGCATAATGTTTTCAGAGTTCACCCATGTTGTAGCATGTAGCAGTACTTCATTCCTTCATATGGCTGAATAACATTCCATTGTATGGATAATGCCACACATTTTGTTTTTATTGTTTTGTTTTGCAGTGCTGAGGATTGAGCCCAAGACCTCACACATGCAAGACAAAACATTTTGCCACTGATCTACCTCCCCAGCCCTTTTTTTCAATATATATTTTTTTAGTTGTTGATGGACCTTTATTTTAATTTTTTTCTTAGTGATAGTTGGAAACAATACTTTTATTTTATTTACTCATTTTTATGTGGTGCTGAGGATCGAACCCAGCACCTTGCATATGTGAGGCGAGCGTTCTACCACTGAGCCACAACCCCAGCCCCTATTTTATTTTATTTTTATGTGGTGCTAAGAATCAAACCCAGTGCCTCACATATGTTAGGCAAGCACTCTGCCACTGACCTACAATCCCAGCCCCTTCCCAGCTTTTTTTATTTTCATTTTGAGAAAGGGTCTTACTAAGTTGTCCAGGCTGGCCTCAAACTTGTCATTCTTTTGGCTCAGCCTTTTGAGTATCTGGGACTATAGGTATGTGCTACCATACCCAGCAATGTACCACATTTTTTTTTTAATATTTATTTTTTGGTTGTAGTTGGACACAATATCTTTATTTTATTTATTCATTTTTATGCGGAGCTGAGGATTGAACCCAGGGCCTCACACATGCTAGGTGAGTGCTCTACCGCTGAGCCACAACCCCAGCCCCTGTACAACATTTTGTTTATTGTATTTATCAAGTGTTAGATGTATGACTACCTTTATTTTTTGTCTTTGAATAATATTGCTGTGAACATTCATGCGCAAGATTTTGTTTGCACATATTTTTAGTCTTCTTGAATTGCTGTGACATATAGTAATTAACTTTTAAGAACTGACAAGCTGTTTTTCCACAGTGGCAGTATCATCTTTATCATCTTTATTGCATCCCCAAGCAATGTAGGAGTGTTCCAATTTGTCCACATTCTTGTCAACTTTTGTTATTTTTCTTTTTGTTGTTTTTGTTTTTTTTTATTGTAGATGGAGACAACATATTTATTTATTTATTTATTTATTTATTAATTATGTGGTGTTGAGGATTGAACCCAGTGCCTCACACTCCCTAGACAAGCACTCTACCACTGAGCCCCAGCCCCAGCCCCTGTTTTTTTTTTTTTTAAATAGCAGCCCTTCCGGTGGGTACGAAGTGTGGTATCTTTTTGTGGGCTGCTTGGGGGGTTTTATTTATTTATTTATTTTTGGTGGTAGTAGAAATTGAACTGTGGGCCTTTTGCATGTTAGGCAAGTATTCTACCACTAAGCCAGCATCCCTAGCCCTTTTTATTTTTTGAGACAGGGTCTCACTACGTTCTAGGCTGGCCTTGAGTTTGTGATCCTCCTACTTCAGCCTTCTGAGAAGCTAGAATTACAGGCATGTGTCACCAAGCCTAGCCTCTGTGGTTTTGATTTGTATTTCTCTAATGACTACTGATGTTAAACACTTATTTATTTATTCTTGAGCAATTTTTTTTTGGGGGGGAGGGGTACTGAGGATTGAATTCAGGAGTGCTTAACCACTGAGCCACATTCTCCAGCATTCTTTTTTATTTATTTTATTGAGACAGGGTCTTGCTAAGTTGCTTAGGACCTTGCTAAATTGCTGAGGCTGGCCTTGAAATAGCAACCCCTCATGCCATAGCCTCCGGAGTCCCTGGGATTACAGGCGTGTATGTGCCACCACGCCCAGCTTTACTAGCCACTCGTATATCTTTGGAGAAACATTTATGCAAATGTTTTATCCATTTTTAAATTATGTTGTCTGTTGTTAAGTTGTAAGAGTTCTTTAAATATATTCTCAATATAACAATCTTATCAGTGTGTGATTTTTCTCCCATTCTGGAGATTGTCTATTCCCTTTTTTTAAAAAATAATTTTTTGTTGTTGTCAAAGGACCTCTATTATTTTTTATTTATTTATATGCGGTGCTGAGTATTGAACCCAGTGCCTCACACATGCTGGGCAAGCACTCTGCGACTGAGCTGCAACCCCAGCCCTTTTTTGATAGTGAAGTATAACATTTTTAATTTTGTGAAATCAAATTTATCTGCTTTTTCTTTTGTTGTTTCTGATTTGGGTGTCATATTTAAGAAACTGTTGCCTGAGGTGGGCACAGTAGCACATGCCTGTAATCCCAATGACTGAGGAGATTGAGGCAGGAGGATCATAAATTTAGTGTAAGACCCTGTCTAAAAAAAATAAATAAAAAGGGCTGGGGATATTGCTCAGTGGAAGAATTCCTCCCAGTTCGATACCCTGTACTAATGATGGGGGTAGGGGACTGTTAGAAGAAACTCTTGCCTGGAGTTGAGAGTGTAGCTCAGGGCACTCTGTGCTTAGTAAGTACAAGGGCTTGGCTTGAATCCCTGGCATCAAAAAAATCAACCCTTGCTGGGCGTGGTGGTGCACGCTTGTAATCCCAGTGGCTCTGGAGGCTGAGGCAGGAGGATCGCGAGTTCAAAGTCAGCCTCAGCAAAAACGAGGTGCTAAGCAACTCAATGAGACTCTGCTCTAAATAAATACAAAATAGGACTGGGGATGTGGCTTAATGGTCAAGTGCCCCTGAGTTCAATCCCTGGTACAAAAAAAAACTAAACTTTTTAAAAAGCCTGTTCAATCCAAGGTACCAAAGATTTTTCTCCTGCTTCCTGCTTTCCTCTGAGTTTCGTAGTTTGGGGCTGGGATTGTAGCTCAGTGGTAGAGCGTTTGCCTAGCATGTGTGGAGTACTGGGTTTGATCTTCAGCACTACATAAAAATACATAAATAAAGGTATTGTGTTCTTCTATTACTGAAAAAAAAAGTTGCATAGTTTTAGCTTTCTTTTTGCCATTGAGATATGGTGTCTTGTTGCTGTGCCAACCTTGAATTCAGGATTCTCCCACTCAGTCTCCTGAAGAGCTGTCTGGCAATAGTTTTATCTTTTACATTTGGTCTTTGACGCTGTTTGAAGTTAAAATGATATATGAGATAGAGGTCCAAATTTATAATCTTGAATGTGGGATGTTCAGTTGTTCAAGCATTAACTTTTTAAAAGACTGTTCATTCCCTGTAGAATGATTATGGCACTTTTGTTGAAAATTAGTTGACCCTAGACATATGAGTTTATTTCTGAACTCTCAATTCCATTCTTTTGATTGATTGGTTTGTCCTTGTGCCACACCACACTGTTGTGTGTGTTTTTAGTACTCTTCTACCACACTGGGTTTTTTGTTTGTTTGTACTTGGAATTTAACCCAGGGGTGCTTAACCACTCAGCTACATCCCAGCCTCTTTTGTTTTTTATTCTGAGACAGGGTTTCAACTAAGTTGCTTAGGGCCTTGCTAAGTTGCTGATGCTGGCTTTGAACTTGTGATCCTCCTGCCTCAGCCTCCCGTGCCACTGAGAATACAGGTGTGCACTAATGCCTCTGGCACCATATTGTTTTGATTCCTATAGTTTTAAAGTTAAGCTTCCAGTTTTTTTTTGTTTTTTTTTTGGGGGGGGGTGCTGGGGATTGAACCCAGGAACAAGTGAGACACATCCTCAGCCCTATTTGGTATTTTATTTAGAGACAGGGTCTCACTGAGTTGCTTAGCGCCTCACCATTGCTGAGGCTGGCTTTGAACTCGCTATCCTCCTGTCTCAGCCTCCCGAGCTGCTGGTATTACAGGAGTGCGCCACCACATCTGGCAAGTCTTCTAGTTTTATCCTTCTTCAACATTGTTTGGCTCTTGGAGGTTCTTTGCAGTTCCACATGAGCTTTAGGATCAGCTTGTTTGGGGTCTGAGTTTTTTGGTATGCTGGATGTGTGTGTGGGGGGGGTATTTGTTTAATCTTTTCTTGGGGGTCTAGGTTTTTGGTCTGTTACCAAGGATAAGAAATCTGGCTTTTCTTCTTCTACTGTGGTTTTTCTGGTACAGGCTCTGTAATGTGCTCAGTGGCTGAATGGACAAATATACTTTGCTTTCATCTTCTAGGTGAACAACTTTGTGATCTTTGAAGGCTTCTTTGCCCATCAGCATCGTAAGTCTTCTCATCTTGTGTTGTCATGTAGTTGGGACGACGGAAGGAAAGAGGTGGGCTCTTGGTCCCACTGGCCCCCACTTAGGGGCACCACCACTTCCTTCCTCACAGGGCCCCCTGCTCCCTCTCCGAGGGCAACTCGACATTCTCGTGCTGCTGCAGCTGATCCCACGCCTGCTGGTAAAGCCTGCATCAAATGTGTGGAACTGTAGCACAGTGATGGCTAGTTATTCTAGAAACCCCAGGAGGACAGTGTTTTCCATGGGCAATTTTTGAAAATTCTGAAGTAATCCATGTCTCCAGCACTCATTCTGTTTTCCTTTGTCCTCATGGAGTTCAGTGCATTTTATATTTGACAGGTTTTTTTTTTTTTTTTTAATTTTTGATGCTAGGGATTGAAACCAGGGCTTTGTGAATGCTAAGCATGAGCTCTACATGGACTACATACCCAGCACCATACTTGACAAGATTCATAACTAAGCAAGCCCATTCAGAGCCTGTTTGACAATTGAGATGAGTGGAGCCAATTGCTAGGTCAAATTCATCAAAATAGGCCAGGGTTATATTCCTTTTTTAACCCCTCACGCTTCTATAGGCCAGGGAAGGACAGGCAAGTGCAGCCATTTCCAAATGTAGAAGAGTAATATGAATGGTCCAAAGTTTAAACATTAGTTTTAGAAGGCAATGTCAAGAATTTATGGCATTTCCAGCTAAATAATGAAATAGACCTGGAGAAACCACACCTACAGTGCTGACCAGTTTTCCTGTCCCATCCTCATATACATACACATAGCCTATCAGTCTGAGCCCCATTCTTCCTCTCCCTCAGCATATCCTCAAGGAGAACAGTGTAGCTTTCACTAGCTGTGCAGTACTTGCTAGTATAGACAGACGGGTCTTCTTCCTGGGCTGACCTTATGGCTAGCTCCTGCCTTGCTGTATGATCAGGAAAGGAAAGAATGGCCACCCAAAGAATAGTCTGTTGCCCATTATTAGCATCAGCCTGCATCAAACACTGATATGAGTGACTGGCGTTGGTTTACAAGGCTTCCTCATTGCAGGGAGGGTGAGAATGAAGATCTCCAGAAGAGGGCGCTGTGGATAAAGCTTAAGTGGCTGTGTCTGCTAGTCTTGGAGAACCTCTTAAGAAGCAGGAAGGGAGAGCTTTGGCCACTATTTCAGCTCCTACTTACTGATAGCTCCTTTTGGGTGCCTACATTTTCTCTTCATCTTTTTTTCTTTTTTAAACCTAATAAAACTTCAATCTCTCCACATCTTTTTGCACAGGAAGGGGAGGTCTTGTCCCACCCCCCTCTTCCTCGACCTCTCCAGAGCAATTCCCAATTAACCAAGGGCTTTGTCCATCTCATCTAGAGGAACCTAGGGTCCTCACTGGCCCAGCTGGGACCATTCCACTGCCCCAGAACCCCAAGGGGGCCTGACAGCACCCATGGACAGTAAGAGCTTGCCTCCTCTTGGCCACCCTTTTCCCGCATCTCCCAGGCCCCCAGTCTCCCCTTGGGTTTTATCCCTTAATTCTGTGTTCGGCCTACTCCTTCTGGCTCTCCCCCAAAGTGCTCCAGCATTCCCCCCCAAAATTCCCTTTGGTGTGCTGGCTTTGCCATAGCACGGCTTCTGCGATGGCATTCTCAGGAGGAACTGTTGTATTAGGGAGTAGAGGTGTGGGGTTGTGGGGGTAGTGGTGGGGAGGAGGGTACAAAGTATATTTACTAATTCTTCCCTTACCTTTGTCCCCTCCACCACCAGCTCCAGCAAGGAAGCTGCCACCCAAGAGAGCAGAGGGAGATATTAAGCCATATTCCTCTAGTGACCGAGAATGTAAGAGGGGTTTGATAGGGTGTGGCTGGGCCTGGGGAGCTTAATGTGTAGGAAAAAGGGTGCTCAGGACCCAGGGGAAGGATGGTGATCTCTATGGCTCTGATTTTTTTTTTTTAACCTAATCTTGACTCTTCTCTTTTTTGTTTGTTTTTCCCTTATCTCCTCCAGTTCTGAAGGTAGCTGTGGAGCCTCCTTGGCCTCTAAACAGGGCCCCTCGCCGTGCCACACCTCCAGCTCACCCACCACCCCGCTCCAGCAGCTTAGGAAACTCGCCAGAACGGGGCCCTCTCCGCCCCTTTGTGCCAGAGCAGGAACTACTACGTTCCCTGCGCCTCTGCCCACCCCATCCTACTGCTCGTCTTCTGCTGGCCACCGACCCTGGGGGCAGCCCAGCACAGCGTCGCCGCACCAGGTAATAGAACTTGGAGAGTTCTTGGTATGTGTAAGAGGAGCTTAGAAATGGCAAAGGATAATTTGAATCTGTCAGAGATGTGGATTAGGGTGTCCCAAAACCTATGGGTAGATAGAGGAGTCCCAAAACCTTTGAAGAAACATATTGAAAAATATTTGTGGAAGTGATCTGGAAAAAAGTTTGAGAGAAAGAACCTAGGGACCCTAGTTTTAATGTGAGAGTTAATGTGAGAAGGGTGGGAAGAATTTTAAGCCCTAGTTTTAATGTGAGAAGGGTGGGAAAAATTCAGAAATCCATTGGGTTGGGGGAAATCTTGGTTTAACACTTGCTAGAGATGAGCAGTATCACTTAACACATTTTATGAACCCCTGGGTCCCCAGGGTCAATGCCTTGTGTGCCAAGAACACTTCCCAGCAAGCAGGTAGTGGGTATCTCCTTTCTCTCATTAGCTTTCTTTTCACTTCTGACTTCTGTTTTTCTCTCTCCCCCATTTTTCCTTTCCCTTCTTCCTGTCCATAACATCTCTCCATAGCTCCCTTCCCCGCTCTGATGAGAGTCGATACTGACAGTCACCCCTTTCCTCCCCCGGGAGACCTGGGGTAGACAGAGATTACTTTCCCTGAGAACCTCAGATTCACTCTTCCATTGCATCCTCCAGGACCCAGTGGAACCTGACAGAGCCCATGGGATTCCCTCTTCCCCTTTCTTAGACAACTGGGTTGTCAGGGTCCCAAACGGCATACTACTTGTAGCTTTTCTTACTACAGAAGGCACCCCTGCTCTCCCAACTTGGCCTGAACATCCCCAGACAGCCAGACCCTTGGGTGGGTGGCTCATACTAATTAATTGAACTTTGTGTGTGTGTGGTGCTGGGGATTGAACCCAGGGCCTCACACATGCTAGGCAAGTACTCTACAAACTGAGCTGTATCCCCAGTTCATACTGATTACTTAGAGAAGCACACTCTTGCTTGCCATCAGACTTCAGACTACCATGGAAGGTCCTAGAGCCTCCTCTACCAGGGAAAACTGTTTAAGGAGTCCTGTCCATGGAATAATCCCATATTCCTTCCCCAGAGTCCAGTGGTGGTTCTAATACTGTTTATGCTGCCTACCACACTTGCCCTTTCAGCCTGTTCATTCTAGCCAGTGTTCAAGCTTGGCTTCAGAGCAGTCCAATTAGATAGGACAGGGACTCACCGGCTCCCCAATGGGGTTCAACTCAATGTTGCCAAACTCTTAATTTCCATGTTTTGTGTATGTATCAGGGAACCCCCAAACTGATGTTGCTTTGGGGTCTCTAAAGAAGATTCATTGATGCCACTGCTTCCTTCAGATCCAGATTTTGTTTCTGGGCAGTAGATCCCAGCAAGCACCCTGGGATCACTTTTAGTCATGTTTTGAAGATAAGTCTGGGTCTCAAGGATTTGTTTGATCCTGGAATCCCCTCTCCCATCTGTCCCTCCCTGGTAGCTATGCTGATAAACCTCTGTCTTGTGAGATTGTCTTGAAATGAGATGGAGGACCACTCTTCCACTGGCCTTCCTCTCTTCTTCCCTCTTAGCAAGACCCTCCTTCCCTGCTCCATGCACGGGGTACAGCTAGATCCTTCCCCTTTCCACCCTCTGAATGTGTGGTAGATCAGATACTTCTACTGTGTTCCCTCAAAGCCTTGGGAGCAGGATCTCCCTCTCTCCCCACTCACTCCTCCCTTTTCTTCTCCCTCTGTGTTGTCTGAATAAAGCTGAATTCCTCTGTGTTTTCTAAATTGACCTTTTCAATGAAAAAAAAAAAAAAACTACATAAGAAACAATTTAAGGTGTCAGCCTCATTTTTATGTCACCCCTTATTTTTCTGGGGTCTCAAGACCTCTGTCCCTTTCATCCTCTTCACCTCTGAGATTGGCAGATCTTCCTCCAAGAAGTATCAGAGCTCCCCTTCTAGGATCTGGCATCTGTCCCTATGCATCTTCTTTGCTGATTTTTCTCCTTCCAAGTTTGTTTTCCCAGGCTGGGGATGTAGCTCAGTTGGTAGAGTGCTTGCCTAGCATGCACAAGGCCCTGGGTTCAATCCCCAGCATCACCAAAACAAAACAAAACAAAACAAAAACCTAAGCTGTTTTTCCTCATGGAGTCATTAGATCCCCCTGTATGGGCTTCTATATCCACTCCCTGTTCCCTCCAGGTCTCCCCAGTGACTTCTGCCCTTGACTTTGGCCAGCCCTTGCTGTCAAGATTTATCAATATCTTGGGATCTACTAATTACCTACCAACTGTTGTCTGGACTCTTACCATGCTGCAATTTCCTGTAAACCTGTGACCCACTAATTCCTTGAATTTCTTTCAAGTCAAGCTGTTACCTCCATTTAGAGTTCAAGAGAGTCTGTTATCCTGTTCCAAAGCTTCCTTCCTTTTCCTCCTAAATTTGGCCTTGTCACTCCCTATTTCCCTTTAATCTGAGGTGTCTTATATTTAAGGTAACCATATTTTTCAAGCCAAACATCAGGGTACGTGGTCCAGCAAATTATTTTTTGCTTATATATGAGCCTGCTCTTTTTTTTTTTTTTAAACATTTTATTTTTATATGGTGCTGAGGATCGAACCCAGTGCCTAATACATGCCAGGCAAGCGCGCTACTGCTTGAGCCACATCACCAGCCCCTGTGAGCCTGCTCTTATGACATGATTTGGGTCACTTTAGCCATACATTTCTCACATAATATCAACTAGAAAGAAAACAGCAACAACTCAGGATTGATCCAGAAAACTGGGATGTAAAATGAGCTCCCTCCCCCTCTGGAGCACATCTAAGATTAAAACCCCTTAGGAATGATAATTAACCCCCTTCTCTTTGTTCTTGTGTTGTTCCTCTTATTCCTCTCCTCTGATCCCTCCATACTCACTCATCTTTCATCCTGTAGCCTGTTCCCCATCATCTCCCATTTCTTCTACAGGGGGACTCCCCCAGGGCTGGTAGCCCAAAGCTGCTGCTACAGCCGCCATGGGGGGCCTAATTCCTCATCCCCCAATACAGGTAAGTATTTGTTCCTTCTATCCTCAAAGTAGGCCACATCCACTATCTGCCTCAGCCTTCCCATGCACATGCCTGATATTTTCACAGGCAAACAAGAATTGAAGTTCGCAAAACAGGAAACAGAGATTAGGTGAGGTGTAAACCCCTCCCCTAACAGTTTCCACCATTTTCTGAAGATTTTTACTCAGCTATTTCCTTTTCCTAAATTTTGCTCCTATGAACTGGACATCAGCTCCTCCCACAAATCCTTCTTACTAACATCCTACAAGCCTGTTTCCTCAAAGGTTCGACTCTGTTGCTTCCCTTTAGTTTCTGAGGAGTTTTAAGTTGGATATAATTTTAATGGGTTCCATGTGTCCTCCTCTACATTAACATCTGCCACCTATGAGCCTTTAAAGAATCTGTATTTGTAATTCCCACTTAAGTGCCTCTATAACGCACTCTCCATCTCCTCACTCACCAGGTCTGCCAGTGAGGAGCAGGTCTTGTCACAGGATGGGTCTGGGGAGGAACCCACACATACAGTTCCTCAACAGGCCCAAGCTCCACCATCCCAGTCCTGGACAGTGGGTGGGGACATGTTCAACGCCAGGTTCATTCGAAACCTGCAGGAACGTCGCAGCACCAGGCCTTGGTGACCACAGCCCTTTTTCACACTTTCAAAGTCAGTATTATTTCTTCCTCATTACAGGAGACAGCCAAAGCCCAGCCCTCCTAATGGATGTTTTCATTCATTCATTCATTCAACAGGCTTTCCTATCAGCTCCAGATCATTTGTATCTTATTTTTAACCAAAGTAATAAAAGTATTTATTTTTATAAATAAAAAAGCTATTAAAAACTTGATCGTCATTATTTCTCTTAATCCAGAAAATTAAGATCCAAAGTGGTAGCAACACAAAGTATACCCAGAACTACAAATATGTACCACAAATGCATTCTTCTCACCAATTGGTAATGTCATCTCTCACCTCGGTTCAGCTTGGATTTTGTTTCTTTGTTCACTTTTGCAATTATAAGCAATCATATCTAGTTTGATCTAGTTTGGTTTCTGAGTCTTAAAGTCCAATTTCCTGGTTACTTTGACGGTTCCTTCCAAGCTTTTTCTTCACACTGAATACTGCCCTGGCACATATGCCCTCTCTTCATAGTGGATATCTTTAATTGAACCCTTAAATCAAACTGGTGATTCAGCAGATTCAAGCCTCCCTCTTCAAGGTGCTCCTCTCCTTCCCCTTCCCCACCCTTCCCCTTTCACACGGTTCAGCCGCATCCTCGCCTAGGTTGCTGCGCAAGTGCCACAGGCACTTGTACAGTTCAGTGCCGCTAATTTGCTGCGCAAGCGCCATAAGGTAGCGTCGGTCTGGCGAGCGCAGGCGCACTTAACGGCGAACCGAGCGCAGCTGCTTCCCTGGAGCCTGCAGTGCGCAAGCGCGCAACATCTCCGTTTTCCTCCCCTCAGCCCCTTCCCCCCCCTTCCTTTCCCTTTCACGAAGCCGGCTCTGGGGCACGCTCACCCCTGTGAGGAGGTCGGAGGCTGGAGGCTAAACTTGGGAGGCGCCCTCTCCGTTCCCGGAAGATCATGTACCACCCCAGCCGGGGGGCAGCCCAGCGTCTCGGCCCCTGCCTTCGCGCCTACCAGGCTCGACCCCAGGTGAGAGCAGAGGAAAGACGGGAGGGGAGGAGAGGGGGCGGGGAAAGACCCTTCTTAGAGCCGGTGCGTGGGGCGGAGCGCGCGCCGGGTTCCGCGCAGGCGCAATGGCACCCCCCCGCCCCTTCCCATCTGTATGGATTGGCGTGTGGAGGGGGCTAGGGTCGCAGGCATGGGTAAGAGCCTCTGCCCGGCTGGTGGGGGCATGTTAGCTCTGTCCTGAGAGCGGGCGAGCGTGGTCGACGTCCAGGCAGCCTGGAGCGACTGCGTTGCGCCCGAGACTCTTTGATTACCTGTGCGTAGAGGTGATTTGAAGGGCAGGGGCAGAGGCTCGAATCCCGGCCGCAGCGCGGCAGGGAGTTCGTCAGCCCGGACCAGAACCGCAGGCCGTGCTGTGCAGTCCGCACATCCTGCATCTGGAGAGTGGTCCCGGCAGGAAAGCCGGACCCGGTGGACCCAATTCAGACCCCTGTGCATGGGCGGGCAACATGACCACGCCCCCATCAGAGACGCGCCTCTGGGTCACTGTCCGGGACTGAGGTACCCGCACGGCCCACCAGCCCTCCGGGAAGTGAAACTCCCAGGGGATTCCTTGGGAGCCGAGACTCGGGTCAAACCTTAGTGGGTGACTTCCCATCTTCTCAGTTTTAACGTTAGTAAACCGGGAAATGAAGTTCATCCTTTAATAGTCTACTATTTAGTGGCATAAATAATAGTGGCACTGAAATAATAGCTTCCATTTACGTTCTATTTTATGGGTGACAGAGTTTTATTTACATTCATTAATATCTTATAAAACCTAATGAGGCTTCATCATCCTTATTTATAAGAAACTGAGGTATAGGGATGAAAGTGCACAATAAAATGGGAACTTGGATTCCTAGCTTCAGTCGTACGTTCTTTTCCCTGTGCTACATTTGCCTGGCATATTAAATTATGGAGATGTCTTGTAGACTACATCATTTTCACTCAGAGTACAATCAAACCTATTATTCATTTACCAAATATCTATTCTCATATGATCCTTACTATAAGAGAAGTGAAACTAGCCCCTAGGACTCGTATTGGTTGTTTTGGTTTTTTTGTTTTTTGGTGCTGGGGATTGAACCCAGGTCGTTTGACTACTGAGCCACACCACATCCCCAGCCCTTTTTTGTATTTTATTTAAAGACAGCGTTTTTGCTGAGTTGTTTAGGGCTTCAATAAATTGCTGAGGCTGGCTTTGAACTCATGATCCTCCTGCCTCAGTCTCCCAGACTGCTGGGATTACAGGAGTGCACCATGGCTCCCAGCCAATGTTGGAGTATTAATGTAAAGGCATTTGCTATTAATTGAGGGAGTTACTAGTACCTGTGGTACATCAAACTATTTCCTCCCATTTTCAGTAGAGATGGAAGTGAATCTGTACCTTTTTTTCCTTCTAGCAAGTCTCAGCTCCTCTGTCAGTAGTAGTAGGTGGGATTGGAAGCCTGTTCATGAGGCAACTGGATTCTTACCTTTTTCTCTTGTTCTGTCTCCTTAGGACCAGATTTCTTCTCGGACTCTACCATTCCCACCCCTTTGGCCCCACTCCACAACCACCACTTCCCCATCTTCTCCTCTTCTGTGGTCCCCTCGACTCCCACATCCTCCCTCCCAGCCTGTCCCCAGGCCTTGTCTACTACCTCTCCCTCAGATCCAGGCCCTCAACTCACCGTGGGTAGTTCTCCCTCCAGGAAAGGGGGAGGAAGGACCAGGACCAGAGTTGCACAGCCGCTGCTTAGATGGACTTCGGAGCCTTTTTGAGGGACCTCCCTGCCCATATCCTGGGGCTTTGACACCTTTCCAAGCCCCTGGAACTGCCCATCCTTCCCCTACCACCCCATCAGGAGATCCTAGTATGGAGGAACACCTGGCTGTCATGTATGAGAGACTGAGACAAGAGGTAAGTCAGTTCAAGAGTGGTCTTCATCTATAGTGGAAAAGAATATAAATAATCCTTAAAAATAGTTTAGTCAATTGGACTATCTTAGAACCATCAGGCAGGCATAGAACTGTGCTGTGAACATTTTCCCAAGGAAAAAGATGCTCTTTTATTGAGATTAAGGGAGGTCAAACGTGGGAAGAGATGACCTTTCACTCAGAGGGGATAAGAAGGCCCTAAAAATAGAAAACTGAGAAATTGGATCATCTTTATTTTCTACTGAGTTCATATCTCTTCTTCCACCTAGCTTCCCAACCTCTTCCTTCACTCCCATGACTATACTCTCTATTCATCCGATGTGGAATTTATCAATGAGATTCTGAGCATACGTACCAAGTAAGAATTGACATGGGTAAGGCTGGGAAGGGAAAAGGACCCAATGCTATACACTTGACTCTTTACTTCTTGGATTCTGGATAGCTTCTCACAAGTGTCTGCCATTCCTGTGACGGAAACCAGTTTGTTTTTCTGATTCTGTCATTGTGGAGATTTCTTTCCCATCATTTTTTCATAGGGGCCGGACATGGTACATTCTGTCACTGACCCTCTGCCGCTTCTTGGCCTGGAACTATTTTGCACAACTTCGGTTAGAGGTTCTACAGCTGACCCGCCACCCTGAGAATTGGACCCTACAAGCCCGCTGGCGGCTCATAGGACTTCCCATTCACATGCTCTTTTTGCGTTTCTACAAGCGTGACAAAGAAGAGCTTTACCGGTAAGAGAAATGGGAAAAGATCCAAACTATAATCAGTTCCTTATCATACCTTTTAAGACTTTGACTATCTAGTCTCCAGTCCGTGAGTTGCCCTCACTTAAGGGATCTGTTTTATTCTATAGCAAAAACAATAAGGATTTTGAATATATTAAGAAACCTCTGGGCCAGGCACAGTGGCACATGCCTGTAATCCCAGCAGCTCAGGAGGCTGAGGCAGGAGAATCCTGAGTTCAAAGCCAGCCTCAGCAACTTAGCAAGGTGCTAAGCAACTCAGTGAGACACTGTGTCTATAAAAGAAACCTGAATTTCAATTTCTTCAGGTACCTTTACCTGGCCTATAGTATAGGTACTGACTTACTGAACATTGGAATCACCTAAGGATCTTTAGATATTGGTGCCAGACCGTTCAATTTAATTGCTCAAGGTGCAACCTCAGCTTTGCAATTTCTAAAGGTTCCCTCAGGTGATCTAATACGTAATAAAACTTAATAACTCCTCATTTAAACAAATGCTTGAGTTAAGCTTTGGGACCAGGGACCTTCTCCCTAAGTAAGCCTCTCTCCCCGATCACCAGGACCTATGATGCCTATTCCACCTTCTACCTGAATTCCAGCGGCCTCATTTGTCGACATCGTCTAGACAAGGTGAGTCTTGGGGCTAAGATAAAAGGAACATTTGTGTGCCCCTTCCCAACTGGCATTAACTGCTCTCCCTGCAGCTGATGCCTTCACACTCACCCTCAACGCCTGTAAAGAAGCTGCTGATGGGAGCCTTGGTGGCCCTGGGGCTGTCAGAACCAGAACCCAACGTACACGTGTGTTCCAAGGCCTGAGCCAAGAACTGGGAGGGAAGCAGCACTGAAGACTTTGCTACGCACAAGAGAAGGAGGTGGAGGTGGCCAAGAATCTTGAGCCAGCTGCTTTTCCTTTTCTCTCCTTCCTCTCCATCTCATGCTGTGTAAAGCTGCTGTGTAATTTAACTTGTAAATAATAAAGTAACAATATGGGATGGATTTGATGTCACTTTCTCTGGACTTCAAAAGTTTCCACAAGATTTATTCCAAAAATAATTTTATTTAGTAGATATTAAATAATATATGGAAGGAAAAGGAGGAGCTGGTGTCAGGTTCCATTTGTCTCCTTTCCTCTACCCTAGTTCTTCTCGTGTCTTGCCTATTTTTTTGGGCATTTTCTTAGCATGAGGATCTTCTAGCTCTTTGGCCTTATAATAATGGGGAGCCACTTCCAGAAGCCAGCTGCTCTCAATCTCCAATACCTAGAATAAACAGAAAGTATCAGTAGTATTACCTTCTATCCAATTAGGAATTTTTTTAAAAGAAAAAAAAGAAGGCTGGTGTTGTAGCTCAGTGGTAGAGTGCTTGCCTAGCACATGCACAGCCCTGGGTTCGATCCTTAGCACCACATAAAAATAAATAAATAAATAAAATAAAGGTATTAAAAAAAAATTTTTTTTAGTTGTCAATGGGCCTTTATTTTGCTTATTTATATATGGTGCTGAGGATTGAACCTGATGCCTCACACTTGCTAGGCAAGTGCTCTACCACTGAGCTTTAACCCCAGCCCCCAATCACGAATCTTTTTTTTTTTTTTTTAATTTTTTTAATACTTATTTATTAGTTTTCGGCGGACACAACATCTTTGTTTGTATGTGGTGCTGAGGATCGAACCCGGGCCGCATGCATGCCAGGCGAGCGCAATACAGCTTGAGCCACATCCCAGCCCCCCAATCACGAATCTTAAGTGTATGTGGTCAAACAAATGTTCTCTTTCTCTTTTTTTTTTTTTGCAGTGGGGNTTTGGGTGGGAAAAATGGTTCAGATTGGTCTGAAGCCCAGTTTCATTCTTCGTCTGTGTGATCCAGCGTGGTTGCTAGGGGTCTGGCTGTCACAGTGGCATCAGGCATTATGATGGAGGAAGAGGAGCAAGAAGGGGGAAGAATAGGTAAAGAGACTTCCGGGGAGATGCACCCTGGGGCTTACGTCTTATTGGCCAGAACTTGTAACATGACTGTACCTTGCTGCAAGGAAGTTTGGGAAATAGAGTTTTTTATTCAGTATATGCTCTAAATAAAGTGGGGAGGTCTTTTTTTTTTTTTTTTAAGAGCTTTTATAGTTATACATAGCAGTTGGGTTCATCCTAACTCATACATGCATGGAATTCAATTTCAGTACATGATACCGTACCTCTTTCCCTTTTGACTGAAGAGCTAAAGGAAAAGGTTCCTGGCTCTATACCCAAAAGGCAAACATACCTCTACATGTACTTAAGATATCAAGTAAGCTATCCCTAAGAAAAGCCTAGAACAAAGAGACTAAATAAAGTATATTCTGTGAGGACAGACTACGTCTGCTTTGTTTGCCATTACAGCCCAGTACCTTAAAACACTGAGACAGTGGGCAAATATTTATTTATACACACACAGACACATACTGAGGATTGAAAATTAGGGGTACTTAACCACTGAAATATATCACTAGCCCTTTTTATTTTTTGAGACAGGATCTTACTAAGTTACTAAGGCTGGCCTCGAACTTGTGATCCTCCTGTGTCACTGGGGTTACAGGTATATTCCAGTGTGCCCCGCTTAGTTCTCAGATCTTGTAAGGCACTGAGAAGCTATTAGAAAGAATGGCTTGATCCTACCTTAAACAATTTATTTTCCTGTTATTGTGCCAGTCCTAGGAACTTGAACCTGGGTTCTTACCTTGCCAGCACAATTTCCCCATACAATCTCTGGGATGGTCCCTTACCTGTCTCATGAACTCCTTGGTGGTCAAGACAAGTTCATGGTAGAGCAGCCAGCGTGGCTGTTGCTCGAAGAGGGAAGAGTTGGGATGAATGAACACTGTCTGCTGCTGTTTCACAGTGCGATAGCCACTACGTGTCAGCCGTGCTGTGTGGTAAAAGTAGCCAGCAGTGATAGCCTAAGGAGTAGTCCAGAAAGAAAATCAACTAGAAAGGCGGGCCTAGGGGACCCCTGGCACTCACCACCTTCCTAATTCAGACTTTGGGAGAACTAGAAAGGTAAGGAATGTGTGAAGAACCCACTGAGAATAAACTAGTCTGAAGAAAAAGTTTTGGAGAATGTTTTGCATAAGGGGAATAGCTCAGGCTGGGGAACTGCTGCACACCACCAGTAGGGTCTGAGAGGACAACACTGACCTTGCGTACACGGATATAGTCCCCTTGGCAGGAACTCAGACCGACTTCTACTCGCTCCAAGAGCCCCTCTAGCTGTTCCCGCACATCCCGGGCTCGGCGCATAGATCTGAACTGTACAAAGTTCTCATAGCACCACTGGGAAGAGTAGCCACTCTCAGCCCACTGTGAAGAGGGTTCAAAAGAAAAGAGGTAGGAGGCCTTAAGTATACAGTAGACAAGAACCCCCCCCACACTTCTCCCTCATTCCCATTCACCCAAGACCAGTGACCTGTGTATACACGTTTAGCAGAACCAGGTGGTCCCCACCAGGGAGGAAGAAGTTGACTCGGGCATTGTCAGCATGGACAACCTTATCTTTGGGTCTGTAGAAGATGGAGTTGTTGACAGAGAGCATGGCAGCCACTGTCAGGATCTCCTCTGAACAGCTGTACCTGAGCAGGAACGAAAAGGACAAAAGGTCAAAGCAAAACACCTAGGAGGGGTGGGATTGTGGCTCAGTGGTAGAGCACTCACCTAGCATGTGTGAGGCCCTGGGTTCAATCCTCAGCACCACATAAAAATAAATAAATAAAAAGATATAAAAAAAAATCAAGAAGGAAAAAAAACATCTAGGAACAGACACACGAAGGGAAAAGTGATTGCTGTGATGGGGAAGCCAGTTAGGACAGTAGCTATACATCAGACAGCAGATTCTAGCAGCAGCAGTAGCAGCAGGAATCCAGGAGGGGGAGCCATAGGTGAAACAATTGCATAAAATGAAATGCATGGAGGCAGAGGCAGGAAACACTAGGACTTCTGAGCAAGGTGTGCATTATGTGACTTGAGGAAATATTTCTGACCTCAACCACAACACAGGAATAGCATTTAAAGGTGGTCTCCCACAGCTATATCTAAATGTCTCAGTCTGAAATCTTAGGAATCAGCAAGTTCCAAAAGCAATCTCACTTAACACATCTCAGATGGAAATCTTCCACTTTTGTTCATACTCCTAGGTTTTCTCTGTCTATTTAATATGAACAAGGACAGAACAGTGTTTTATATAAACCCCTATGGGCCTCAAAAAGGACACTAAGAGCTGGGATTACACACCTGTAATCCCAGCGGCTCAGGAGGCTGAGGCAGGACAATCAAGAGTCCGAAGCCAGCCTCAGCAAAAGCGAGGCACTAAGCAACTCAGTGAGACCCTGTCTTTAAATAAAATACAAAATAGGGCTGGTGATGTGGCTCAGTGGCCGAGTGCCTGAGTTTAATCTCTGGTACCCCTTCCCCCCCACAAAAAAAAGGGCACTAAGGAGCCAGGCATGGTGGCACACCTCTGTAATTCCAGCAACTCAGGAGGCTGAGGTAGGAGGATTGTAAGTTCGAGGCCAGCCTCAGCAGGCTGGGAATGTAGCCCAGTGGTGAAGAATCCCTGGGTTCAACCCCCAGTACCAAGATAAATAAATAAATAAAGGGCTGGGGGTGCAGCTCAGTGATAGAGTGCTTGCCTAGTAGGTATGTCAAGGCCCTGGATTTCATCCTCAGTACCAAAAAAAGAAAGTGGGTGGGTGGAGACGACAATCATAGTTCTCTAATAACTTATGTGTTATATAATATTATGACAGAAAAAAAGAGAAAGAGACAAAGATATCCCCCAAAACAGGGGAGGTATGATTGATTTATGTTTAGGGGCCAGAAAGGGTACGAGTTCTTACTTCTCAGAAGCCAAGATCATTTTTGATAACATGGGGTCCACTGGCAGCTCTGCCATCTTTCGACCAGACTAAGGAGAGGAAAGAGAGTTTAGGTCAGAATTCCCTCAGATTTCCTTCCATCATGACAGGGATCCTTGGGGCACCCGAACCCCTTCCTTTGACCTGCCCCAGTCCATGTTGTCCTCCACCTCACCGTGGTGAGCTCCCCCAGGTGATTGAGGGCTCCCAGAGCGTACAGCTGCTCCAAAGCTAGCAGTAGGGTCTCATATGGTGGAGGGTCCAGGAAATCAAAGTGCATTAGGTCATGGATCCCTAGAGAAATGTGTAAAGGATACAACAGAGTTCCCACACAGGAACCAGTGATTCCGGCCCCCCTCCCTCCCTCTTTCAGGAAGCCCAATCACCTAAGCTCTTGAGCAGCAGTACAACATTGCCCAGGCTAGTCCTCTGGATCTCAGGCACTGTGGTCTCCTCCAGCTCATGCTGATAGGCCCAGGCTGTATACAGGCGGAAGCACTTCCCTGCAGCAACCCGACCTGCCCGGCCAGCCCGCTGATTGGCTGAGGCCTAGAAAGAAGAGGCTAGCTGATGATTTAGTCAGGGAAAAGAGAAAAAGCAGTATTTACACAAGTCATCTGGGAAAATACAAAATGCTTATTATCCCCCATTCTCTAAGAGCTCCTGAGATGGACTTCCCCTGTGGGATAATTCCACCTTTCTCTACCCATGGAGACCCAGGCTGACCTTGCTGCAGGGTGTGACAGTGAGCGACTCCATGCCTGTGCGGGGATTGTAGCTCTTCTGCTTACAGAACCCTGGATCCAGCACATAAATGATGCCCTCAATGGTGAGTGAAGTCTCAGCAATGTTTGTTGCCACAACCACCTGAGTGAAAGGATGTGGTTATTTTACTCTTGAAAAAAATTATCCTGGAAAACTAAGAGTAGTGAAGTAGATACAATGAGGAGCAGGAGCTGACAGAATTAGTGGCCAACATCAGGAGAGGGGGACAAGGACAGGAGAAGGGGAAAGAGAAGAAAGCAAGGAGAGTCAGCAAGGACATAATGCAAAAAGGAAATGGAAAAAGGATTTAGGGTTCCCCCTCCACCCTGAGGTTGGAGATGGGAGTGTCCAGGTTCTTTTCCCATCTTCCCCACCACCACTTTCATATTCATCTTCATATATCACTTTCTGTAACAGCCTCTAAACCAGTCTCCTAGCCTCTATCATGTGGCATCCAGAATGGTCCTTTTAAAATATAAACCCGTCATATTACTCCCTAATCCTTCCATGGCTTCCCATCCCATTCTAGAATTAAATCCAAGCCCCTTGAAGTCTGAGTCACAGAGCCTTTCACCATCTAGAGACTTGCATCAGCTGCTGCCTCTATGCAGCACTCTTCTCCCACAAGGAAGCTTGGCTCTCTCCCTCCCCTCCTTCAGCATCTGCTTCACCTTCACCTCACTGGAGGTTTCTCTACACCCAAGAAAAATAACTTCTTGCTATTTTCTCACCCTCACTCCCCAGAGTCACTTTCTATCTTCCTATGCTGTTTTGTATCTCTTCATAACAATTCCCACAAGTTGACATATGATACCACTTGCTACAAACTGACATTATGTATTTAAGGGCCCACTGTCTCCTCCCATTAGATTGAAGTTCTGGGAAGCTAGAGACTTTGTTTTGCTTATCACTGTATCCTCATCTCCTGGCACAAAGGAAGAATGCATTTTTTTTTTTTTGGAGGGGGGAGGGTCACTGGGGAAGAAATACAGGGTCTTGAGCATATTAGGCAAGTGCTCTACCACTAAGGCACACATTCAGCCCCTCATTAAACATTTGTTGAATGAAATCTCTGCTCAAAATCTTTTGATTGCCACTCACCTGTCTAAAGTCCAACTCTTTTGCCTGCCATCAGAGGTCCTCCTTCATCATGGCCCACAGTTGATCTGGTCTTGGCTCTCTGCTGCACCACATGAACACCCACTAATTCCACTCTGACATCAAACACATCTTGGGCCTTCCTCTATTTCCCCAGTCACAGTTTTTTGGGGGCAGGGCACTGAAGATGGAACCGGGGTACTCTACTATTGAGTGACATCCTCAGCCCCCCCTTTTTAAAATTTTTTTTTAGTTATGCATGGACACAATATCTTTATTTTGTCTATTTATTTATTTATTTTATATGGGGCTGAGGATCGAACCCAGGGTCTCAGATGTGCGAGGCGAGCGCTCTACCACTAAGCCACAACCCCAGCCCAGTCAGGCCTTTTTTACTTTTTATTTTAAGACAGCATCTTGCTAAGTTGTTGAGGCTGACTTCCAACTTTATATCCTCCTGCCTCAGTCTCCCAAGTACCGGGGATTACAGGCCTGAATGAACCACTATGCCCAGTCCCCAGTCATTTTTCTTAAAGGCCCATATCAAATTCTTCCTCTTGGCTCACCAAGAGCTTCCCTTCTCTTCTGAATCTCTATAGTATTTACTCCCTGAATCATGCACTTAGAACATCGGTTCACATCATATTCATTCTCTCTCTCCAGTCCCAGAAGTAAGGGACTGGCTGCTCCTTAGTTTCTGCAGCAAAGCCCAGCATATGCCTTATATGGGGGATGTACAGACTTTCTGTTTCACTACCCACTGTGTGAATTCTAGCATGGAAGAATGGAGGTTTCTTCAACTTACCTTTCGTGCCCCAGGTGGTGTGGGTTGAAAAATTCGAGCCTGCATGTCAGAGGGCAGGTTGGCATAAATGGGCAGCACCAGGAGCTCCCGAATTTTGGAGCCCAGGCGGCGGCAACGATCCTGGAGCATCTCACAGGCAGCCTCAATCTCCTCCTGGATTTGGGATGGGAGAGCAACAGGGGTCCTAGAGTCACAGAGGCCAATAGGCTGGCCCAGTCTTTCCCTGGTATACATCATCTCCTTTCCTACCATGTCGCATACCTGTCCTGTCAGGAAGACCAGGATATCCCCAGGTGGCTGGGTCACATGGATCTGAAGTACAGATACAACACAGGCTTCTAGGTAGTCAGCCTCTGGAGCCTGGAAAGGGGGAAGACATGGTGTCACAGGATGGCCACTTGCTCAGACACACTTCTCCCAATTCATTATAACTTTATCCCAGTTCCCTTTAAACTTTCAATTGTACCCTTCCCTCCTTGGGATAACCTCCTCCAAAGGCCCCAGTTTCTCGCCTCAGACTCAAGCCTATCCTCCCTGAGAGGGCACCTTGGTATAGAAGATGTCAACTGGAAATCTGCGTCCAGGAATCCGGAAGACGGGGGCATCATCAAAGAATGTGGAAAAACGGGCAGTATCCAGTGTGGCAGAGGCTACCAAGACCTTGAGCTCAGGTCGGAAGCGAGCAACATCCTTGATTAACCCGAAGAGAATGTCTGTGTGTAGGGTCCGCTCGTGAGCTTCATCAACCATGACCACACTGGGGGAGAAATAGGGGGAAAGTGAGGGAGGAAAGCTAGGCAATGCAGGATTGGACACCAGGCCCCTGGATGAGAGGTACGCCATGAAACTAAAAGACCCAAAAAAGAATGTGGGGGCAGGGGTTCTAAGGAGTAGACAAGCCTCTCAGTTATGTAAGACCAGCAGAAGGTTAGGAAAGGCCTGGCACTGGTAGTCTACGAATTATCCCAGTATTGGCAGATAGAAGTGGCCAAGATGTGGCTGGGGCTGTAGCTCAGTGGCAGAGCACTTGCTTGGCATGTGTGAGGCACTGGGTTTGATCCTTAGCACCACATAAAAGTAAATAAATAAAATAAAGGCATGCTATCCATCTACAACTACAAAAAAATAAAAAATAAAAAGATTTTTTAAAAGTGGCCATGATGTAAAGGCTGGAGGCAGAGGCTGTGACAAGTCAGACATTTCTGAATCAGAGTCAAGAGTCTACTTAGATGTCTGACACAGTGGCACACCCCTGTAATCTCAGCTTCTCAGGAGACTTGAGGCAGAAGGAGTTCTGCCTCATTCTGCCTCAAGTTCAAGACCAGTCTGGCAACTTAGTGAGTCCCTGTTTCAAAATAAAAAATACCAAAAAGGCCTGGGGTGTGTACCTGATGGGAAACTATCCTTGGGTTCAATCCTTGGTACCACAAAAACAAACAAAAAAGAGTCTGCTTAGTGCCAGAAGCTGCCCTTACTGGAGAAAGCAGAAGTAAGGATATACTTTTAAAGATGAATAAAAGCATGAAGGCAGGGGGTTGGAAGGGGAAGCATGTGAACATTAGACAAACTCTAGATAGAGCAAAGGGGGGGAGGGGCAAAGGGTGTAAAAAAGATGGTGGAATGAGTTGGACGTCATTTCCCTAAGCACATGTATGAAGACACAAATGGTGTGACTACACTTTGTGTACAACCAGAGATATGAAAAAATGTGCTCTATATGTGTAATATGAACTGTAATGCATTCTGCTGTCATATATAACAAATTAGAATAAAAAATAAAATTAAAAAAAAACTGAGGGCAGGACTCTTTTCAACAAGGGAGGCTAGAGATGAACAGACAGACCTGAGCTGCCAGGACATAAACATATAGCAGCTCCCAGGGACCCATGGGGTGACTGCTGCTCCTTCTCTAGAAGGAGAACCTTCTAGAAGGAGAATGTTTCTACCCTAGATTTCAAAGGACTGCACAGATGCCTTGGTTCTTGCCTAACTGAGTTATTTGTATTACACCTTCTTTGGTTTTCTGGGTGGCAGCCAAGACCACAGGAGCTCACCTCCCCCAATCCCCACTATTCTGTACCTAGCCCTGACTGAATGTAAAGTCTCAGCCATTTCATAAAGTAGGCTGGCTCCATGGGGAAACCCCACACCCTAGACAGTCTTACAATACCTGGTCTCCCATAGGTTCCCAGAGATTTTTGCAAAACCTGTGAAGGATCAAATCATAACTGTCTTAAGTTCTCCACTATGATTCTCCAAGATCTGAAAGTCCACCCACTGAAAAGGTACAAATGCACATACTGCTTGGCCAGCTCACCCCACATACCCCTCTCATCCAAGAATACCTTCTCCCCTTCATTCAACCCTTGCTTGGCCATCTCCAGTAATAAGAGCTCAGTGGTGACAGACCAAGCCACCTTGAGATGTGGGCTAAGGACCTAGAGCCAGGCACTCTGACAGCCCCTATAATCTCTGCCCCTATGAGGGTTACATGGCTCTTGATATTGAGCTGATCTATCTCCCTGTATCTGCCCCATGGTTCCAAGTGGTGACCTCTGGTGTAATGTAAAACAAGTGTAATCCTTCTTAACCATGTAACAGCCCTTCACATATTTTGAAGAAACCAGCATGTGTCCTAAGCTTTTTTCCTCCAATCTGAACATCCTGGGTGTCTTCAAATGGTCTACTCATACAATTCAAGTCCCCATAGCACCACTCCACCATCCTGATTTCGTGAACTCTGGAAATGAATAGGCAGTGGGGCAGGTTTTCTCTGCAATCTATTCTTTTCTCCAGCCCCAACTCCATGGACCTGCAGGTCAGCTCTAGGACCATTGGAACCACACAGATTCAAGACATGGTGGGTTAATCAGAACTCAATGGCCAAATTAGCCAGATGGAAAGAAAGAGATTAAATGATACAAGAAGTCACTGAGGGGGAGGGGGCAGCAGGACAGAGGGAAGAGAAGACAGGTGGCTCTCCTCAGAGGGGCAAGAGCCTGTATGATGTACCTGTAACTTGCCAGGTCAGGCTCAGAAAGGAATTCCCGGAGAAGCATCCCATCTGTCATGTAGCGGAGAACTGTTCGCTCTGATGTGCAATCCTCAAATCGGATGCTGTAGCCAACCTGGTTAAGGGACCATTGGTGACCAAGAGGGGGATGGAGTTCCCCAAGGGGAACTCAGGGACAGAGGAAGAAGGACCAATACCCAGACCTATGACATAAGGAAAGTGTGGACTGAATCCCAGATCCTAGGGGTTTCCCTCACCCATGAGTCCCCAGAGTCTCACCTCATTCCCAAGCTTCACACCCATCTCCCGGGCCACTCGGGCAGCCACACTCATGGCTGCAACTCTCCGGGGCTGGGTGCAGGCAATTTTCATACCCTTCTTTGTGTAACCCTGAATGACAAAGAAGAAAGAAGGTTCCAATAGCTCTGTGGTAGAAGGTTTTCCTTTGCTAAATATGGCCCCTGAGGCTCAATCACAATTCAGAGAAAGAAGTTATAAAAGCCAGGTGGGGCAGGAGGAAAGGAAACAATGGACAGAAGATGAAAATCAGAAAAGAAGGGCAAACAGATAGGATGACAGACAGAAGGTTCTCCAAAGAGGTGCTCAGCCAGCCCTGTAGTCCTACTCTTTAAGTTACCAAGGACAGGGCACCACACCACACTCCATCTATCTGTCTATACATCCTTCCAATCTGAACATCTCCAAGGCATAAATTACACAGCAGAAAATAAGAATAGAAAGGCAAAAAGGGTCTGCTGTTTATTCTCAAGATTCTCATGATTTAACAGGAAAAGCCAGGGAAATGAGACTTAAATATCATGTAAAGGAGCTCATTGATGAGTATTATGCTCATCAATGCCCTGGGCCTGGGACCTGGAGAGTGATGACCATACCTCTTCAAAAAGGTACTGTGGGATTTGGGTGGTCTTCCCAGAGCCTGTCTCGCCTTCAATGATGAGGACTTGATGATTTGCAATGGCAGCCAGGAGTTCCTCTCGAAATGGGAACACAGGGAGGCTTCGGCGGACGGCCTGGATAGACTCCTTCTGCTGAGCCTGGGCTGAAGAGGGTGGAGCTGATGGCTCCTAAGGAAAAAGAGGGTGGGCTGTGAGCCCCACAGCCAGTTCAGGGCCTCCTCAGAATGTCTCAAAGCTCTCCCTCTCACCTCATCACCCTGAAGCTGAGTGGCACAGACAAACTCAATGGTCTCCTCCTCCTCCAGCACCAGTTGATATTTGGGTTCCTGGGAGGCAGCATCTCGGGCTCCAAACTTCAAAGATGCTGCCCCTAGACGGGCCTCCTCCCATCGCCGCTGCTCCTCCCCAGGAGCACCTGATTCTTCCTCCACTAGGTCCACAGCACGAGCTGGCTACAAAGAGGAGACATATGAGGACATGAAAACAGGGGATGCCCTCTATGCCCAGTCCCCACCTCCCTCTTCATTATCTCCACCCACTGCAAAAAGCAAGAGAAGTAAAGAGCCAGGCAAGGTGTTGCCCCTCCAAAGTTTCACCTCACCACCGCACCTGTCCTCGGGTCTCCTTGGGCATATGGTAGCGGTTGGTGGCTTCCAGCTTCTCCTGCTCACCAGCTGCCCGGTACTCCCGGGCTAGATCCCGCACTCGCCGTTTGTATTTGAGCTCCCTGCGCTCATGTCGGCTGAGCTCCACATCCCCAAAGAGGAACTCCTCATCAGCCAGCTCTGCCTCCAGATCCTCCAACTTCTCTCGCTCGCGCTTTGCCAGGTACTCTCGGCGGGATTTTTTTCGTAGTTCAGGGACCTGGTTCAGGAAGGAATAGTCAAATAAATCCTCATCTTACTAGAGCAGCAACACCTTTCCCTAGCTACCTCTCAATATGAAAAATTCCCAGACAATAGGTGTAAGAATCTAAAGACAGACCCTTCACACTCCCTTGCAAACAAAAGATTTGCCCAAAACTGTACTTTTTTTTTTTCTTTCCAGTACAGAACCCAAGGTCACTCTACCACTGAGCTATATCCCCAGCCTTTTCTATTTTTTGAGACAAGATCTCACTTAGTTTCCCCAGCTGGTTTCTAACTTACATTACTCCTCCCTCAGCTTCCTGAAAAGCTAGGATTATAGATGTGGTCACCACACCTGGCTAAAGGGGCTTCTTTGGAATGCCACATGCTGACCCCACAAATTGCCCTTCTAGCAGCTGAATCTAGTTGGAAGCACCTTCTGGGCAGTGTTACACTCTTGTCAAAATAGATACATCACAGCAATTATTTGAATACTTGATTCTATTTTACTAAAAAGTAAGTGGAAAGGGTGAAAACAAAAAGAATGATCCAGTATTTAGAAGCATAGATCTCAAACTGAAAATGAGAAACAAAGATGGAAACTACTGGGGGTGCCAACTGTGGGCAATCTTCAGCCCTAATTTATATGCTCTGATCTTAAACTCAAAGAGAAGGGATTAAAAACCGATCAGGTGGGCCAGGCATAGTGGCACATGGCTGTAATCCCAGGTGGCACATGCCTGTAATCCCAGCTGCTCAGGAGCTTGAGACAGGAGAATCGTGAGTTCAAAGCCAGCCTCAGCAATGCATCTCAGTGCGACCCTATCTCTAAACAAAACACAAAATAGGGCTGGGGATGTGGCTCAGTGGTCAAGTGTCCCTGAGTTCAATATCTAGTACCAAAAAAAAAAAAAAAAAAAAAAAAAAAAAANGTTCAAAGCCAGCCTCAGCAAAAGCGAGAAGCTCAGCAACTCAGTGAGACCCTGTCTCTAAATAAAATACAAAATAGAGCTGGGCTTGTGGCTCAGGTTGAGTGCTCCTGAGTTCAATCCCCAGTACCCCACAAAAAGAAAGCATAAAGGAGGATTTGTAGTGGATTCCTTCTCTCTACGACTTAAGTCCATCCTTATGAGTTCCTAGCAACCAAGCCTCCTCATCTAGAGACTTAATCACCCCTATCAACATTCTCACTGCATTTTCTCTGTTTAACTTTTTCCTATAGCTAACTACTCCATCACAAATTCCTTTTGTCCTCTGATCTTGGCTTCTTGGACCCTGGGACTTACCATGGCTTTCCGGTCTTCCTCGGCCATCTTGAGGCGCTTCTGAGCCTCTTCATAAGCCTAGAAGAAACCAATAGTGTCAGAGATGAGGTCAAAAAGTGCTCACACCCATGATCACTTCCATTTGAAATCATGAGAATCATTCAGATGTACCCTTTGAACGGGTACAAGGTATGTTCCCTTTCAGTAAAGAAGGCTTTCTATGTACAACAGAGTTGCCTTAGCCAAAAAACTCACAGTGGTCCTGTGACCACAGAGAGGAATACATCACTGGAGAGAGCTCTTTTTTTTTTTTTTAATTTATTTTTAAAGAAGAGAATTTTAATATTTGTTTTTTAGTTTTTGGCGGACACAACATCTTTATTTGTATGTGGTGCTGAGGACGAACCCAGGCCTCACGCATGCCAGGCGAGCACACTACCACTTGAGCCACATCCCCAACCCTGGAGAGAGCTCTTTATCTTTCCAAAGATCACAATCTCTGTAATTATAACTAATTTCAAGATTTCACCTAAGGTCCTAGGGGATTTATAGAATATACTACTTCTCCACACCTTCTTGTCTGACCGCTCCAGGACATTGCGAGTCCGATCCTTGTCTCGCTGCCGGACCCGCTCAGCAAAAGCATCACGTTCTTCCAGATCCTGAAGGCGCTCCCGTTCTGTCCGTTCCCACTCATCCTCTGACTCTGGCTTCTCAGTCTGCTGTTTGCTTGCCCTGTACCTCGCCCAGGGCATCAAATAAGACATTCAGAAGGCTTATCATCCCCATGTCCACTCACTCCACCCTCTTTGCCCTTGCTTCTGACTTACCCTGTCTTGTTCTTCCCTGTCTCAGGAATCTCTTCTTCCTCCTCCTCCTGGTGTTTCTTCCTGAGGTGTTTCCGTTTCTTATGCTTCTTATGTAGGCTGCTCCCAGTTCTACCCACAGTTTCCTCACTACTTTCCTCACTGTCTTCCAGCAACTTGTATGATCGGTTCTTCTCCAGTAGGGCTCGGGCCTCTCGCTCCGCTGCCCGAGCTGGCTTTTCTACTATCACCTTCCTTGGAACCTGTCAGCAGAGGATGAAACAAAGGTGTGTGAGAAGCTTTTTTTTGGTACCAGAATTGAACCCAGGGGTACTTAACCACTGAGCCACATTCCCAGACCTTTTTAATATTTTATTTAGAGACAGGGTCTCGCTGAGTTGCTAAGTGCCTCACTTATCCGCTGAGGCTGGCTTTGAAATTGCCATCCTCCTGCCTCAGCCTCCCAAATTACTAGGTGTACAGGTGTGTACCACCACACCCAGCTAGAAATTCCTTGATCTTAATCTGACCTTTAATCTCCCTCTTTCACATTTCAAATGGCTTTACCCCATGTTCATTAACTTGAAAGGGGCCCTTCAGCTTATGAATTTCCTTTCAGTCACCATTTAACAAACATTTATTGAAACCTGTGCCGTGTATCAGGTACATGCTAAGTACTAGGGATACGGGAATAAACAAGAGACAAAAATGTCTGCCCTCATGGAGCTTACATTCTCAAACCCAATTCTCAATTGCCTTTCTCATAGCTATATTATTCCCAATGATTAAGGCATTCCTATACAAGGACTAACATACTACAAGGGGTATTTTGCAACTTTTGATAGTGCCTGTCACAGGCCTGAGTACTAGACTCCAGGGATTCACTGGTGAATAGTACATCACGGAACTTACTTTTCCTTTTCTTTCTCTCTCTCCCCATTTTATGGCAATAGAATGCAGGACTTCCTGCATCCTATACAAGTGCTCTACCACTGTACAGCCTGAGAGGTTTCCATTTCCTACACTTTTTCTGAAGGCTGCTCCCAGTCCTACCCACAGTCTCCTTGCTACTCTCCTCACTGTCTCCCAGAAACTTGTAAGATAGATTCTTCTCCAGCAGAAGTCAGGCCTCTAGCTCTGTTGCCCCAGCTGGCTACCCCTGAGCCCAGTCTTACATTCTAACCTCATTTCTCATCAAGCACTATATGGGACAGCCATAATAGGCTATCTGCCATTCTCTGAACACTTTCACTTTTTTAAAATTTTATTTTAGTTGTAGATGGACTCAATACCTTCATTTTTTAAAATTTATTTTTACGTGATGCTGAGGATTGAACCCACCGCCTCACACATGCTAGGCAAGCACTCTACCTCAGAGCTGCAACCCCAGTCTCACTTTCACTCCTTATATACACTTACTTAGCACCTGTTCTGTAAGGCAGAAAACTGTTAGGTAGGAAGAATACAAGACAAGAAATGCACAGTCCTGTCCACCAGTTCACTTTTACATATACTCTTACTCGTTCCCATTCTCGACCTGACAAATTCCAGGGAATCTTTGGGCCTGCTTTTTCTGATCACTTCTCCCATCTCTCCAACCTCCCACATCATTTCCTACACACCTCTTATAACCTCGCTATGCAAAGTGTAGTTCCTGACCGTCAGCATCACCTGGAACTTGTTAGAAATGCACAAGACTGCTACCTAATCTGCATTTTGGCAAGGGTCCTGGACGAATCATATGTAGGTTAAAGCTCCAGAAACAATTCTCTATAGTACTTAACCCTACACTTAAACCTTCCATCTTCTCCACTGAGCTGGATAATCAGCACCTGGCTCAGTCCCTAGGCGACAACGGACAACAGACAAATGTTTGTGAATTAAACTTACTTAACTCCTCGGATGACCAACTTCCCTAGTGCAGGTAAAAGCGCCCTCCCCTGTTCCACCTCCTCTACCTCCGCTCCCACGCCAGGCCCCACCCACCCCACGCCACCCCGCCCCACCCCGCCCCGCCCCGCCCCGCCCCGCCCGCTAGACACCTTGTTCCAGAGTTTCAGGGCAAAATCCCGGGCCGGCCCGCTGAGGTCCAGGGTATCGGTGTCTCGTAGGCGCTGCACAAAATCCTCGGCGGAGGCACAGCGCTGCGCTGTACCAATCAGGAACTGCGCGACGTGCCGCTCGCTGAGCCCCAGCACCGAGTGCAGCTCCTCCTGAACCCAGCGCTCCAGCCCTGCAGGCGTCGCCATGGCGACCCACGCTCCCTGCTAGAGCCCCGACGCGTCCAGACCAGCCGCACTGATAGCCCAGAGTGTCGAAGCCCTGGAACCCTAGGCCAGAGCCTCAGCCCCACGAGGGAGCTGGCTTAGTACTTGTGTTCAATTTTCGGGAGCTCAAAGCCGTCTTTCCGTACTGCGGCGCCCGGAAGGGGCTGCGCTTTTCCGGCCTAAGCCCTATGGTGGCCGAGCGAGTTCAAATTTCGCAGAACCGTTCCCTAAGGTGGGGATAATAAGTTTCATTTCCATCCTTATTCAATCTCTCTGTCGCCCCCTGAAGGTCAGTATGCAAGTGCTCTGCTCACTCACTGACTAAAAGCAACCAATTTATTAAACGCCTAATGGGTGCTAGGCCTTTTAAGTAGCTGGAAGTAAAGCGTAGAGCAAATCGGACAAAAATCCCATAAGGAATATGCATTCAGGGTTCAAGGAGCCAAGATACATAATAATTAAGTAAAATATATAAGCTCTATGGAGCCAAAAATAATGCAGGATAAGAAGAGGTTAGGTTCTATTTCAAATGGGAAGATCAGCATATACATACTTATATCAAAGATTAGGGGCTGAGGTTGTGGCTCAGCAGTAAAGCTTTTGCCTAGCACGTAGAAGGCCCTGGGTTTGATCTTCAGCATCACATAAAAATAAATAAATTAATAATAATAATAATAATAAATAAAAATTAAGGGCTGAAGTTGTGGCTCAGAAGTAGAGCTCTCGCTTAGCACATGGGAGGCCCTGGGTTTGATCGTCAGCACCACATAAAAATAAATAAATAAAATAAAGATAATGCGCACAACTACTAAACACACACACACACACACACACACACACACATATATATATATATATATATATATACATATATATATATATATATATATACTTTTTTTTTTTTTAAATAAAGCAGGGGCCTGGGGTTGTGGCTCAGTGGTAGAGTGCTCGCCTAGCATGCACAAGGCACTGAGTTCGATCCTCAGCACCACATAAATGTAAAACAAAGATGTTGTATCCACCTAAAAACTTAAGAATACATATTTAAAAATAAATACATAAATAAATAAATAAAACATTTTTAAAAAATTAGTCTGCACTGATTAGAAGTGACCTTTTCTAAGACTGGTAACTGCAGCAGGAGTGAATATAGGTTAGGCATAAGGGAGGACTTCCAAGCAAGAGGAAACTTGGGAATTAGGGAAAGCTGTTCAAGGGGAAGAAAAATCTGCAAACTAAATGGACTAATTGTTTTGCTGACACCTTAATAAATTACTGGCAGCTGCTTATTTAAAAATAAGCAGTGGGCTGGGGTTGTGGCTCATTGGTAGAGTGCTCACCTAGCATGTGCAAGTCCTGGGTTCGATACTTAGCACCACATAAAAATAAATAAATGAAGGTATTGTGTCCAACTACAACTAAAAATAAATATTTAAATAAATAAATAAATAAATAAAATTAAAATTAGCAGTACCAATAGGGGCATGGTAAAGAGGCTGTAGTCCCCTGTTGTTGGGAGGCTGAGACAGGAGGATTACTTGAGCCCAGAAGTTGAAAGTAGTCAGGGTGATGTAGGAAGATCCTATTTTTAAAAAATTTTTCTTTTAGTTGTTAATGGACCTTTATTTTATTCATTTATTTATATGTGGTGCTGAGAATCAAACCCAGTGCCTCACACATGTGAGGCAAGAACTCTACCACTGAGCCACTATCCCAGCACCAGGAAGACCCCAATCCTAATCAATCAATCAATCAATCAATAAGCAGAATCTGTTATTTACTTTACAGCAGTCTGATCTCTGTGGCCCTTCTTTAGACTTTTTTTTTTTGGTACCCAGGATTGAACCAATGGCACTTACCCACCAAACCACATCCCCAGCCCTTTTTTTAATATATTTTATTTAGAGACAGGGTACCACTGAGTTGCTAAGAGCCTCAATAAATTGCTGAGGCTGCCTTTGAACTCTCCTGCCTCAGCCTCCCAAGCCTCTGGGATTACAGGCACAGCCTGGCCCTTTCTATTTTTTGAGACAGCTTCTTCCTTAGTTGCTGAGGCTGGCCTCAAACTTGTGATCCTCTTGCCTCAGCCTCAAAAATATCTGAAATTACAGGCTTACACCTGGATACACTTTTATGGGCACCTGGATACAATTTTATGATTAATTGGATATGCCAGACACTATAGTTAGGAAATAAAAATTACTATTCTAGTGAAAAGCCACAGATGAATCCATACTTTTTATTTTTTGGACACATCATTTACTATTTCTAAGATGTACTGTGGCACCTCTGGGGTCTCAGAGCTTCCTGTCTCTCTTTTCCTGGGTCACAATTGATTAGGATCTTTATCTAATTAAATACTAATTTTTTTTTCTACACCCTCATCTTCTCTGCTCACTCTTAACACCTTGCTTATTTCCTTGCTGGTAAATTTAAGAACTTTGACATATGCTTAAGGTCAATTTGTCTAGTACATTTTGGGTTTGGGTAAAGAAAGGGTCTCTAACTAGTCTCACAGAAACAGCTACTCCTGAGGCTGAGGCAGGGGGAATATTTGAGCCCAGGAGTTTAAGACCAGTCTGGGCAACTTAGTGAGACCATCTAAAAATAAAAATAAAACAAACCGGGACCGGGGTTGTGGCTCAGTGGTAAAGTGCTTGCAGAGCTTATATGAGGCACTGGGTTCAATTCTCAGCACCACATATAAATAAATAAAAAATAAAGATCCATTAACCATTAACATCATATATATATATATATATATATGTGTGTGTGTGTGTGTGTGTGTGTATTTATTTAACACTTCAACTCAGAGTAACTTCTGCTTCCAATTGTTTCTTTTCATCTATTCATTCATTTGGTCATTTATTCTAAAAGTAACTTTGTGTCTACTAGGCTCCAGGTATTCGGATACTGCAGTGAACTTAAATGTTCATATATATATATATATATATATATATATATATATATGTATATCTGATGAGTCAAATAACATGATTCACATTTGTAGAAAATTGAAATTCTTTGAAATGGGAGAATCAACTATATTTGGGCAGCAAAGCTATAAATTACTGATGGTTGTTAAATCTTTAGGAATAAAAAAATCCATCGTCTACCAGAAGAAAACTTTTTCCAGGACCCTGCACTTCTGGATCCACTAAATTTTGCAAGTTTCCGGAGATTTACTATTTATAGTCCCAACTCTTTGAGTAACTGTCCCTAGAGCTTGTGTGTCATACACAAGCTGCTGACTACTTGACTACCTGACTGCTTGCATTGAAGCCAGCTTTGAAATACTGGAACACTTCAACTCAGAGTAACCTCTGCTTCCAATTGTTTCTTTTCATCTATTCATTCATTTGGTCATTTATTTTAAAAGTGTCTACTAGGCTCCAGGTATGGGGTTACTGCAGTGAACTCAAATGTCATAATCTGTTTTCACCACACTTTTCAGTTTAGTGGACAAGTCAACAGCCCTTACCTATGACTTCTGCTTGTCCTCTGTGAAACCCGCACACAGCTCCTGAGACACCCCCCCCCTTTTTTTTCTTTTTGGACTAGGAATTGAACTCAGAGACACTCTACCACTGGGATACATCCCAGTCCTTTTTTTATTTTTTGAGACAATGTCTCATTAAGTAGCTGAGGCTGGCCTAGAACTTGTAATCTCCTGCCTCAGCGTCCAGAGTCATTGGGATTACAGGTGTGTACAGCTGTGTTTGACTTCTAGACTACTTTCTATGTCAGTGCCAGGTTCCTGGTTCATCCCCCTTCATTTTCCCCTCCCACAGCCACTAAGTCTTCCCTTACACGAACTTTTTTTTTCCCCCAAAGAAGCAGCAGAAGAGTCAGAGAAAGCTCCATTTTATTATAGAAAGTTAAAAAATGAACACAACAAAATTGAAGGAGCAATGGGAGAGGGGAAGTGAGTTGCCTCCTTAGTCACTCCACACCACTGCAATTCAAATCAATTGTGAATCATTAGGAGGGACAGAATTAAATATCTTTCAAAGGGTACAGAGTTAAGATTCCTTGTCTTCCCTCCTGTGGGAAACTGAAACACAGTAATACTGAGCAAAGGTGGAAGAAGCCACACCCCCAGGTCATTCCCCATGAAAGGAATGATGGGGACAAGGGACAAAACTCCACCTGGACATGGCAAGTAGGTGTGGCTTGTAAACCTGGGACTTTACCAGGTGGGTCTTGGAGCTGGTAGGATTTGTAAACTAGGATATGGTCATGAGAAGAAGCAGGTAGCTGCAAACGAAGGGGGAACACTGCCTGTGAATTCAGTGGGGTTTAGTCTCCCAGGGAAATGAGTTCTTAAATCCTGAGGACTCTCTGCAGTTTGTGAAGAGTCAAGGAAAGATGTGGGAAGACTGTATCCTCTCATGGAGATGAGGGTTGCTCCATCTCCACACCCCAGGGAGTTCTATGCTCCTCCCAGGACCTGGTGGTTACTCTTGGGTCACCTAAGATGCTCCAGCCCATTGACCTCACCCATACTAGGGCACATCAGGGATTCTGGGTTAGGGTGGAAATTGGGCAATTGGCTTTGCCTCTAGAAACAGGATGGGGAAAGCAAGTCAGAAGATGTTGGTTGCCTGTCCCTGCCAGGCTCATTTTCAGGGTCCTCTGCTTTGAATCATTAGGCTCCAGGATCTTCAGTTCTGGGAAGGAGGGAGGTATGTCCCCTAGTTGAAAGATGGTCACCGCCGGCAGGACTCATCTGTGGGAGAGGTGGTAATAAGGATAGAGAATGAGGGCTTCTGTGAATGAGGGCATCTGCCTCTGTTCTCCCCACCCCTTCCCCAACTGAAGGGCAGCTCACATGTTGGAAGTCCTGTATCTTCCATGTCTTGGGTACTTGTTGCCACCAGTAACAAACCATCCCTTAGCTTGGATTCTGTGCTAGGCATTCCCCTACACTCTTTTCAGTACTGCAGATTGAACCCAGTACTGTGCTACATCCCCAGCCCTTTTATTTTTTATTTGATGGTGCTGGGGATTGAACCTAGGGCCTTATGTATGTGAGGCAAGCACTCTATCAACTGAGATATATCCCCAGCACTTATTTTTTATTTTGAGACACTGTCTCACTAAGTTTCCCAGGGTAGCCTTGAATTTGGGATTCTCCTGCCTCAGCCTCTAGAATAGATGGGATTACAAGCATGCTGACACTACACCTGGCTATGTTAGGTCTTTTTTGTGTGTGGGGACGGGGAAGGAGGATGCTGGGGATTGAATCCAGGGACACTTAACCACTAAGCCACATCCCTAGTCCTTTATATATATATATATATACTTTTTTAAAAAAAATTTATTTTGCATCTATTTATTTTTTATGTGGTGCCAAGGATCAAACTCAATGCCTCACATATGCTAGGCAAGTGCTCTACCACTGAGCCACAGCCACAGTCCCTTTTTTAATATTTTATTTAGAGACAGGGTCTTGCTGAGTTGCTTAGGGCCTCACTAATTTGCTGAGGCTGGCTTTGAACTTATGATTCTCCTGTCTCAGCCTCCAGAGCTGCTGGGATTACAGGCCTGTGCCACTGCGCCCAGCTAGGCATTCTTATACCTTGTCTAAACTCACAATAATCCCAGAATAAATAATTTAATATATAACTACTGGCCTAGGTGCTTCAAAAATTATTCAGTTCTTTCAAATTGCAGAGGGTACGAATTGTTGTTATTTTTGCAGTACTGGGGATTGAACTCCAGCCCTCCAATGTGCTAGGCAAGTACTCTACCACTGAGCTACACTCTCAGCCCCAGGAAGTGGTTATTATTTTTTTTTTAAGAGAGAGAGAGAGAGAGAGAGAGAGAGAGAGAGAGAGGAATTTTAATATTTATTTTTTAGTTTTCGGCAGACACAACATCTTTGTTTGTATGTGGTGCTGAGGATCGAGCCCGGGCTACACGCATGCCAGGCAAGCGCGCTACCACTTGAGCCACATCCCCAGCCCAGAGGAGGTGGTTATTATTAACCTCATTTCATAAATGATAAACTGAGGCCAGAGGTCAGAGAGTTTCTCTGAGTTCAGATCACAAGGAAGAGAACAGGCTGAAATTCAAACTCAGCCTCTCTGACCCAATCCCTGTTTTTACCCAGACTGAAGAGCTCAGAAGGAGCCCTAGTTTTGAAATATCTAGAGTCAATGTGCGCTTCACTTCCCAGGACTTCAATTTTCCCATCTGTTAAAGGACAGCGTTGGGGGGCATGTAGCTCAGTGGTACAACGCTTGCCCAGGCCCTGAGTTCGATCCCCAGTACTGCAACAAGAAAACAAACGCATTGGGCTACTGGCCCAACCGAGCAACTTCCAACCCTCCCATTCCCTCCTGGACCGCGGTGTCGGCTCCAACACAAGGGGGCGCCCCGGGGTCGGCCGCGCCTCCTCCGCTTACCCACGATCAGGGCCTTGGTGAGCAGCCCGCCCTGGAGCTCAGGCTGCAGCAGCAGCTCCTCCTCGTCCTCCTCGTCGTCTGGCTGGGCCACTGGAGGACTGGAAGCACTGGGGAGCTCGGGTTCCGGGCCTAGCTCCTCCAGTACCGAACTCTCAGAGGGGTATTGATATGTGGTCTCCAGGGCTGTCTCGCTGAAGGAGATCTTAAGCTGCAGGTGGGACGGAAAGGGGAAGGAGGCAGGCTCAGAATCCACAGCCCAGGGAAGCCCACAGGAGGAGGTGGAAGGAGAGTGAGGGCTGGAATGAGGTACTCCACTGACTTTCCCTCCGACCATTCTGGGATTCAGTTTTCTTACAGCTCCCCAATCCTTCCCCTCTTTAATCACATAATTCAAAAAGGTCAAACTTTTGGCCTGTGCTTTGGCACGTGCCTGAGAGGCAGAAATGAATAACACAGGACTAAGGTCCCATGCCCTTAGTACTGCAGATTGAACCCAGTACTGTTCAATGGGAGGCAGAGGTGTAAAAGGAAATTAAAATAAAGGATTAAATTAAATCCCTCTGATCAGAACTGAGCCTTTGGTCTGACTGGGGCAATCAGGTAGGCTTCCCAAAGGAGGTGACATTTGAGCTGGCTAGGCAGGAAAGAGCTGGCTGGGGATGGAGTCCCAGGTAAAATCAAGGACAGTTACCTTGAGTTCCATACCCTTAACACTTGCTATACCCTGGGAAAACCCTGAACACCTTCCCCTTCCCACTCCTCTCCTATAGCTGGAGTAGACCCACTGCAGGGGGCCTAAGCCTGGGAAGGGATAGGAGACCAACAGCCAAGAGTTTCCTCAACACACAGGGGAGAAGATGAGCCCCTGAATCCCTGAAAGGTGCAGCTGGGAGAAGTGATAAGGGCAGAGAGGTAGGGGTGCAGAGAGCACCAGAGGGATGGGCAGAGACAGAGGCAAAAGACCTTAAAGGGGATAGAAAGCCCTTCATAAACAGGCCATCCCGAGTGCAGGTGAGCCCAGCTGTTCTTACTGCTTTTCTACCCATCCCCTTTGCCCTCTTAAGAAGCTCAACGGGAAGGGGATGGTAGGATTAACTCTGGGAGCCAAAGGGATTAGGGAGACAAACAGGAGGATTCCATGTGAACTACTTGGAAAGGTCTAGATGACCTCAGGCTGTCCCTGGCATCTGTTTGGGAAGACTTAGGGCTGGGGCCCTGCATCCCCGAGTCTCTATGTGAGTTGTGATGTGAGAAGGGTGGCTGGGGAAGAGGTTGCTGAGGTTGCTAAGGCTGTATGGGATGTGATACACGGGTCCCTATGGGAAGCTAAAACTTAGGGATTGTATGTGTCACTCCTTTGCTTCAAACCCTGCAATGGCTCCCCTTTTCACTTGACGCAGAACTAGAGCCACCCCAGCCACTTAGGAGGCTGAGGCAGGAGGCCTTTGAGGCCAACCTGGGCAACTTAGTGAGATAGGGTCTCACTAACAAAGAATTAAAAGTGATGGGGATACAGTTTAGTAATTGAGTGTCCCTGGGTTCAATCCCCAGTACTTTAAAAAAAAAAAAAAAGCTAGAGTCTAATCAATGTCAATGTGCCAGTCCCCCTCCCTGACATTCTCCCCAACTCTAGTCACAGTGGCCTGGTTTCTTCCAAGTCCACCAATGTACCAAGAGGTACATTCTGACCTCATGCCCTTTGTACTGAGGGAACACTCTCCCCCCTCAAGACTCTCTCCCTTCCTCTCACCCTATTCTGAAGCTGCTACATCCACTCCCCCCATTTCCTGACCCTCTAAGTTATAATTACCCAGTTCTGATTTTTTTCCATAATCACCTACTTGCTTCTAACTTATTAGAGGATATATAGTCATCCTACATATCTGTGGAGGACCCCTTTGTTTGGATACCAAAATACTCACTCAAGTCCCTCATATAGATGGTGTAATACTTCACATAACCAACATAAATTCTGCATATTTTTTTTTTAATATTTTTTTTTTTAGTTCTCGGCAGACACAACATCTTTGTTTGTATGTGGTGCTGAGGATCGAACCCGGGCCGCACGCATGCCAGGCGAGCGCGCTACCGCTTGAGCCACATCCCCAGCCCCAATTCTGCATATTTTAAATAATCTCTAGATAACTTATTTTTTGGGGGAGGCAACACCAGGATAGAACCCAGGGGCACTTAATCACTGAGCCACATCCCCTTTTTAAAATTTTTTTTAGAGATAGGGTCTCACTAAGTGGCTTAGGGCCTCACTAACTTGCTGAGGCTGACTTTGAACTTGTGATCCTCCTGCCTCAGCCTCTGGAGCCCCTGGGATTACAGGCAGGCATGAGCCTGCACACCTGGCTTCTAGATAACTTTTAACACCTGATACAATGTAAATACTCTGTATAAATAGTTGTTACATTTTCTAGGGAATAATGACCAAAAAAAAGTCCCTACATGCTCAGTACAGGTGTAATTTTTTTCTGAATATTTCTTTTTTTAAAATATTTTTTTTAGTTGTTGGATGGAGTTTATTGTCTTTATTCTTTTTTTTTTTTTAATTTTTTAGTTGTAGTTGGACACAATACCTTTATTTCACTTATTTATTTTTATGTGGTGCTGAGGATCAAACCCAGGGTCTTGCACGCTGTACCACTGAGCCACAACCCCAGCCCAATTGTCTTTATGCTTATGTGGTGCTGAGGGTTGAACCCAGTGCCTCATGCATGCTAGGCGAGCACACTACCACTGAGCCACAACCCCAACCCATTTTCTGAATATTTCTGATCCACACTTTGTTGAACCCAGGGACGTGGAACCCTTAGAGACAGAGGGACGGCTGTACTTATTTATTATACTTGTGTTTGATGTTGAAAGCAACTTGGAAATTGTTTCAATGCAAAAGGGTTTGTTCAGACCTCAGATGAGGCTCCAACAGACCAATACTATGGGGTGGACAACATTGGGGATAGTCCAATCTGTACACACTTGACCCCCAGTCCACATCTATGGAAATGCTGGTAGAATCAAGTGACAGCAGCCAGACTGCTTACATCCAAACTACTCAAAATGGATCCTTTCAGATTTTGTTACTGTTACCAAAATTTTTGGGAACCCATTTCTGCTTCCATATTCCATTTTGGGATAACAATCTCTGTAGTTTATTATCCACTCTGCAAGAGGATTCATTTGATTTGCTCAGCTTGTTTGTCCCCTCCTGCCTTGCTTCTAACCGCCCCCCCCCACCACCACCACTACCAATCTTCTGACAGGGCTTCTCAGGAATGCACAGCCTGCAAGGGGGGGTGGGGGATGGACAGGGAGGGAGGTGACTCATTCACTCCTCTCCCATCAGCTATATAAGGTCACAAGGGGGGCAGGGAGGGAGGGGCAGGTCTCTCAGCCAGAGGGGCCTCTGGGGAAGGGGACCAGTCACAGCCCATCCCTTGGGCTCAGCAGCAGGGCTGGGATTTCTCTCCTGATGGCAGGGATGTTTGATGGAAGTTGCCAGCAAACATGAGTTATTTAGGGAAAGTGGGGGTAGGGATGGGTCCTCCTATCCCTGAGCCAGTGGGTTGGGACAGTGAGCAGGGACAGGGCACACCAGTCCTTGAGAAGCAGGGCCCTGAGAGAGGGGAAAAGGTCTGAAAGAGGACAGAGGGTGAGGTGACTGGGTGTAGGGAACTCTGCTGCTTCTTCCCCACCCCCAACGAAACACGGCAGGACTGCTTCCTTATTCTCTCACCACATCCTGAGCACAGTTCTGGCAGGCCCATGGCCTAGAGTTCCCCACTCAGCCCCACCAGCCTTCCGGCCCCCACCCCAGGCTTCCTGTTTGGGCGATCTGCTTCCGGCCCCCTACTCCCTGACCTAGGTATGGTCACCATCACTGGTCCTGCTCTGCACTGGGTTCCTGGTTCTCTTCAGATAGTCCCTGAGCTTCAGGGTCCAAAGCTTCATGCCTCCCTCTGTTCATTCCCCAAAGGCACAAGCCTCCTGGAAGCACTAGCCAACCTCAGTAGGAAGTGACTTTTCTGAACACCTCAGCCTAGGAGAATTTCCTGTCCTCCCTCCTTTGTATCTGCCCATCACTGAAGAGTGTCAGAGGTCTCAGGTAGATTCCCAGGTACCAGGGCTCAGGGATGCGAGCTTCAGTTTCTGTGAAGATGAACTCGGATCCAGTACCTCCCCCTAGAGCTTCACCTAGATCTTTAGTCCTTGTGGTTTCTCACTGACATTAAGGATTTAAAAAAAAAAAAAAAAAAAAAAAAAAGGTGTTAACACATGGGATAAGGATGAGATGGGTTTTCCCAAACTCTGGGGAGATTCATGCTAGAAGGATAGACTTTTAGCTCTGAGACCTCTGATTGAGACCTCGCTCCTAGAGATTTTCAAGCTATAAACTAATTGATGTGTATAGGGATGGAGTTGAGCCAGGACCAGAAGTCAGCCTGGCTGCTCACATTTCCCGGCATGTCCTTGTTCAAGTCTAACCTGATCTATTAGCCTCAGTCCCCGCCCTGTCCTCAACTCCCACTGTACCCCAGCCAGTCCAAGCTTGGGGCCTCGGAAAGCACTTCTCTTTTTCTACCCCAAGGAGAGGGAGAGGGCAGGGTGTCAGGAAGAAAGGGGAAAACCATGGCTGAGCCAGTTCTGGGAGGGAGGGAAAGCCCAGGGAGGAAGGACAGAGGAGTGGGGGGTGGGGGCATTTGGGAAGAGGAGAAGGCTTTTCTTGTCCCAAGAGAGAAGGGAGCACTGTCTGAAGCAGTGGCCCAGCTGGGGGTGTGCAACCCCGAGGTCACCCTGTTCAAATGGCCTCTGTGTATGCCTCTCCCATGGGGCAGACTTGGGGTTCAAAAGCCTTCTCTCTGCTTTTTAGCCAGCCTTTCCCATCACCCCTCCTCCCTCTATCCTAGGATGTCCCCACTCAGCTCTGCCTTCCTCTTCCTAGGGCTGTGAGACCTTCCCCCCACTCAATGCTTCCTGCCTTTTCTCTGTAGAGCCCAGACCCTTGTCTTCCGCCTCCCAAGCCTGCTGCCTCCACATTCTCTCCTCTCCAAAGCTGAGCTTTCACCCTGGCAAACTGCCCTCTTTTCCCACCACATGGGCCTGGGTGGGTCACAGACTCAGAGGAAAGGAAAGAAAGGTGTATGGTGATGGTGGGGACACAACCCAGAGCCTGAGGGTAAGGAGAATGAGCAGCCTGGGCACACCCTGAAAATGACACACCCGGGCACAGTGGTTGATTGCTGGGCAGACTCTTGGGGCTGCAAAATGAATGGCAAAGGAGGGCTACCAGAGGAAGGGTGTGTGTGCAGAGGGAGGAAGGGAGGTGGCAGGAATTAACAAGAATAGAGGAAGACAAGAATACAGGGTATAAAAAAGCAAGAAAGACCAGAGTCCAGAGAGAATTGGCAAGTGGATTTCTAAGAAGTCTGGCTTGGCTGCTCCCCTACCTGTTTGTGATGTCTTTCAGGGGACCCCTTGACAAGGCAGCTGCGGCTGAGACGAAGGTAGCCCCCAAGAACCAAGATCTCCTCAGCAGTCGGGTACCGCTTCTTCCCAGCCCCAGAAACTGCAGCATCACCTGTGGCTGGGGCAGCTGGAGTGGCTGGGCTTGCAGTGGGCATAGAGCGCCTGGGGTTGACTGTGAAGGTGTGTCCACTGCGGCGGGGGGCCCCCACCCCTGGCCCTGCCTTCACCCCATAAAACAGACGGCTCATGAGGGGATCCCCAGGAGGCTGGGGAGCACTTGGGGCTAGGGGTGGGGGAGACAGAGGGGCTGATGGTGGGGGCCTGAGTTCCACTGCTTCCTCTTCCTGCTGTCTCGAGCCTCCTCCAGTCCCAGCATCCTCTGGTGGGAGGGGGGAGGGGACAGAACAGTGGTTCTGCAAGGCTCTCAGAGGCCTGCTCTGAGCCCCCGACTCCTCCTTCTCAGCCTCCCCTTCTCCGGCCTCTATACTAGGAGGCCCCAGATGCCTCTCAACAGACTCTGGAGATTCTGATTTCTGAGTTTGAGTCTCTATATATGTGGGTGTCCACTCTCGAGCCTTCCCAGAGTTCAGGGTCCATTTCCATCCTTCAGTTGTCTTCAAGCCCCTCTCACCATCCTCCACAGGGCTGGGCCTCTGTTCTGCTGTCTCCACTCTTCTGGAGATGTTGTCATGAGCCTCCCTTGTTAGGGTCTCTGATAACTCTGTAATCTCTTCTGGGGTCATCCCTTGAATTGTCCTCTCTTCTTTTCTCCTACATTGATCCAAACAGTCTTTTCTGTCTTCTGAGCTCAGTCTCCACTCGAATGCCTCCAGTTGTACTAAACTCTGTTCCTGAGACTCTCTGGAGTCAGGCCTCCATTTATGAGCCTCTGTCAGGCCCAACTTCTGGTTGCCAGACTCCCCTGGGCTCAGTCTACTTTCCATCACCTCTTTTCTCCTGGGACTTTGTTCTCCAGGCTCCGCTAGCCTCATACTCCATTCTGGAGTTTCTCCAGGACTTAGCTTCCATTTTCGTGCTTCTGACAGCCTTGAGCTTCTGTCTACCACTTCTCCTGGGCTTTGCCTCCAGTCTCTAGTCTCCAAAGGCCTGGGACTTGACTCTTGGGCTCCTCCTATCCCGAGCCTCCTCTCTCTGACTTCCCTGGGACTTAGCCTCTCTTCTCTTGACTCTCTTCCCTTGGGGCTCTGATCCCTTGAATTCCCAGGGCTGGGTCTCCGATCTCGGGCCTCCAGAGGCCCAGCCTTTCTCTCAGCAAGCAGCTCTTCATTCCGCTGCTGCTGCTGCTGCTGTTGCCGCTCCTGCCGAATGAATCGGTTCTGGTGCACTGGCCCAATGGCCTCCAGAAGAACAGCGGACTCATCTGGGTCTGGAGGTCCAGCCTCTGAAGTCCCAGACATAGGGCTAGGCTCCCCAGGAGACAGGCTAAGCTTGGCCCGGCGGCGCTCCAGAAGTCCCCGTTTCCAGGCTGGCATCTGGGACAGGCGATCCAGCTCTGCCTTCTCCCGGCCACGAACTGCTGCCTCCTCCTGCCGACGCCGGGCTAGCAGCTGTAGCTTCCAGTCTGGGATAGTGGCCATGGTCTCCGGGAGGTGAGGGTAGGGAACGCTGGGGGCAGACAACCGGAAGAGAGACTTCAGAGAGGCCCAAGGGGTGAGACTGGGTTGTGGGGAGGAAATGGAGGATTGAGGTGGGATACAGAGAAGGGCAGAGGAGCTGGGGATGAGGTCAGAGGGAAAGGGATAAGAAGGAGGGCAGAAAAGTGAGGACGAAGCTGTTCAACCAAGTTGAGGAGAGGTGATGTGAAAGGAAGTCAAAATTTAAAGGCAGGAGCCAGATTGGATAGTAAAGGGTTAATGAGTATTAAAGACAGTTTCAATAATGTAAGGAGAGAAAAGGGCTAAAAGAGAGCTGGGGTGAAAGAGATGAGAGAAAAGAATGGCTGGGGTTTAGAGGGGACCGGGTACAGGAGAGGCTGCCTCAAGGACACTGGCGGGAGGTGAGAATGGCAAGGAAAGACGGGGAATCCCGCCAGAGAGGGATAGACGGGATCTGAGGGGATTCGGGAAGGTAAGGAAAAGTGGAGAGTGAAAAGGGGAGAAGGGGAATTCAGGGGGCAATGGTTAAGGGAGCGCCGCGGCAGCAGGCCGGCGGGTCTCAGCGCGGGCCCCAAAGATCCCGGCTCCTTTCCCGGCTAGGTTCGGGCCCCGCCTCTCGGGCCCTCCAGCCCCCACCCCTCCGCCGTGCACTCCGCCCCCAAGGCGGGTCAGGGGAAATACCCTCCCTGGGGGACTTTTGGAACACCGGCGACTGCGATGCCATCACGTTCCCAGAACCCTGGCGTCCACCCCCATCCAGTCCGATCACTACCGTCAGCCTCCCCCACCGGCTGAGCCCCGGGACCCAGGCATGCTGAAGACCGGATCCACGCCTCTTCGGTCCTGAGCCTGCAAGTCCGTGGCTGGCTCCCGGCTCTCAAGGAACCCTGACACAGCAAGCCATCCCCACCCGGCGCAGTCAGCATACAATCTCGGCACAAAGAGGAGACAGCCCAAGGTCCGGGACTCGGACGGGAGCGGGGACGGGAGCAAGAAGACACCCCTGTCCCCAAGTCAGTCCCTCAGTCAACTCACACGTTCCCGGGGGAGGGGATGCGAGGAGCCAGGCGTCCGGAGAGAGGAGGAGAGAGGAAGAGGAGGAGAGAGGTAGCGAGGGAGATCCGGAGACTAGAGGGAGGGGTGAAGGGAGGGAGAGGAGGAGGCAAAGAGGAGGAGGGACAGAGACAGAGACCAGGGGGCCGGGCGGGGGGCGGCGACAGCTTTGTCTAAGGACAATGCCGAGAGGAAAGGGGGCGCAGGGCGGAGCCCGAGGAGGGGGCGGGGCCTCACTTCCATCCACCGCGCGTGGGACTCTGCTCTGGGACTCCCCTGTTTCTGTGGCAATCACGGGTTCTCGGCTCTCAGACCCCAGGGCCCCTCAACAGCTTCCCGCCCTGTAGTCCAGGAGAACCTTGGTGTCCAGACCCCCGCCCCCACCCAGCTCCCCAACCCAGGGCGGCGGCCCGTGACTCAGGCCCCTCTAGGGACTCGGGGAGGAAGCGCCAGCTGCTGCGAACCGGGACCGCCCTTCCCATCTCTGGCCGCTCCTCCCCACGCTTTTGCCTTCCCGGGCCAGCCTTTGTTGCTGTGGGTCGAGGGCCGTCTCCAGACAGGAGGAGGTCTGTAGGGAAGGAGGCTGCAGGAGCAGTGCTCAGAAGCAAATGGCTTTGGAAGCTCTCTTCCCTTCCAGAGCTGCGGTCCCCTCCGTTTTTAGTTTTACCCTGTCTCCTTTGCGTCTCCGGTTCTGCAGAGGGAAAACTGGGGAATTTGGAGGAAGCAGGACTGGGCGGTTTGGAGGTGGGGGTGAGCCCATGGAGCTTGGCTGCAGCCCAGAGGGTAGCCAGTGGGTGAGGTGGCTCCCAAACTGGAGCTTGGTGCTCCCAGGCTCTGGCTCGCCTTCCCAAACTCAGCCCTGTAGATTGAGACGTCGCAGAGTAAAGAATACCACATGTAGAAAAACGAGGCTTTTATTTTCCTGCAGCAAGTGTTTCTCAGGAGAGCAGGGAACCCCAAGTCACCCAAGTTAAGAGCAGGAGAATCCGCTCCACTAGGTTGCCGTGGCGAGGGTTGCAGGGGAGAGGGGGGGTAGTGGGATTCTGCCCTGGGGCGGAGCCTTGGGAGGTGGAGAGACTAGGGTAGGAGTGGAGAGCATGACTGGAGTCTAGACCCGGCGGCCACTACTGGCAAACTTGCACACAGATTCTGGCCCAGGAGTGGAAGCTGGAGATGGAGAAGGGGATCCCTGAGGCACAGAGATGAATAAGAGTGCCAGGGAAACAGTCAGGACAGACCCATTTCCTTGTGAGGAGGCAGGTCAGGCCCTAAACTGTGAGGAGGGGAATGAAGTCTACACCCTCTGTTCCTGGCTGGTGAGAACTGGACCTTGGAATCTAGTGGCCAAAACTCGGAATTTAGGGTATGGAGCTGGACTGGAGGAATGAAGTCTCAAGCAGTAGAAGGGACAGCTCCTTCAGTCCATGGCATTGAGCCTCAGGTCTGAAGCAATCAGGGCCTGGGATGTTAAGGATTTGAATTTGAGGAGTAGAGAAAGTACAGGGCTTGGAATCAGAGTTAACTCCTCATTCTGTCTCCCCATCTTGGGGCCGGGAGAGCAGGTGAAGTTTTCTTTGTAGCTGAGCCCTGAGGTAGCGGAGGTCTTGCTGGTCAAGCCCATGAGCTAGGCCCAGATAGAGGGTAAGAAGGAGAGCAAGGAGGAGGCGGTCAGTGCCCAGAGTGGGTACCACCCACAGCACAGTCAGCAGTTCCACACACACTGGGTGGCGCAGGTGGGAAAAGAGCCTCAGAGCTCGGGGAGACTTCAGTGCCAGAGGCTCACCCAGGCCCAGCACATGGTAGTAGACCTAAGAGAAGGAGAATGGCTTAGAAATGGAATCAAACCCTTTTTCCAATTTAGCTGTTTCTTTCTCTTTCTTCCAGGCACCACCCTCCTGGAAATCAGGCCCAAGAACCTCATTCTGAGACTCCACCCCCTGACCCTGATCTCTGATTCATGTGACTTCCCCAGACCCAGGATACCCGTGGATGCTGGCCTTTGAGGAACCACTCTCATAAGAAGAGAGGGACTGGGGATATAGCTCAGCTGGAAGAATGCTTGCCTTGCATGCATAAGGAAGGCCCTGGGTTTGATCCCCAGCACCACAAAAAGAAAAAAAAAAAAGAGAGATCCCTAGCACCACAAAAAGAAAAAAGAAAGAAAGAGAGAGAGGAGAGAATAAAAAGCAAGGGAGAAAGTAGAATAGCAGGGGGGCAGGCAGGTGGAAGAGGAAAATCTTTGGAAAGAATTCTAAATGGGGTCAGAGGTCTTAGGTAGGGATTTGGAAGCCTCACCTGTTTGAGGCCCATGAGCTCAGCGTAGTCAAAGACGAGAAGAATGCTGAAGATGAGGAGCCAGGAAATGACGTGGAGCACAAAGCAGAGGAGGGGCACCCAGGTGGCCCATGGCTCTGCCCGAGCCTCCCACAACACTGGGCCTCTGGGTACAGGTTCCCAGTACCGCATCACCAACTGGAGAAGGATGAGGAACTAAGTATCCCAGCAGCCAACCTGCCTACTTTTAAGAAACCCAGACCCAGAGCCTGTTCCCCTTTCCCACTTATGAGGGTGCTGAGTAGGCTCCCATGAAAGTGAGGATGACCTGTATCCACACTGAGGATTTACAGAATGGATAGGGATTTACAGAATGGATGGGGATGACCTGATAGGTGCCTGATAGTACTAGGCACCCAAAGAGAAGATAGGTAACTGCTAAATGAAAAGCAAGCTTTCTCTTGAAACCTAGGGAGGTGGTTTGAAAGAAATGGTAGGACTGAAAAGGAATTAAGGAGGGGATTTCAAGCAGGATAATGTGAACAAAGTTGCAAAGGTGAGAATGCACATCTTGTGCTTAGGGAATGATAAGTACACCCTTCTTGATAAAAAGTAGGATATGTGCCATGAAGGAATAGAAGCTAAGATTAGCATCCTCAGTTTTCTTCTCAAAATCATAGTTTGCCTCACCAGTCCAGGGGGTGCCTCCCACAGATTGTCTCCCTTGGGGACTCAGCTGCCATGTCCTCATACCTGCAAGGCCAGAGCAGTGCATGCCACATACAGTGACCTCTGAAGGACCCCAAAGTACTGGGATGTCCGTGCCTTCACTGTCTCAGTCGCCATGAGGCTGTGCTGCCCAACAAAGAGTAGCAGGAGCCCCAGATCCCAAGCCAGGGAGGCAAGTACACTGCGGTCCTTCAGGGCAGCCAGCCATCCCTGGCGGGCATCTGGAGGAGTTGAGGGAGAAAGGGACAAACATCAAGAAGATAAATAGAAAATCTCCCCTTACCCTCATTTCCCATTGGGGTCCCAGACCATGTCCCTTAATGGTTTCAAAGCGTTAATGTTTTCCATCTAGGCTGGCCCCTCTCACTTTACCATCCCTTGTATTTCCCCCTCTTCCCTAGGCCTCCGTCAGACCTGGGAAAGAGAATTCATAGAAAAATGCATGTTGGATTGTCACTAAAAGCATGGCTGGAGAGGATTCTCTGGATCGCCCCTTTGTAACACTTCCCTCTCCGCAGTTTTCTCTACAAAATACTTTTCTTAGAATATTGTCTATAGCCCTTTCCCTCCCGCTCAGTCTTTAGTCTCGCGGTTCGCCAAACCATTCCTATGGTCCCTCTACCCCTGCAGCTTTTGAGCAGCTTTCGCGATTCCAGTTCCCTCGCTCAGACTTCCACTGTCATTTGTCTCCAAGCTCCGCCCTCGCACCCTCTTCTCCGGCTCCACCTCCCTGTTTCAAAGCTAGTACTCGATTCCTCCCGCTCACCCGGACTACCGGAATCCGGGATCCCTCCGAGAAGTGGTCGAAGGGAGGTAAAACGCACGAACTCCACTCCAGTGCCAAAGGCCAGGATGAAAGAAGCAAGGGCAGCTGGCACCAGCAGTAGTGCAGGGGCCATGGCGAGAAATGGAGGGGTGGGGAAAGGGGCGGGTTTGGGATTCCCGCGGCAGCAGGCCCCGCCCCCCGCCCGGGGACACGCCTAGGAGGGCGGGGCTCCTGCACGCAGACACCGGGTTTCCGGCTCGCCCGCGCGCGCGGCTTTCCCCGCCCGAAGGCAGTGCAGAAGCTGGGGTTCGTTTCCCGAGCTTGCGATGTTCGCGTCACAGAAGGGAATGTTAGAACCCCCAGGGAAGTGGTAAGGACAGCAGTTCTGCTGCCACCCACATGGACTGACTCCCAGTTGGGCTAGTTTTCCCATCGAAAAAAATGAAGACAGTTCCTCTCTGGCAGTTGTGGAAACAGAACTTTAGGAGACCCCTTTTCGATTGGGCGCGGTGGCTGGCTCCTGTAATTCCCGCGACATGAGAGGTTGAGGCTAGAGGATCGCAAATTCGAGGCCAGCCATGGCACTTTAGTGAGACAGGATATAGCTCAGTGGTATAGCGCCCTGGGTTCTATTCCCAGTTCAGCATAAACAAAAAAACTCTTTAATTTAGCCGTGACTGGAAAACAATGGGGGCTAACATTACAAATCCTCAGTTAAGACTTCAATAATGAACGGCGAGAGAACGGATTTGGACCCAGGGTGAGAACCTCAAGCTCTGAATCACCTATTACATCTTGTAAGATTGGTTTGTTTGGGGTACTAGGGATTGAACCCAGGGGCGCATCAACACTGAGCTACATCCCTAACCCATTTTATGTTTTTAAGACAGGGCCTTGCCAAGTTGCTTAGGATTTTGCTAAACTGCTGAGGCTTGCTTTGAATTTTCAATTATTCTGCCTCAGCCTCCCAAACTGCTGGGATTACAGGCCTGCACCACAACACTTGGCAGTTTGTTTTTTGGTACCGGGGATTGAACTCAGGGGCACACAACCACTGAGCCACATCCTCAGCCCTATTTTATATTTTATTTAGAGACATGGTCTCACGGTGTGCTTAACACCTTGCTTTTGCTGAGGGTGTTTTTGAACTCGCGATCATCCTGCCTCAGTCTCTCAAGCTGCTGAGATTACAGGTGTGCGCCACCGCGCCTGGCTATTTTGTTAATAATTATTTATTTTGCGATGCTGGGGATGAACTCGGGCTCCCACAAGAAGGGCAAAAGCTCAACCTCTAAGCTACATTATCAGCCTCTAATAAGTGGCAAAGATTGTATCCATGGTAGTAAAACTGTTAAAATATTTGTGGTGCAAAACTATTAATTTATTACAGTTGTAAACTAAGTAATTTTATACAAGCTTGTAATAATTGACACTGACTTTATTCTGCAACTTCATTAGTTTGACTCCACTAAGGTCTTTTAACATTTCCTATAGACTGCTTATAATTACCTACAGATTAATATTAATATTTAAAAAGCAAAGTACAAGTAAACTTCATCAGGGGCTGTGGTTGTAGCTCAGTGTTAGAGCACTTGCCTAGCATTTCTGAGGCACTGGGTTCGATCCTCAGCACCACATAAACATAAATAAAGGGATATATATATAAAGTTCATCAGAATTAAAGATCATATAGTAAGTAACTATGTACATATATGGACCTTAGTTATCATTAAGCTTACTCCCTATGCAGGGTGAGGTGGCCAATGCCTGTAATCCCAGTGATTTGGGAGGCTGTGACAGCTCCCAAATTGGAGGCCAGCCTCCGCAATTTAACAAGGCCCTAAGCAACTTAGCAAGAGACCCTGTCTCAAAAACAAGTGAACGAACAAACCAACAAACTCACTCCCTCAACTTTTATTGCACAAGATGAGAGTTAAAGAAAGCTGTTAATCTTGTGGGTAAAGGGATGTGAAAACTGCTAAAGAGCACTAAGGAACCTCCCACAGGCTCTGCATTCCTCCTTCCCTCTCAAGAGATAAGTATTCCCATATTCCTCTGCATCGATGCCATCATATATATTGCACCAAACATAGACTCACTCTCCACCCTGCTTTCTGCATAGGAAAGTGGTCCTGAATGGACTACACCAACGAAAGTCACAATATTTATTCAGGAAGTCCTTCCTCTCACATAACTGCTCTCATCTTTTTGAGTTCAGGCTGTAGCAGAGCTGTGGACACTGCAATATTAAGATTTCCCTAAACCCTATTTACTTCTTTGAATTATAAACACTTCCCCCAAATTTTCTAATAAATTGTACCATCGATTTCCTACTAGGATCGTGACAAATAGATATTATACAGAGCAATGTGCTAAAGTATGGGATTCATTGAAAGTGTAAGAAAAGATTCCTATCCCTATTCTCTAGAAGTTTAAATTGACCAAATAGAAAGAAGTACAACTCCCCCCCCCCCTTTTTTTTGGTATCAGGGACTGGACTTAGTTTAACTCAGCTGAGTCACATCCCCAGCCCTTTTTTATATTTTATATAGACAGGGTCTCACTAAATTGCTCAGGTCCTTGCTAAGTTGCCAAGGCTGGTTTTGAATTTGCAATCATCCTGCCTAAGCCTCCCTAGTCACTGGGATTATAGGCATGTTCCAAGGTGCCTGACTACCTGAATGTTAAATACTTCTAGAGACAGTAGGTATTATATGGAATCCTGTAAGCCTCAGGGATATGGAAAATTTCATTTGCCAAAAGGGGACCAGTATTTAGGTCCTACTGTGTGCCACACTCACAATGGCTATGTTCAGTATATAAGATGAGTAGTAGTTTAAAAACCAGTCTGGGCATGGTGGTGCAACCCTTGATCCCAGCAACTTGGGAGGCTGAGGCAGGAAGATTGCAAGTTTAAGACCAGCCTCAGCAAATTAAAAATGCCCTAAACAACTCAGTGAGACCCTGTCTCAAAATAAAAAATAAAAATAAAAAAAGCACCCTGGATTCAATCTCCAGTTCCAAAAAATAAATTAAAATTTTTTGAAAAGGCAGCACAGTACTGGAATATAGTCAGTGATAAACTGCTTGCCTAGCATGCACAAGGCCCTGAATTAGATTCCCAGATCTTAAAAAAAAGAAAAAAAGAAAAGTTAACAGTGTTTTGGCAAAGCTTGCATTATTTCTACTACACCATTTTTCCAAGCTTAAGCATACTTTACATGCAGAAAAAGTATACAAATAAATTTATTTATTTTTTATTGAAGTGAAATTCACAGGACATAAAACTAATTCCTTTAAAGAGAATACAATGGCTTTTAGTAACATTTGCAAATGGGCATAACTACCACCTCTATTTAATTCCAAAATATAACTCCAGACCCATGAAGCAGTGACTACCCATTGTTTCCTCTCCAGCCTCTGGCAACCACCAATACTGCTTAGTCTCTACAGTTTTATCATTCTAGATGTTTCATGGAAGTGTAATCATATAATATGTGTCCTTTTGTGTCTGGCTTCTTTTACTTAGCAAAATGTTTTTAAGGCTAATCCTTAAAATATTGCAGCACTTTTCAGTACTGCATCCCTTTTTATGGTTGAATAATATTCCACGTATGCATATGTCATTTTTTTATCCATTCATCCTTGTTGAACATTTGTATTATATCCATCTTTTGGCTATTATGGAAAATGCTGATATTAACACCTTGTAATTGACCAACTTTTAATATTACATAATTTGTCCTAAATAGAAAATAACAGTAAATTAAATACAGTTTCCTAACTATTTTTTAAAAAGGGTGTCTCAAAACCAGACATTTAAAAACAAACAAAAAGAAAACTGCACCACACCATAAGGCACAGAGTGAATATTTATTGATCACAGAGATCAGGCCGAAGGTCTAATTTTATAAATACTGAAAAAGCAGGCCAGAAAAGTGCAGAGAGTTGCTCAAAGATAAAGCTAAGGATGCTCCTAAGCAGGTGGGATGGGAGAGAGAAAAATATTTTAGTATTATTCCACAATTCCACCTCATATCTACTCACTCCAAGTATCCCTTCAAGTGCCTAATGCCAAAGTTGTATTCACTATTTTTCGAGGACAAGTAAGAATTCCAGAAAGAAAAGGAGAGAGATGGCTTCCAAGTTGGAGGCAGGAGAGTGTGCCATAGAGTAATAATTACATCAGTCTGGCTAAAGACAAGCATCCATTAAGATATATGAGCATGGGATTAGTCAATTTTTTGTTGTTTTGGGGTAGTGCTGGGGCTCAAACCCAGGGCCTCATGCATGCTAGGCAAGTGCTCTACCACTGAGCTACACTCCTATTCCAGGATTGGCTGATTTTAATATGGCCATTTCAGAAAATCTGTGGGTCCAAATCTCCCCGTTTTCCCATAAACCTTCTGGTCCCAACCATTTCCATCATAAGTCATATCAATACACCCCAGTGTTTTCTAAAGTCCTGAGTTTTTTTTTTTTTCCCCAATTGTTTTCTAGAAAACTTTACTGTCTGGTAGGGAAAAGGGTGCTGGAATTTTCAGGTGGAACTCATTTCCAAAGTGGAGAGGACAAAGGCCTCTGGCTTGGCTTCCTGCTTCAGCACTCCTGTCAGTAGGAACTCAGGAGAGAGGAGGGGCAGCCCAACCCGAGATGGAATGGAGCATCGTGGGAAGTCCTGGGGGCATGTGATCACAACTCTTTGAGGCTGGGGAAGAGAGAGCAAAGAAAGAAGTCAGGGGGGATAAACAGTTCTAGAAATAGATTCAGGACCCATTAATCAGGGATAGCATCACTGAAGTGGTACCTCCTGACATGAAGCTCATTGTACTTATTGCCTATAAAATATTCTCTTTTTCTTTTTAGTGGTGTTGTGATTGAACCCACTTGCTAGGCAAGTGCTATAGCACTGAGCCACATCCCCAGTCCTTTTTATTTTGAAACAAGGTCTTGCTAAATTGTTCCAGGAAGGCTTCTGATTTTTTTCATCTTCGCCTCCCAAGTAGCTGGCTATCTGTGAAGTATTCTTGCCAGAAAGGCTGCTCTTGAATTCATCCTAACTCTTAAAATTAGCCAAGCAGGGTGGTGCACATCAGTACCTTGGCAGGCCTAGGCAGCTTAGATGCTATCTCAAAATGAAAACTTAAAAAAAAAAAAAAAAAAGAGCCACACACGGTGGCACACTCCTGTAATCCCAGTGGCTCGGGAGGCTGAGACAAGAGAATCGCAAATTCAAAGCCAGCCTCGGCAATGGTGAGGCACTAACCAACTCAGTGACACCCTGTCTCTAAATAAAAAATACAAAATAGGGCTGGGGATGTGGCTTAGTGGTCGAGTGCCCCTGAGTTCAGTCCCCAGTACCCAAGGGGAAAAAAAAAAAGCAGAAGAGAGCTTGGGGTGTAGCTCAGTGGTGAAGGGTCCCTAGATTCCATCCCTAGTACTTCAAATAAATAATTACAATTTATAGGAAATACATAAAATAGAGAATAAATAATATAGCACATAACAAGGGAACAAACTGGCAAATATTCTAAAGGATGACTGATCTAGTTTTGGCCGAAAGTGAATAACATACAAAAGGCAGAATGAGTTAGGTGATGTTCCACAGTAAGAGGAGATTGAATAAATGCAAGTTGGACAACGTAAAGCACACCTGTAATACCAATGGTTTAGGAGGCTGAGGCAGGAGGATCATGAGTTCAAAGTCAGCCTCAGCAACTTTGTGAGACCCTGTCTCAAAAGAAAAAATAAAAAGGGCTGAGGATGTAGTTCAGTGGTAAAGTGCACCTGGGTTCAATCCCAGGAACAAAAACAAACCAAAAACCAAAAAACACCCAAAAAACAAATGCAGCAATGCACTGGAGCATCTATTTTCTTTCTTTCTTTCTTTTTTTTAATGCAGTGCTGGGGACCAAACCCAGGGCCTTGTGCATGCTAGGCAAGCACTCTACCACTGAGCTACATCCCCAATCCTTCTTGTTTTGTTGTTTTATTTTTAAGAGATGGGTGTCAGCTGGGTGTAATGGCACATGCCTGTAGTCCCTAGCTACTTGGGAGACTGAGGTGGGGGATCCCAAGTTTGAGGCATGCCTGGGAATCCTAGTGAGATCCTGTCTCAAAATAAAAAGTAAAAAGTGCTGGGGATGTAGCTCAGTGGTAGAATACCCTGGGTTAAATACTAAGTACTGACAAAAAACAGAGAGAGAAAAAAGAGAATGTACATATTTCTTGGAGATATATACTTAAGTATACAGAAGAAAGTAATACAGTAATATATTTGCAGTTTGCTTTAAAATACTTCAGCAAAGCTAAGCATGGTGGTGCATGCCTGTAATCCCAGTGATTCAGGAGGCTGAGGCAGAAGAATTGCAAGTTCAAGGCCAGCCTCAGCATCGTAGTGAGGCCCTGAGAAACTTAGCATGACCCTGTCTCAAAATAAAAAATAGAAAGGACTGGGGGCCCAGGGTTGTGTCTCAGTGGTAGGGCACTTGTCTGGCATGTGTGAGGGACTGGATTTGATTCTCAGCACTGCATATGAATGAATGAATGAATGAATGAATAAATAAGAAAGGTTCATCAACAACTAAAAAGAAAGGGGGGAGGGATGGGGATGTAGCTCAGTGATAAAGTGCCCCTAGGTTTAATCCCTAGTACCAACTTCCCTCCCCCTCAAAAAAAACACTTCAATAAAGCTCATCATAGTAGCATATGCCTATAGTCCCAGCTACTCAGAAGGCTGAAGTAGGGGGGAATCACTTAAGCCCAAAAGTTAAAATCCAGCCTGGGCAATAATAGTAAAACACATCTCAAAAAAAAAAAAAAAAAAATGTAGGGGAAGGGTAAAGAAAAAAAAAGTTTTTCAGCAGAGTAAATGAAACAAAAGAACAAAGGGATAGATAATAAATGTAGCACATGCACAACTGAAAATGTATAAATACAAAATGAAACTAAGTCCATTTGGTGTCAGCAGATCTGTTCCCTCATCCCTACCCTTTCCCATCTATACTTTTATATCTCCTCCAAATGTTCCCATTCCCACTATCTCTTCTGTTTGTTTGTTTTTGTGGTGCTGGAGATTAAACACAGGGCCTTGTGCATTGAGGCAAGCACTCTTCCAACTGAGCTATATCCCCAGCCCATCCTGCAACCTCTTTTAGTTACTCCTTCAGAAGACCCAGAATTCACCAACCATACCTTATAGGTCCGGGGCATGCTGGATAGGACAGTGCCTCCACAACAGCTGATGATCTCTCCCATCTGAGATGGTGGTGGCTGGACTCCAGGGGTCACGTGAATTTCATAGCCCTAAGAGAGAAAAATGGTGACAGTAGATATCTGCAACTGAAAGGCTGTGAGGCACTGTGAAACCCGTGCAAGGCAGAAGCACAGGACAGAAGATAGCCTCTCACCTCCAGTAGCCTTCGCTCCCGAGACCGGTGCAGGGCATCCCGAAGATTGAAGCCAAAATTCTTCTCTTGCTCAGGATCAGACACCACATATTGATCTGGAGGCAAGAAGCAACCAGCCTTGCGGGACTAAGGGAGGTAGCAATCAGCATCAGATCTCAGCCACACCCCACCTAGCACTCCTGCCTAGCAGCTGGTGACAGCACGTGAAATGTTTTTTGTATGAATCACTAAAGCCCCATTTCTCCGTCTCCTCTTTCGTCTCCTCTTTCCTCCCATTTTCCTACAGAGCTATGTAAGCAGTCTTCTCCTGTCACTCTTGCTATTGGTCTGTTATCATCTCCTGACCTCTCACCTGATGTAGCCAGTCCAGGGACAGGATGGGGATTCCCTTCCCTAGGGCACACAGGAACTTGACTGTTCGGCGGATTCGATCAGTAACCAAGTGGGAGGCCTCTGCCACTGAGCTGGCCAGACTCCCCCCCAGTGCCAGTACTGTCCGCTCCCCACGAGCATCCACAACTCCTGTGAAGAGAACCTGTTGGGGGATTAGACTGGGCTGGTCAGAGCAAGCTATGCCAGGAGTGCCCATCTCTCAAACCAGCTACCACCTTCCCTTTGTAACCCCAGTTCCCTTCTCTCCTACTTTAGGGGCTGCTGATTCTTGGTTAGATTTGGTCCGTCGAAGGCTTCGGCCTGGTATTCCCTTGGGCTCCTCCTCTGTCTGGTCTCTCCTTCTCTTGTCTGGAATCACTGTGTCCTGGGATTGAAAAATACCTTGGTGGGAGAGTCTGAGCCCTGAAGCTCTTCCTCCCAGCTTGGAGTCCTCCAGCCCTTTCCTCACCTCTTCCTTCACTGGCATCTCCTCAGGATCTTCTTCCTCCTCCTTGGGGAACATTGTCTCCTGGGAGACATCCCCTCTTTGGGGACGTTTTTGAAGAGGGGGTGAATCTATGGTTGTGGAAGGTCTCTTGCGGCTTCGAGTGGCCTTAGGTGGGGGCTCTGGGACGAACCCAGATGTACCTGCTGCTTCCACCTTTTGGATCTGGGAAGCATGAATGGGTGCCTCAGGAAGCTGGGGAAAGGAAGGCTCAGGAACGGTCCCAAGGCATTCAGCTGCTCTCTGTGCCCTTGGTCTTTGGTTCCTTGAGGATCGGCATTTAGGTTCAGGGGGTGCAGAGCTAGGTTTGTGGACAATGAGAGCTGTAAGGGAGCCATGCTTCCCAGCAGCTCTCTGTCTCCTGGTACAACTGGTTTGAGTGGGCTCAAAGGGAACAGGCTGGTCCTTGGTAACAGAAGGATGGAATTCAGGAGTGACAGGAAGTGTAGCAGCACTTAGTGCTGAAGACTCTAGTGCTCCACTCTGACATACTGCCTTAGAAGCGACAGGCTGGTCTGTGGAGTTGGGAGGCTCGAGATCAGGGGCTGATGGTTCAACTGGTTCAGGAGTCTCAACAGACTTACATGTTCTGCCCTGACTGATTCTAGATGTGGGCTTGTGGGTGATAGGCTGGTTTATGGAGGTGGAAGGCTGGAGTTCAGGGGCTGTGGTGACAACTACTTCAGGGGTCTTGACAGAAGACCTATGTGTCCTACCCCGAGTGGGCCAAGATGTGGATTTAGGGGTGACAGGTTGCTCTGCAGAGGTGGAAGGCTGGAGCTCAGGGGCTGTAGGTACAATTGGTTCAGGGGTCTTGACAGAGGACCTAAGTGTCCTGCCCCGAGTGACTCTGGATGTGAGCTGGGGGGCAACAAGCTGGTGGTCTGTGGAGGTAGATGGCTGGACTTTGGGGCCTGTGAGTAAGATTGGTTCAGAGGTCTTGACAGAAGTTCTGTGTGTCCTGCCCCGAGTGACTCGGGATGGGGGCTGGAGGGTGATAGGCTGGTCTGAGGAGGTGGAAGGCTGGAGCTCAGAGTCTGTGGGTAAAATTGGTTCAGGTGTGTTGACAGAGGACCTATGTGTCCCGCCCTGAGAGTCTACAAATGTGGGTTTAGAGGTTAAGAGCTGTTCTGTGGGAGTGGAAGTCTGGAGTTCAGGGGTAACAGAGAAAACTGGTTCAGGGGTCTTGACAGAGGACCTACATGTCCTTCCCCGAGTGACTCGGGATGTGGGTTTGGGAATGACAGGCTGGTCTGTGGAAGCAGAAGACTGGAGTTCAGGGGCTATAGGGAATACTGGTTCAGGTGTGTTGACAGAGGACCTAAGTGACCTGCCCCGAGTAACTTGGGATGTGAGCTTAGGAGTGTCTGGCTGGTCTGTGGAGGTGGAAGGCTGGAGTTCAGGGGCTGTGTGGACAACTGATTCAGGGGTCTTGACAGAGGACCTATTTGTCTTGACCCGAGGGACTCGAGATGTAGGTGTGGGGGTAATGGGCTGCTCTGTGGGAGTGAAAGGCTGGAGTTCGGGGGTCTTGTCAGAGGACTTGTGTGTCCTTCCCTTAGTGGCACGAGATGTGGACTTAGGGGTGGCAGGCTGGGCTTTGGGGGCAATAGAGGAGAGTTCAAGGGCAGCGGAGGAAAGTGGAGAGGGTGTCATCCTGGAGGAGCGACGGGGCCTAACACTAGGCTTTGGGGGGAAAGGTTCCAGCTCTGAAGACAGGGGAGGCTCTGGAGTTTCTTGACTCCTTTTGTACCTGGTCCTAGGAATGGGTGGCTCAAAAGATGAAAGAGGAGAAAGAAGGGACTGAAGTTCAGGATGTTTTTGGCTCTGAGAGCTAAAGGAGTTGAGGGGTAGGGCTAAGGCTTCAGGCATTGTAGCAGGCAGGCAAGCATCTGGGGATTCTGGATCACCCTGGGGAAAAACAGAAACAAGGCAGGAAGGGTAATGAGAAAGAGAAATTGGGACACTGTTCCTGATCCTTGTTTATGGTGGAAGTGTGTCCTCTGGCATTTCTCTTCCTGTATGTGACCTCTCTTCCGTTAGACTGGGACCTCCCTGGGAGGAAGCAGTCCTCTTCCCTACAAAGCTCTCCTCATACTGTTCTCCACATGTGGGTGGTGGTACATGAAGAGGATGGTTGGGGCAAAGAAGGACAAAACATGAAAGGGACTACCTTTCTGAGTCAGAGGGAGATACTACTTGGGAAACAGGTATGGAAAACAATGGGGCAAAGCGATGGATGCCAACTAAGAAGGGATAATGATGGAAGAAAAGTGAGAATATGGTGAGAGGATTAGCTTAAAGCATGGCCAGGAGAAGGGCATTGGTGGGATACAGGGATGACTTGCAGAATAGGAAGAAATCAAGAAAGTAACTCTCACCATGGAACTTGTCTCAGCAGGTAGCATCTTGTAATTCAAGTGGCCTGGACAGAAAGTAACAAAAGGGTAGTTGAGTTCTAAGTAGTTGGTTGCTCAGGGGTTGATTATCATGAGGGTTGCATACTACCTTGTGTTCCTTTCTGCCTTCACGTACCTCTCTGCTGCCTCCTGGGGCTGACCAGGGCTTCCCTTCCTCCACCTGACTGGTTCCCAGAAACTACAGGGACTGAAGCAAGTCCCTGAAGTTCCTCTGCCCCGACTCCAGGCTCTGGTGTTGGACTAGTAGCCTGTCCTTTTTGGTCTTGGTTTCCTCCCTCTGTCTCCCCTCTCTCCAAGTTCACTTCTAACTCAGCGGCTTCACACATTTTCTCTGGAACTGGTTTTTCTACTACTTTCTCAAATACTTCTCTTGTGAGGGTCTGCTTCTCTATCTCTGTCTTTTCTGTTTCCTCAGATATCTCCATTTCTACCTTCGAGTTCTCCCTATACCTTTCAGGACTCTTGCTTTTCGCCTTTTTGCCAGACTCTTGAGTGTCTTCAGCTAATGCCTGTTTTTGCTCTCTGTCCTGTATCCCTCTAGTTTTTTCCTCCTCCTCCATCACATCTTTTCTCTCTCCTTCTGGTGGCCCTTCCCTGATTTCCCTCTCCAGTGGCCCTTTCTCAGGGGTCACCCTCTCTGTTTCTTTTCGTGTACCCATGTCTTTCTCCACAGTCTGTATCTCTCTGCCTTGAATCCCCAACGGCTCTGTGTGAACTGGGCTCTCTGGATGTTGGTCTTGTGGTGTTGCCCTAGGTGGAGACAGGCAAGATCCATTAGCCTCAAGGTGGGTGGCTATGAGCCGAGGTTCAGTGGCCTCAGACTCTCTCGGACAGAATGGCTGTGTAGCCAAGACTTCCCATGGTTCATCCAAAGCACCTAAAAGTAAGGAGTCAGAGAGACAGAAAGAAAAGAGAGGTAGATAAAAAATGTTAAGGTTAAGAAGCAAATAAGATAAACTCATGGATAATAAATATTAAAGAAAAGCTGGGATAAGGGTTATAGCTAAAATATTTAATATTATAAAAAGACCATACATGGGGCTGGGATATAGTTCAGTGGTAAGGCATTTGCCTCATGTACCCAAATCTGTGGGTTCATTCCTAACGCCAAAACAAAAATGAAAACAAAAACTGACCATACAGGGGCTGGGATTATGGCTCAGGGATAGAGTGCTTGCCTCATGTGCATGAGGCACTGGGTTCGATCCTCAACACCACATAAAAATAAATAAATAAAGGTATTGTGTCCATCTACAACTTTAAAAAATATTAAAACAAACAAACAAAATGACCATACATATATCCTCACAGGAAAGCTTCCTCAGTGGTCTCTCCCTCTTTCTCTCTTTTTTTTTTTGGTACTAAGGATTGAACCCAGGAGCACTTAACCACTGAGTCACACCCCCGGTCCTTCTTATATTTTATTTTGAGACAGGGTCTCGCTAAGTTGCTGAGACTGTCTTTGAACTTGTGCTCCTCCTGCATTGCTGGGATTACAGGTGTGTGCCACTACAATTGTCTCTTTAAAATTAATCAATTAAAGTCTGACATAACATGGTGCGTTTTTCTTTTTTTTTAAAAATGCCTTTATTTATTTTTATGTGGTATTGGGGATCGAACCCAGGGCCTCGCCCATGCTAAGCAAGCACTCTACCTCTGAGCCACAACCCTAGCCCAACATGGTGCATTTTTCTGATGAGATGGAGAAACATCGCACAATACTCAAAGAGTATGAAAGAAACATGTAGAGAAAGAAAACAAAAAAGGATGAAAAGTTAGGGGTACAGAGAAGAGAGCTTCTTGTACCTGGGGTCTAAAAACTGCAACAGGAAGAGCCAAGGTCTTGGGGCAGAATAAACAGGAAGGTTTGGGTGGGTAAATCTTCCAAGTTTTGAACTGCTGCATGAGAATAGATGGCCTAAACACAGCTCTTCCACAGAACTCCAGGGTCCTATTTCCAGTCTCCTGCCCTATACCCACCAATCTTCACACCCTTCAAAGACTACTAGTCTATCTCCCAGTTCCCACTGGCACTGGAATCCAAACAATACAAATGTTCTCACCGTCCAGATTCTGACTCTCCCTCTCCACAAAGCACTGGGTAGCTTGAAGGTCCAGATCTTCAGAATCTGGTGGGAAGTATAGGACCGATAATAAAAAAATCATATCTAACACTCAACACTTTACTTTAGCCCTATTATTCTCTCCCCACTCCTTTTAACCATTGTTTATTTCAAGAGCAAAGGAAGAAGAAAGGTTAGCACTTACCATCATGGCTGTCTTTGGAGTCCTTGGCCTCACTCATATGCGGTTTTTTCTCCTTTCCTGCAAGGGGATATCCCTCGCTCTGTGGTTGGAGTGGTTCCCCTGAAGCACCTGTGTGCACCACCATCTGCTGTACTTGTGATCCACCATAGGCCCCCACTTTGAGAGTGCCCTCTGACTCAAGTACAGCTGTAGCCCTCTCTGTCTCAGCATCCCCTTCTCCCAGAAGCTGGCTCTTTCTTACATCTGCCACTTCTGAAGACATGTCCACCTCCATATCTGTTTCACCATCCTCATCAGAAGACTGGACTGCCTCTAGAGGCATTATGGGCAGCTTTGCTGATTCCTGCTTCGCTTCCTTATCTGTTTGATTTGTCCCCTTCACAAGCACTTGATGCTTTCCCCAACATATAACAGCTGGCCCTGATGGAACTTCCTGTTTCACTTCTATGTTGATGTCCCCTGTGGTGGAGGCAGCTTGGCTTCTCTCCAGAAGGACCCCTGGTGAACTCATATCTGCTTCCTCACCTACATCATTGTCTCTAAGGGGAGTTTGTCCGTTTTCTGAATTTGCTATAACAAGGGTTTCTTCCTTGTCTGTTTGACCATTGAGGACAGTTTCTCTCTTTTCCACTGGGAGCCCCTCCTCCATGTCAGTGTCACTATCTCTCTCAGAGGTGGTTAGGCTTTTCTCCTGAAGGAGCACAGGTTGGACTCTGTCCTTTTCAATATCAGCATTTCTGTTCCATGAAACAGCTCCGCTCTCTTTCAGACGTGCTAAAGTGAGTGCTGCTGAGACTTCTTCTTCATCATCTGTATCACTATCAATCACCATAGAGGTTTGGCTTCTTTCCAGAGGGACAGCCAATGGGGCCTCACCCTCCTCCATGTCTGTATCACTACCAGCTGGGCTCTCCTGAAGATGTGCCAATCCAAGTGTTCCAGGACTTCTTGTACCAACTCCATGGAAGACTTGCCTCTTCTTCATAGGCACTACAGCTGGGGTTGCAGGGATCCCCTCTTCTTCCACATCAGTATCACTATCCAAGAAGCCAGAAGGCTGGACCCTTTCCAAGTGGGCCTCAGCTGTCTTTCCAGGAGGCCGGTTCTCTTCATCCACATCTGTGTCACTATTGTCCCCAGGAGGCTGACTTCTTTCCAAAATCACCCCAACTGGTACCACCCTATTCCCTGTATCCCTTTTGACTTTTGGGTCCTTATCGATCTCTCCTAGAGGCTGAACTTTTCCTAGCCACGTATCAGTTGTAATTCCACTGGCTTCAGGCTGCTCTGCCTCTGCTGCAGCACATTTTCTAGCAGCTGAAGAGGCCTCCCTGGCTGCTGGTTGCTGACCTTCTTCCTCATCTGTGTCACTGTCCAAGTTGAAGGCAAAAGAGTCACCTGGGGCCAGGGAAGGTCCTTCTTCATCACTGTGAAACGGAAAAGAAAGAGTCTAAAGAATTTCTTGGAAAGGGATACCCCACTTAACTATGAGTTGTAGCATAGGTAGTATTTGCTCTTCTATCTCCAGCTTGGTTCATCTAGGTGCTCCATAAAAAATAAGCTGAGTGAATGAATATATAAAAACCCACAGCCTCAACTTTCAACGTGATCATCTCTGTTAGAGACTGATCCTCCAGACCCTGGTTCTTCCTATTTGAAGACTCATATATCTAGCCGTGTGGTACTTACCTTTCTGGAACTACTGTTGCCAAAGAGGAGGATGTGGTCCGTGATTCTTTCACCACACACCCTTTTGAGAAATCTGGCAAGAACAAAAAGGAGTAACTTGACAATATCACACTCATCATCCCTGTCTCTTCATCCACACTGCCAATACACAAACTTACCTACTTCCTCCTCTGAGTCCTCAGCCAAGGGAAGTCTGGAGGGCTGAGTTTCTTCCTGTACCCTGGGGGTCGCCTCTACAGTTAGGGGACCCCGGGAAACACAGGGTGGGCGGACATCCAGGCGATGGTACTGGCAGGGTAAATCGGCAAAGAGAATCAATTCCTGATCCCTGAGACGGTGACTCAAACCAGGGCTCAGGACCTTAGGAGGCCTCAAGATTTGAGTACCATTAAGGCTCCCACAATCCTGGAGGACAGGTGCCTTGTTCCAAGCTGAGATTTCAATCACTGCATGTTGTTTGGAGATGGATGGAAAGGGCAGGGTCACAGAGCAGTCAGGCAGTCGGCCTATCACATTCTTCCCGAGGAATAGTGGAAAATCTAAAAATGAGAGAGGTAGACAGGTTCCAAGGCCAGAGTCCTGGCCTGTCATTAGGAAAATCTTCTAGTTAAATACCCTACTACTTTCTCAAAGCTCCCAAAAGCATTAGAAAAATAAAAAGTCCTAGAACATCCAGGTGCAGTGGTTCATGCCTATAAATCCTATAACTTGGGAGACTAAGGCAAGAGGATCGCAAGTTCAAAGTCAGGCTCAGCAACTTAGTGAGTTCCTAAGCAACTTAGCAAGAACTTGTCTCAAAATAAAATACAAAACCAGCTGGGAATGTGGCTCAGTAGGTAAGAGCCTCTGGGTTCAATCTCTGGTATCCTGCCCCCCCCCCCCAAATTCCTAGAAAATCTAGGAATTGAAGAATATATGCGGGCTGGGATTATGGCTCAGCGGTAGAGCGCTTGCCTAACACAGGCGGGACCTGGGTTAATTCTCAGTACCACATAAAAATAAAGGCATTGTGTTGTGTCCATCTACACCTAAAGGAAAGAAAGAAAAAAATATATACCTATGCAATGCATTATTCATATGCAACCCATCTACATGGGGATTTTTTCATTATATAAAATATACATAATATAAATTTACCTTTTTAGTCATTTAAAGCATGCAGTTCAATAGTATTAAGAACACATTGTTGGGGCTGGGGCTGTAGCTCAATGGTAGAGCATGTGCCCAGCATGTGTGAGGCACAAGTTTGATCCTCAGTACCACATAACAACAAATAAATAAACAAAGGTATTGTGTCCATCTACAACTAAAAAAAAA